>NC_030684.2:74332891-74932891 GCF_000004195.4 Xenopus tropicalis
AGAAAAAATTTGTATTTGAAGGTAAGCATCTCTGCTATCTAGTGCTGCCGCTAATACACAGCAGCAATGGTGGATTGCAGGAACACCATCTTGAACTTGATTGATTAAATGTGGGTGTTGTGATGTTTCAGATCTAATACTGGTCTGTACCTCTCTTTTTGGGACTATGAAGAGGTCTGGAGACCTGGGCATCCACTGAGGGTGGAGAGGACCATTTTTTCTCAACTCTTGTGTTAATGGGATACAGTCTTGAGAAGCAACACACAGACTGAAATATCTTTGGGTGATCCCACTCTGCCTGAAAAATGGCCTTAAGTTGAGAGATGGAAAGATTGGAAGAAACTTTTTGTGGTGCTTAAAGAGAGATTGCGAAGAGCTGGAGACAAAGTATGGCTTTTGAAGTCCAGAAATTTAAGACCAGAGGTAATGAGAGTATCTAATGCTTCTGAGGAGAGTTTAGGTAAGTACTCTTTAACTTTGGGATTAGTGCGAGAATAAGCCCCTTAACCGAGTGAATATTATTCTCCTAAGGGGCAAGGAAAGGAGGGACTTGCAGCCACTGATGAGGCTGGTAAAAGATGTTAAGAGAACTTGGGATAAGTATCACAATATTATAGAATATGTTCCCGCCAGTATGAAATCGATTAATGTAACCTGTAAATTCTACCTACTCATTGGTTGCTATGGATTACTGCGTCTGTGAAAACTCAGTCCATTTCATTACATAACCCCCATTGTTGCATCCGAATGTAGTGACTGCTTAATAAATCTTACAGTTTGTGTGACAACAACCATGGGGTCTATTAGCAGTGCTTTTCAAATATATGACTTATGTTACAATTAGTCATTTACATATTTAAGATCAACAAGTTATTTTCTTTCTCTTTTTTTTTTTTTTTTTTACATATGGACAGATCTATTCTAAGGCATATCACAGAAATCTATCACAAATTAACTCAGTGATAAATTGCCTCAAAAGTGTGCAGCTGAAAAAACAGTGAATACAGAGTGCACAAATTTAAAACAAGCGTATGTCCTCTGATTTACCAACAATAATATTTTTGTATTAATAAAGGGACATTCCAAACTAAAAAAAGAAAATGCAGGAATGAAAAAAGAAAGCAAAGGCACTAGAGATTTACCTTTTTTCTTCCTCATCAGTCTCTTTCCCATCCTCATCATCACTAAATTTTAGCTTTTCTGAATAGTCTACCTCCTCATGTGCCCCTAAAAAGATAAGGCATAAAATAATAAACATGAATAATGTGCATGCTTTGATTAAACTGACCCTAAAAATTGGGTGGGTGGGGGAACATCATGTACCTGCCCAGCCATCATCTGTCTCTTGATCAAGTTCATCAAACTCCTTAAGGTCATCCTGCTTCAGAATAGATGGACGACTCAAGTGCTCAGGCATTCTGGTTACTGCTGGTGGGACACGAGGTGCTGCAAGGCGTGGGAACCTATATTAACAAATATTATTTAATTTAAAGGTTTAACTTTTTTAAATAGTGCATAGCAGGTGTGTGCTACATATCTATTGCCACTATTTTCTCACAAGCCTTCCTGTTAGCACAAAACTTGTTCCTCTTACTAATGTAGGTAGAGCAGCTTTAAATATTTGTATTTCAACTCCCCTGTATAGTAACAGATCAACCTTTAGAGCGCTTCAGAAAAATTTAAAAGGACATGAAATAGAAATATTTCTCCCCTCCCCTCATATTCCCTATGGCTACACAGTGGCTAGAAGCTAGCACCTTTCCTGCTGCAATGGAAGTCGCTGTCCCCTAGCCCCAAGCTGCCTGCTACATTATTCTAATCAGAAGAGAAACAAGTTTTAACTAAAGAAACCTTCAGCATAAATTGGTGTTGTATGTGACTGTAGGGAAGACACTTAAAATAGTAAAAGCGAAGGTTATGGAGTTTGGAAAACTAAGTACATGGACTGGTATGACACTGTAATTGTGAATGTTTAAGAAGGAAAAAGTGAATACAAATTATTTGTTGAGACTGGGATGTGACTGCATCAGCTTATCCTCTTTTGCCTATACCCAATATATCTAGACAGGTAGATTTTTCTGTTATTCTGTCATGATTTTTATGGTGTAATTTTTATTTCTAAATTATACTGTTTACATAGCAAATAATTCACTCTACCATTTAAAAATGTATTCTTACACCAACAAATGTATTTTTTTTAGTTGTAGTATAGGTATGTAGGCAGCCATCTTAGGCATTGTTCCTGAGTCTGAGCTTTCAGAAGGAGCCAGCGCTACACATTAGAACTGCTTTCAATTAACCTATTTTTTCTCCTACTCCCATGTAACTGGAAGAGTCCCAATGGGACTTGGATTTCTCACTATTGAGTGCTATTCTGAGATCTATTGAGAGCTGTTATTCCATGACTAAAGGGAATAAAATGTAAGTGATTTATATAATGTGAGTAAAGTTTATTTTGCTGAACTAAAATGACAAAAAAGGATTTGGAATTATTTTTAAGGCTGGCAGGTCCTCTTTAAAAGAAAAAGGGTTCTTCTCTTCAAGCCACCTATCTGCTCTTCTGATGAGAGCAAGTTTGAGTAGGGCAATGTGTCAGTCTCTCATATCACATCTAGTCCCTGTCTAAAATGGCAGTAAGGTAGGCCTCCCAAGAACACTACTAAAAGCTTTAAAAACTGAGCTGTGTGGGGCAATAATTGGTGTGGGATGATTCTTCTGTGCTCCTCTAGTGCTGTGATTGCAAGTGCTATCAGCTATACCCCATGGCTCTATTGTCATTGAAGGTGATGTGAAGAATACAATACATACACTATTCTAATTATCATCTTCATCCCAAGTTCTATCCATGAGCTCTGTCTAGGTAAAATGAAATTTGGCTATTCATGTATGGATAAATTGTACACACAATCATCTGGCATCTGTTGGTAGGATATCTCAGAGTTAGACTATGTGTGGACAAAAGAAGCTATTTTTTGTATAGGTACCACAGAACCAAAACTGTCCTAATCCAGAATTAAGAAGGTGTTATGTCTAGGAATGCTACTACTGAATATGAAATGACAATGTAAAAGAAGAAACATCACACCAAAAATAAGTGAACAAGCTAGTCTACTAAAAGCTACTATAAAACATACAGTGTAACAAAGGGAATAATACCTTGGGGCATCTGCTCCATGAAAACGGAAGGCCCCCTGCGGCCCATAGGGAGGGGGGAACGGCAAGTATGGGGGATACATCTGAAAGAGACATATAGTAAGAATACAACAAAAAAAAGTAAAAAAAACAATCATTTAAAAAATGATAAACTGAAGGTCAGAAGAAAGTTTAGATTCAGAACAAAATATGTATGCAGTTAAATACTCACAAATGGTGCCAGCATCCCCCGATACTGAGGGAACTGTTGGGGTGTGGGTTGAGGCAGCCCTGGGCGAGAGGCTGTCTCACAGCTGGGGGGATGTCCCATATCTGAAGGTGGCTCTCGGCTTTCACCATCAAGGGAGCTCACAGCCAATCCCCCCCTCCCACCCCCATCCCTCCAATTTGTGGCATCTAGATAAAGAAAAGAAAGATGATGAAAGTTATATATCTGTTAACATGACACATTAAATGAAAAATACTAAAGAGAAGTTATGTATTAGAAATAAGGTTACAATTGCTTCAAAACAGCACAATCTACTGCATCCAATGTTAAATGCTCACTTTGGGGGCGGAGGCTTGGTCCTGGCCCATACGACACAGCGGAGGTGCCCAGGTCGTGCCCACTTTTGTCCTGGTCCCCAGCAGCCTGCAGGGTTGGAAATTCCTCGCGAGAGAATGGCGACAGTTGGCTTGATGCCTTTCCACCTGAGAACATTCAGATCAAAACACTAAAAAAACAAGTTGCACAAAAAACAAAATAATCCAAAATGAACCAACACAACCAGAATCTGCATCTATTAAATAGATAAGAACTTGTTTTAAAAATGCATTAGTTGTGTCAAACAGGCAAAACAGAACAATTTATAACTTTCAGTTTACACTTGAAAGCTGTATGTAAGGCATCCAGTCTCAAGCCTGTTTGGCCCATACGCCAAGTACGTGCATTTGCATGCCATCACGTGCCATGCGCGAATCTGCGTGCATGTCTACTGGTAAGTCCGCACGTACAACATGAACGCTGCCTGTTTTATGGATTTGCTTGAACTTTGCCTGACTTGACCTCTGCCTGATTCCCAGATTTGCCTGACCCCGAGCTAATCCATTATGGTGGATTCTTTCCCTTTAAAGATGATGGTATTATCCTGCAATCTCTACTTTTCCCTGCAGAACCAAATCAAGAGACACTCACCAATTCAGGTAGATATTGTCATTAAAAAGTCAGGGAGGATATTTTTTGTATTAGTGAGGTTTTACTGGTTTCAACAAATCAGATACTAAAGTTTATAAAAAGGGCCATTTATAACCCCCATTAGGTAATAATGTAGCTGTATTATGTTAGGTAAATAGCCTGGTGTTATAGTGGCAAATCACATTTGGAGATCTACCACTTATCAAATTTGAAACAGAATAAAAAAAAAAAAACTGTTTATAAATAGAATATTCCTCCTTAACCCTTACCATCGCCTTGTGACCCATGTGTGACGCTGGCCTGTGCCCAGGTCTTTACCACGGCGGCGACTGGAGGTGGGGGCTGAAACAAAGAGGGGCAAAGTTGCTGTATTAGATAAAGATATTTTTTTAAGAAAACATTTAATTCAGTACTTCTTCAAACCCACTCAAGGGTAATATCTTTCTTGACACTGCAAACATGTAGGGGGCCACTGTGTTATGAAACGCTACGGTCACTGTGATATATGTTGTTGGGTCACTGTTACAAAATACTAGGGCCATTGCGTCATGAAATCACAGAAGTAATGACAGGTTACAACCTCTTGTGAAACTGGGGGATGTTTCGGCTGGTTTGAGGCAGGCGTCTGCATAACCGGCTGCAGCTGCGACTCCGGCTGCACTGGTGGAGAGACATCGGAACTAAAAAGGAAAAAAGCAAAACATATTCGACACATAATACATTTATGTATATATTTATATATAAAGTAAAATTCACATTAAAGTTTGACGAAATCTTGTATTTCTAAAGTTTCTTTTAAAGTAGAAGGAAAGTTACAATCACTGGGGGGGCAGTGGCAAAATATTAGGCACCCCACAGAGATTGTATTTGCTTACCTTAAACCCCCAGCCTTTAGGAGAATGGAAAGGTGTAGTGGGGAAGGAAGGGGATTGCTTGCCTGCATTAACCCCCTGGCTGGTGCAGTTTTCTCCTAACAGGAGCACAGGCCCCTAACCACCCCACCCCCCCCCCCCCCCCGGCAATTTAGCCTTTCTTTCTCCTTTAAAATTGTCCTACTGACTAGAGTGGATTGCCTATGTATTATGATTTCACCAGAACTTGTTTCTTGCCATCTTTATGTAATCCTTTATTTGTTAGACCATAATGACAAGTTTCACTTAGGCCTTACTTATATTTCAACTTAGTAGTGCGTACACTAACCTCTTTGGCTCTTGTGTATCCTGCTTGCTTGCCCATCCTGATCCGTCTTTTGGTACTAATGAGACATTGGGGTCATTCCCTTTATTTTCTGCTTTCAGGCTAGGAAGATTGGCTGGGGGTGGCATTCGCCGGGCAACAACAACTTTACCGAGACTTTGGAGGCCATGGCGGGGCGTAACTTGAAAAACAAGAACAGTAGAGTAGCTCATAAGTCCAACTGAATGTAATAACATCAAAAAGAGAATTATTTTCAACAGAGACAGAAAAAGCACACCACTGCGGATGTAAATCATTAATTAAGCAAACCTATATAAATGTATTAAAACTGCAACACACATCTAAAAATTTTTTGATTGGTGACTATAAGGAAATGGAACCATAACATAAACAACGTAATTTATTCACACCAAATATTTGCCTGAATAGTGAATTTTTAAACACATTAACTAATATGTGCCTGCATACATTTGTATATATCAAGTAATTGTGGCAGTCGCCTCTGCTGTGGTACAGTATAAATGTATGCCTGCTGCATTCACAATACAGGAAGAAAATTATTAGCTTGCACTGTTGTTCACCCATCTTTACTACTAATGTATTAATACAAATGAGTGCTACATACTTCAGTAGTCCTATATAAATATAAAATAGTATTTTTGGTACTTAACAGCTTAACTGCTACAGTCTGCTCCAGTTCAGGGTCAGTATATTTTTTAAAAAAAAAAAAAACCTTTCCTTTGAACCCCTCTCAATCCTTCACCTCTAGAAGACAAGGAGAGCAGGACAAAGAACAACCAGAATAATGACTTCGACATGGCCCAATATGACAGGGGCATGTTGGGGGAGGTAGATACGCAAACACAAAAAGAAGATACATGGAAATTATAGGGGTCAATTACTTACGTTGGAGGCACCCTTTAGATCACCTCCAAGGTGCAAGAGTGCATCCCTTAGTGCTCGTCTACAAAACACTTGTAAAGCTGGGGTTGCTGCTCTCTGCGCTGTGCAGATGAAAAATCTGGCAAAAATCAGCCTTGGCCTACCTGCCTACCGTAGGCTGTCACCTGCCCACTACTCACCAATACATTGCTGGCACTATATTATTTGTACAAAGCACCAGGCACAACACTTTGCACACTGAGTGGTGCATTGTAAATGAGCCCTCATATGTTTCCTCTGAAGACCCCTTAAGACCACCCTTTCCAGTCAAATGACTGCCTTTCACACACTTTTATACAATCATTTATTTAAAGGAAAACTATACCCCCAGAATGAATATTTAACCAACAGATAGATTATATTATGTTAAGTGACCTATTAAAGAATCCCCAAGAAACCCCAAGGTGTAGTATATCAGTAAATATTGCCTTTTTACATCCTTTTCCTTGATCCACCATTTAGTGATGGGCTGTGTGCTTCCTCAGATCACATGACCAGAAATAATGCAGCTTTAAAGGTTACATATCATATAAAAATTAGGAATGTACCAGTGAATTATACTCCTCTAAATATAGAAAGATTGTGCTTAAAAAAGTTGTGTTTCAGACTGATTTATTGAGAAATTCCACCAAAACCCCACAAGTCCTCCCCATCTGTTCTACTTCCAGCTGGCTGAAATCTCTGGATGTGCAGTACACGGCACTGTAGGATAGGAACCAATCTGCAGCTAGGCTGACCTGATAGGGAACTGAAGCCTGTCTTTCATTGTGCGAGTGCAAGGCTGTGATTGGCTATTCCTGCTGTGCTTCTGGCAGGAACTGTTAGGACACACCCACCCATCATCCCCTACTGAGAGCAGCTTAATGAGATATAAGCAAGAGATCAGAAAGAGCTTAGTAGGTCAATATCTTCAAAAATATACATTTTAAATAATAAAGATAAACAAGTAGCACTTTAACACTCCAGGAGTGCCAGTCACCTTAACATACAATTGCCTAGCTCTTCTTGAAAGCCTGACTTGTCAAAAACTCACACATATGAAACCATGTACAGTCGAGCAGTTGTCAGGTTCTCTGCAAACACACATCTAAATTCAAATATCTCACCTGCTGGTTTCTGCACCTCTAAGGACTTTCCCTTGTAAGTATCAAATAGGTTGAGGGACGAATACTTCTTGCCATCCTTTCCTTTTGCAGTCTGCCCCAGCCGCTCGGACATCGCGGGGGAAGCTCATTGAGTACGGACTAAGGTGACAAAGGAGAATAGATTAATGCATGAAATGTTTCATAAAAGTGGACAATATTAAAACAATACTTTAATGGCAAATATGGACACAACAGAAAAATGCTGCTAAAAATGTAATGGAATACAGGTATTGGACCCCTTATCCGGAAAGCCATTATCCAGAAAGTTCTGAATTACAAAAAGGCCATCTCCCATAGACTCCAATTTAATCAAATAATTCACATTTTTACAAATGGTTTCCTTTTTCTCTGTAACAATAAAACAGTACCTTGTACTTGATCCCAACTAAGATATAAATAATCCTAATTTAAAAAAAAAAAAAAAATACTACTGGGTCTACTACTGGGTTTAAATACTGTTTAAATTATTTTTTTAGTAGACTTAGGGGCCGATTCATTAAAACACGAGTTCGAATCCCGAATGGGAAAAATTCGTATTGGATACAATAATTTCTAAAGATCGCAAATATCACAAAAAAGCTTACGAAAAAATTGTATTAGTCACGATAATATCGCATTGGCGATCTCAAAGTCACAAAATTTTCATACCGCACTGTGAACAGCGGTAGAACCTTTCCAAATTTTTTGGGCAAGAGTACGAAAAAGTCACGCAAGCATACAAAAAAGTCGTGCAAGCATACGAAAAAAGTCATGCAAGCATACGAAAAAAGTCGCGCTAGCACGAAAAAAATCAGCAAAAATACGCTCCGAGCGTTGATGTAGTAATAAATCTCCCCCTAAGGGTAGGAGAACCAAATTACAGAAAGACCCCTTATCCAGAAGACCCCAGGACCTGAGCATTCTGGATAACAGGTCCCATACCTGTACCTGTAAGAAATGTTTTTCAACTAGTTTTATAAACTAAAGCAGATATGGCTATCGTCTACTACTGGAAATAATAAATAACACCAACTTCTATCACCAGAGAAAGACAGCCTACAAAAAAAGTAAGTAATGAATGGGTTTAGTCGCAGATAAAGGTTGGTAAATTAATATTGTTAATCTGCACATCATTTAGTATCTAGCAAAAATAAGTAAAGCAACTAAACTGAGTTTTCTTGAAAACTCACAATCTGTGTATGACTGTGATGAATAAACCCATGTAGATTGCTCAGTAATATGCTTACCATTTATAAATGCATGTAATAACAATAAAGTCATAGGGGATATCCCAAAACTACCTTCATGCAACAAAACATTTAGAAGTTATGAGTTCTCTGCATCGTAATAATATGATAATAAATAAATGCAATGCAAGGTAATATTTCTTTGGGCATACAGTCTGACGCCCAACATTCCAACACAGAATTAGTACTGCATTGGAATATTAAAGACAGCAACCAACTTATAACCAGACAGCAACCGACAATAACCAGAACCCACTTAATCTTTACTTCAGGTACATAAGTACATAAAAAGACAATATATGCCTTTGCCTAGAGACACAAAACTACATGTATAGGTAATACATGTGTGACAACCATTGAAGATTTAAGTCACCTGGTCATCTCAATGTCACATAAAGTCAGACTTAGATGGTAAAGGGGCTGCTAGACAGATGGCAAAACCCATGCATAAATGTAACAGAATGCAGGATCAGCCAAAATTTTTAACATATAACATTAACTAAAATAATGTCATATACTGTAAATGTATCAGTTTTGTTTTGGGCAGGCAGTCAATCTGTCAAAGCTTATTTGATCACGTTTCAATGTCCACACACTAGGTTTAGAACTTCCAAAACTGATACATTTGTATCACTACTATAATTTCAGTTATATGTAAAAAAAATGTAGTCCAGGGGTGCCCAAATTTGATGTTCAGCTAACGGTATTATTATTCCAGTTATAAATAAAGTAATTTTGGAAATAGATGCGGTTTGTTTAAATACAAAAAAAAGTAGTTTTCTCTTAGTTTAAAGCAATTCATTTGTTTATTCCATGTCAGTCTGACCAGGTGGTAGGTCAGGATGCAATCATTTCAGTAAAAGTAGACATAGTTGTGATGTGGGAAAAAAGCTTTTTTTATGGCCAATTTAGATGAAACAGCATTTTGCCAAAGGTTGAAAGCAAAAAGATAACTACAGTAAACTATTATGGTGCTAGTATTATGCCGTGAGGCTGTTTCTCGTGAGCAGGGACTAACATATTGCGTAAAAAAAGTAAGAACGGATGTGGCACAAAAGTGAAATACTGCAAGAGAACCAGTTAAAAATAAAACTTGGTAAAAAGTTCATCTTTTATTCAGACCATGACCCCAAACACAAGCCCCATGTAGCAATGTAGCAAGTGGTTCAAGAAAAAGAACAAAAAAAAAATAAAAATCAAAAAGACAAAATATTTTCACCACCTTGCTTGGAGCTCAATAAGATTGGGCATAAATCATTACCAAATTGCTTATACATACCCCAAACAATGATAATTATATTGCTGCAAAAGTTGGTTCATCTGTAACTATATAACCCTTTTTCTCCAAGAAGCTGGACAATATTGTAAAGGTGGCCATAAAGGGACACATTTAAGCTGTTGATCTGGGTTCTTTAGATCGATTTGGCAGCTTATCTGCCTGTGTATGGGGCCCTCCGATGGGCCTACCCAACTGATATCTGGCCAAAAATCACGCAAATATCAAGCAGGCAGGTTTGACTTTCCCACTGGATCAAGGACCGCAATGGCTTATTGATGCGTTTCTCAGCTTGACAGCTTGTATTCCCATCATTTAGCCCTAGGACCAAACAAGCAAGTTACCCAGATACCGTCCACCTTAGGTGGGAATATCAGGAGAAAGTTCTGCTTGTCTGGCGACCTTAAGACATGCAAACATTTTTAGCAATGCTGTTCCATTAACAAACAGCTTAAAACGCATAAAATCATTAACACATAAGGCATGAAAAGTGAAAGTTCACTGATAGATACTGCTGTTGACAAATTTGATGTGCAATATGCTGCAGTTCCCTAACAGGCTTTTTTAGGATGGTGTTGGAACAATACAACACATCCTACATGTTGTCACATGGGTCAAAATATAATGGGACTGATATCTAATGTATAAACTACACAGAACATTTGCCATCCAACATGACACACCTGTCGGATGTGAACGCTGCATGCTGTTTCTGCATCCAACTTTTTCCTTTTTTTTTCTACCAATTCTCTTGTCTATATTTAAGTCGTTTATCTATTAGCATATGCAGGGATCGGCAGCAGGGAGTAAGAGAGTACGCAGTCGTTTCCAAACTCTCTTCTTTCCTGTATAGATAAATCCAGTTGGCTGCACAGAAGCACTTGATTGTACACCTTCATTCCTCCTTGCTGCCGATCTCTGCATGTGGTAAAGTTTTTCTTTTGCAAAGTACTGCCTCTCTTGTTGGACTTTGAAAATGGTAAACATCCCCTTTAAAGCAGCAAAAATACAATTTTGATCCTTTTACCTATTGAGACCTTTTTGTGCTTAAAGGGTTGTTCACCTTTGTACAACATTCACAAATCTAACAGTTCACATTAATTGAACAATCTTTGCCATATACATAGTTAGCATGTCAGGTTCAAAATAGGCCACTCCCATCCCTTCAGAAAACTGAATTAGAAGGACTGATTTAACAGGTACAAAGAGTAGCTTTTACAGTGGCCTTTTTCATTTTCTTTATGAAAAATGAATTTTCTAATACGCTGAGAGCAATGTTGGTGGTTTAATAAGGTTTGGATATTGAAGGTGAACAACTACTTTAATGGTACACTTTCTAGCTACCTTACATTGAGTTCAATTCTGATCTAAACTAGGCATACAAGAGAAAGAATACCTACAGCGTGCATGAGACCCCACTGTTTATGTAAAATAATGTTTATATACAATGGTGCACAGCACTTCTACTGCAATTTGATCTAGGATCCAAACTGCTAAATATATATGTATATATACATATATATTAGATTTTCCTATAAATTTACCTAATGCTCTATTACGAGAAACTGAATGTTATTTTAACCCTTTAACTGGAACAATTCTGTGGATAAAAGTGCCACAGACAGTAGATTCTAAGTTCTGCAGCACTTACAGGCAGGTGAGCATTCCCTGCTTGTTCCTCAGCCCCTAGGCAATGAGCGGAATCGGGAAAAGAGCAGCCCCTGATGTGTTCGGTTTCCCAGGGGCCCCTAGGCAGCAACAGATACATGGAATCTACATGTCTGCTACTGCCTGTACTTTTGGGACCCTCCAGTGCCGCCCACCCACCACATCATTTGCTGCTGGATTTGCTGCCTGCCTACTCCAGGTTAGTGTCATGCACATGGGGTATCGGGGGGGTTGCACATTCACAGCACTCACAACATGCATTTTGCCAAGTGCACACACACTCATACACACTTACCCAAATGTGTGGTGGTGTTTTACTGTATCGTGTTTTTTTACCAAAAAAAAAGTTTTACTGCCATTGTGAATAGCGTATTTGCTAACTGCACTATTCAATATCTTTTGTATGTTTTTGTGATTATATTCCATTTTTTTTCCGAGTTTGTCACATTTTTTAGCCATTCTGTTCCATTTACAGTTCTGCATAGATTTTGTTGCTTGTTTCTGTTCATAAAACTTATGTGACAAGTGAAACTATTCAAACTGTGATGCTGACAACAGATTACACTAGGTAAAAAAATGCATTGATTTGAGTGGTTTAATTGGATCTTAGTGATTTTATTGTGACCTGCATTGTTTTGTATTACTTGTTTTGTGTGTGCTATATTTTAATTTGGTTGCCTCTGCATTGCACATAGATTTGGAAAACTATGTATAATGGGCATCAAACTGTTCGGTAGTCCCCTGGGGTTCATATATTTGATGTTTTGGTACGCAAACCTACTGTTACCGGCAGATTTTTCAAAATTTGAGATTATAGTTCACCACAGAACAATTCACCCACGTTCTATTCTTTCCTATGGGATTTTTAGATAGGCTTCTAAAAATCCCATAGGAATGAATAGAAAGTGGGTGAATTTTTCTGTGGTGAGCTCCAATCTCAAATTTTAATAAACCTGCTCCTGCTCCATTGAAACATGGAAATCTGCCCTGCAACACTGTCTTACTATATAACCCTCTGGAATAACCTTTAACTCCCCAAGCCATACATGACCCACAAGTTTGCACTTTGTGTAAAAGTAAATATTTGGGTTGAGTACATGAAAAAGGAGAAACACTCTCTTTAACAACCTAAAAGTCAAATTTAATTTATCCAATAAAATGTTTTTTAGATACATCCAATTACGACATGCCCTGAAAGCTTTATTAGGCAGCTCCAGAACTGATGTCACGCCTCGATGTCTAGAAGAGATGGTTTTCAGACCTAACTCATTTAAACCTGTCTCCCAATTTTATTCTCTATTAAACAAGCCTGAGAAAGTGGTATTAAAAAAAAAATTAAACATCTGCCCTAAGACTACTTACCTGCAGACTATAGTCACCTCACCTGGCAACGTACTGTTATACAGAGATTCTGGACATGGGGGACAGAAGAGATCACTCGTCTCCTGGTACTTAGAGTCCCTCAGAAACAGCTTTGCTAAAATTAAACAAAAACTGCCCCAAACACAGTTTAACAGGCCCTGTTATGCTTCTTGTTTAATTTATTTAGTCTTAAGGTTGTTATTTAGACCATTCTCTCAAAAAATGGCAAAATAGTTAACACCTTATTGCAATATTTAGTCCCCATGGATAAATGCATGTTGAGTCCATGGAATATCTACCCCTATATACAGCCCCTCCCATTTTCCTTAGAAACTACAGTACTTGCATTTTCCAAAGGCTATATATTTGAAGATACTAACCTCTCTACTACACATGAAATATCATGCAATTTGATTGCATTACCTTGCTCTATCAAACCCATAACTTAATAATGTACATGTCAAATAGTGTTAGTTGTTTTTCTATTTTGTTACTGGCTGGGAGAAAAGCAAACCACCACAAATAAAAAAAACAAAACAAAAATCTTCTGTTATATAATAATTGGTCTTGCAATCAAACATTTGCTGTTTTCTGATGTGGTGCTTTGACAATTTGTTAATTTAATGCTGGGAGTTTTCCTTTGTATAGTTCAAACTATATTTGTTATTAGTGTTTCTGTGAGACATGGGGCTTTTAGTTGTATATGAGCACAAGATAGAATATATCTAAAATATATTATGAAAACTGGTCTTTTTTTTTTATTTAAGTATCTATGGATTGTATGTATTTAAGAATTACACAAAAACTCAGGTTGTCCTGAAAAATGAATATACATACAGATTTAACAGGTAACCTATCCCTTGCCTTCACAACATGTCACTCAATTGAAAAGGCAGACACATTTTTTTTTTAAATTTCAAGGCAGTAACTGCATTTGGGGAAACTGTCTGCCAATTAAAGATTTAATATTTGTTGCAAAAAACAGATATTTATGGTGTCAACAAAGACCATATCACATCCCCACTTCTGTGACAATTTCCAGTCCCCCCTTATCTTATAAAAGGCAAAGATAAAATACATTGCAATATCAGTAATTCAGAAATATCTCCAAAAATTCCAAGCACAGCAAATCTCACTCTGACCTTCAAGCTATGCTTTCTAGAGTGTGTATATGCTTAGACACAGGACCTCATGCTACATAACATTAGAGGCAGTAAAAGGGATGTTTTGACCACCCTTTTTCCAGAGAATGAAAGTGTGGCCAAAACGCCCATGAGCCATTAGGCTTAAAAGTAAATAGCATTTTTTTTTTTAGCAACAATTCAGTATATTGTTGGCTTTCTTAGAAGATCAAAGCAGTGCCCTATGCTGTTCCTTACCTTCATGACTACATTCTCAATGCCTTTAAAAAGTCCCCTGAGGTGCGTATAATAAGATTGTTGGCAGTCTTGGTCCTACTAATTAAAACCAGTGGCTTATGTCAGTGCTGTTTTATACAAAAACATGAGTTTTCGTTTTAGGCACATGCATATGTTTCCAGTCCCTCTCAAGGGCTGGACCAAATCTATGCACATCCCTCAAATCTCTACGACAATTAGCAACCATAGTGTGTCACAATGGCAACTTGAAAGTGGTCAAAACCCTTTCTAATATAACACTCCACTTAAAATAATGTGTAATGTATTGTGTAAAATGAGTTGAGGCAGCAGCAATACATGTATATTAAAATGAAATATTAACAAAACAAAAAAAAGTGGAAATCCCTCCTTGCATGGATTACCTACCTCCCAAAACCCTGCAAGAGTTTGACAGTGGTGGAATATCTGTATTCACAACTGCAGGGGAGTTGGCATACTGCCTTTTCTACCCAGAAACAACAAACTGACAACAGTGACCAAATTGTTGTGAAAATTATTAGAATACTCATTCTATTGGTTTATTATCACCATCATCACAATTACCAAAATATTTAAACCTGCTCAATCAAGCAAACAATCAATATCTATAATATGAAAATGCCTATTCTTTCTCAATAACCAAAAATGTGGAGACATTTAAGATATACTAATGCAATATAAATGTCCCCTATGTCAAACACACATCTAAATAGCAGATTAGTATGGATACCTGTATATGCAAAAATAATTTCTATATCAATTTTAACATTTTAAGTCTAATAACCACATTTTTCAATATCAAATTGAAAGGATGTTACTAGTGACCTAATGGCTTGATCTGCTTAATATGAAATAAACAAAATATAGGTTTCTTTACTAAATCACACAATCCATTCTTATACAAGCTCACTCAAATGTCACAGTGCTTGACAGCTAAAACAGCTATATGGAATGGGAATCAAAAGCTTGCCCGCATAGGCAATGTTTACACATTTTACACCCATATTGATGATGCAGAGCCGCATTGCCCCTATAAAGGCCATTAGCTGGTAGCCTAGGCTTGTAGCCCAAGACAAGGGTACCACTCGCATTAGTGATGGAGAGGAAGTGGGAGAGGGGTTGCCCTACAACCCCCCAAGAAGATTTGGAACAGGCGAGAGGATAAAAGGGGAGGAGATACAAGAAGAACGGGTAGGTAAACGTATATTTTTTTACTAAAAGGAAAATATATAGTGGTCAGTGCCGCCATCAGAGGTGGACATGGGACACAGTCGTCCCGGGCGGGGGGAATTTCGGGTCTTAAGGGGGGCCCTCTGCTGTCAGTGAGCAGCAGACTTCGGGAGCGATTTCGGTTGCTAGGGTGCTTGCATGGTCCCTCCCCTACACGGCTTTCATGCTGCCAAACAGTCCCGCTTTTCCTAACACAGCCCAACATTCCCACTTTTCCAAACACAGCCCGCACTCCCACATCGCTACTTACACCTCCCGCAAAAATGTTAACCGCAAGCTCCTAGCCTCCTGTCTTACAGAAAATCCCAAGGCCGCAAGTCTCATCACGCGAGACTAGCGTCGGGACTACACGTAAGCGCAGTGACGCACTCGAAGCCGCCTTGTGGGAGTGGCGAGTCAGCGTAACGCAGTCAGTAGCTGATGGTACGCGGTAACCTTACTCCAAAGCTGTTTCCACTGTACTTGGATCTCTTGCTTCTGTTAGAGAAAATCAAAATAAAGAAACAAAAAAAACTTGCCTTTCGTGTTAGTGTCTCGCTGTGCCCTCCACCGCCTCAGCTACCATTTTCCATAGAAGTGGATTGTATTTGCTGCCCAGAGTTCCGATTTGTTTATTCTATTTATTTATTGAACATTATATAAGTATATAATGTTTACATATACATCTAATCTGTGCTAGTATTTACATTACCTGAAAGTTTGTCATAATTCTCACAAAAGTTACTGATTAGAGATCTATTATTTATTTGAGGCATTTTGGGCTTTAACATAGTCCTTTAAGGGCTCTGGTACATGGGGAGATTAGTCGCTCTCGAGAGGCAACTTCGTCGATTACCGCAAATTGCGCCGCCGCGTATGCCATCCCACTGGCGATTTATATTTTTGCCAGTGGGATTTACATAAAATGTAACTTGTCGGTGGGATGGCATACGCGGCAGCACGATCGCCGAAGTTGGCTCTCGAGGCAACTTAAGCGATTTTCACAAATCACTCCGCCGTGTATGCCATCCCACCATCGATTTACATTTTCGCTGTTGGTTGTCATATCGGGGAGATTAGTCGCCCACAACAAGGGAGATTTGTCACAGGGGCGACTAATCTCCCCGTGTACCAGAGCCCTAAGGGGCACCAAACTGTACAATAGTAATTATACTTATTGTGGAGTGAGCTGTTAAGTTCTTCTATAAGTAATATTTAATTTATTGCTTTAAAGGAAAGGAAAAGTAAAAATCAATGGGGGGTTGCCAAATGCCAGTCATTCTCTTCCTTCTCTCTTCGGAATCCTGGGGCCTACATATGCACAGTAGAGTGAAAAAGCTTTTTTTGTTAAAGGATCGCTGGCTCGCAGCTACCCTGGTGCGGTTTTCTCCTAACATGAACTCCAGCTCAGGGTAAAAGATAAGCGATTACATTCACTGGGGGGGGGGGGGGGGGGGAATAACATTTGGCACCCCCAGTGATTTTTAACTTTCCTTCTCCTAAAAACCATCTCTCATCTGTATGTGTGGGGATCTTTTTTGCAGGGGAATCACTGCTGTAGCTGATAGTAAGAGCTGGAACATTAGATCACTTTTAGTAGGGTCATTAAAGGGCTTATTACTTGGCTCACATATCTGTTTCACTTGGTCCCAGAAGGGGTTATTACTGGACATAGCAGCCAAATGTTTAAGATTGTTTTAAGAATGTTTTAAGATTCCTACCTCTGTTTCACATCTCCAGAAGCTATCGGAAGGTATCAGACCCATCTTATATAACATTGTTGGGGTTTGATACCAGCAAGATAGTAAAATATAAAAAGATATATATATAAAATATTAGATAATTTAATATTTAATTCTGATTCCCATTTACACAAATAAGAAAGTGGGTTTAAATACTAACAATCCAAAAGAATCTTGTATAAAATGAATAGGCCATGTCTAATGGGAATTTCTAAGGCACACCACGATTCATAAGATGTTAAATCCCCATAATTAAAAAGAGGGAAGGACAAAACACATTTTGCCAGGGCTCATCCCCATAGGATTAAAAAAATTAAAAATTGTAATACATCAAAATAAAATCAAATAAGGATAAACTTTAAAGGTCAGTGTACTTCTCAGATTAGTGCTAATAATCTTGTGAGCCTAGCATCTTAGCTAGGCACAGGGGCCAGATGTGAAAAAAATAATGATTGCTCATGTCTGCTATCAGATATTTACCATTATGTATCTATAAATTATATGTGTACTTCTCAAACATACCTTTCAGGGCCAACATTTGTTGATAGAACTTAGATATAGTAGGACCTGACATCTACACCAAAGCAAAACCCAGCTGTTGTCTTATGAGTAACTGCTTGTTAGTAGATCTCTTGCTAATTTTGCCTAGCATTGTTTTCTAGGCAACTCCATGTACTGATTATCTACAAAACCTATGTTATTACCAGTGTCCATAGGCTGCGCTTAAACACAGTACTTATCCCCTTAGTATTAAATCACCACAAGAGGATATGGTTAGCTGGTATTTGTAACAGCTAGTATCCAAAATTTCCCAGCACGCACCTCGCCCTTCCAGACAGGACCACTAATCTAGGATGGGCACCTACCTCTGAGCAAATACTTCAGCACACCAAGATTATGACAGTACCCAGACTTTAATTAAAATAATCAAATATCGCTTACTTTGTGTCTAGAGAACTCATAGGAGGGATGCACACTGGGGATCTGATATACACAAACAGAATCACTTTTAGTGCATCCTTGCTAATCTTAACACTAACTGGTCTCTTTGTGTCTAAAGAAGTGAGTGACCAGTGGGTGTAGATGGTGGTTATGAGGTGGCAGTCCCAAAGGGAAAATGGTACTGTCTCCAGAAACATTCTACAGGCTGCAATGCACTCAGTATAACAGTAGCATGCAACTCTGCTTAGAATCAGGCTGGGCAAGCATGCCTGGAAACTATGCTAAGTGGTCGGATATGCAGATGGGGAAGGATATTTAAGTCACTGCAGCTTCCCTGATTTTTTGTGTCTTGAAAAACAGTTTAAGCAAAACGCATGTCCCCATTATTTCATTATTTTAATTACAGAGTCTGGGGATTCAGGTGTTGACAGCTGACAGATGCTGGTAGTGTGAACAAGCCTGGAAAACACACCTAGCAATCGAGGATTCACTGAAATTTCTCAATCTCGGCTGTGATTGGTTGTGATGCGAAACAATAGGATTGGCCACAAATACAGGAGCAGGATATTTAAATCACCGTGGCTCCCCTGGATTTTTTGTCTTGAAAAAACATTTAGGCAAAATGCGTTTCAGCAGTATTTGATTATTTTAATTACAGTGTCTGGGTAGTCTGTTGTAATCGTGGCTTGCTGAAGTATGTGCTCTGTCACAGGCACGCTATCCTAGATTATAACTGGGTGTTGTTTTGGTGTAGATACGTCAGGTCCCACTATACCTATGTTCTATTAACAAATGAAGGCCCCAAAAAGTATGTATAAGAAATACACATGCCTTCTATAAATATGTGATGTTGAATATCCCCCAATCCTAGCTAACATGCTAGGCTCACAGGATTATTTCTGTAAGTATTAAAGGGGATCTAAACACAAAAAATTATAATCGCTGTGTGTTCTCTACAGTAAATGAAGCCATTTTGCAGTATAAACTTTGCTCTACACACATCCTAACTAAATTTAAACATTGGCCTGTGTTCTTTGTGTGCTGCTGTTCCTGTTCAATAAGAATTGCATAGGTGTGTCTGTTTGCTATGCGCACCCAAACTAAAGCTCCCTCTGCTGTTTAATGAACGGGCCTGCATTCTTTTTATTGGTATTTGGTAACAGAAGGAGATAGAGTGCTGTGTGCTAGAGTGTGTTCTGAGTGGATTTGCCTGATGAACTAAATTTCAGTGCTTCCTTCTCACAAACAGTACTACATTTTTAATGAGTTGGAAAATGGATTCATACGCTGAGAGATTATCATTTTTATGTAGCCCACTTTAGTTGGTGCTGCTACTTGTGCCTCCAATGGCTTACTTTTGGCACTACAGGAGCCCTGAGCCCCCGCTTACTAGGGGGGAACAGGTACAATATTTCTGGCGTGCCTCCACCCAGGGAAGGTATAGGTAGAACTATAACTCCCCTCCCTGGGAAACTCTGTAATGTCCTCCTTGGACAGGGACTCCCTGCAACTCCTGGTACCTTGCCCCTCCCTTGGGGTAGCTGCTTACCAGGCAGTTGAGGATCCTCTGAGTATGAATAGCCAAGACACTGGTATGATGATGAACCAGATGAACTAGCTTTATTGAGAGCAGGCAGAACTTCTAGGGTATGTTACACAGGTAGATCAAGTCACACTTCTCCTTTACTTTTCTCTTAGAGAACATTTCTCTCAGGGCTACCCACGGTACTCCCGCCAAGTGATCCTATCTAGGAGCTCCCCCCGGTACTCTTGCCAGAAGACCCTCTCTTAGGGCTCGCCCCAGTACTCCCGCCAGGCTGACCCTCCACAAGGACTCACCCCGGTACTCACACCTAAGTACCCTTTGATTAGGAATCTCCCTGGTGGTGACTTGGCCCCCCTGACTAGACACTACATGTCCTAAACTCCAGCCATGAATGCTGGGGGTCTTAACCCCTATACTCCTGGTGGGGTGATCTCTGCCCGTCTAATTATCCTGCCTGTCAATCCTAGAGTGACCTATTACCAATACTACTGACTCTTTTAAAGACACCAGCCTGTTGTACACCTCTTTGCAGAGGGAGGTCCCAGGAATAAAACCTGCTGAACATGGGAGTCATCCCCTTTTATATCCCAACACACCACCCAGTGGCTGCTGCCTGAACTGCAGGGAGACTCCCCTTTAGCACATAACCTTACAGGGCCACCTTTAGGTGTCCAAATCCCACAGAGCCACCCTCTAGTGCCTGTCTAACGGGAACCCTCCTACGGGCCAATTTTGGGGATCCCTACATTTAAAATATGCTGACCTTTAAATTTATCCTTATACAGTATTATTTTTTTGTAGTTTATTAAAAGTTAAACTTGAAGTGTCAGCTCTATGTGGATGAGCAGGACTCATTCGATATGTTCAGTCTATATAATTTATCTATATCTGCTGTGTTTTTTTCTTCTTAATATTTGAGTTGGGAAGTAGTTTGTTGGAACATGGCAGTTGCTTCCTTGGTAGTGTTATTGGGGTTTCCCAACCACAATATTTCTGATTTATCTAAGTTGGCACAAAAATCTAAAATGGCTCCAAATTGTTTTAGTATTTTAATTATGTATGGGATTGCTTATGCTATTCCCCTGAAATGAGCTCTTTATTCTGAATAAAATATTAGAAGTTGGCACCTCCACATCATTGTGTTCAGTTTTTATTCACAATTTGTTTAGTGTCCCAACTTTTTTGGAATCCGGTTTGTATATAAATAAGCTGCTACATAGCCATGGAGGCAGCCATTCAAAGGAGAAAAGGCACAGGCACATAGTAGATAACAGATAAAACATTATTGTATTCTACAGAACTTGTCTTTTATCTGCTATGTAACCTGTGCCTTTTCTCTTTTTTCCCAGCTTGAATGGCTGCCCCCGGGGCTACACAGCAGCTTATTATATAAATTATAGTAGTATTACTGTAGCAAACACACCAGTTGTACCAGTGCAGGCCACAGTGCATTATATTTTTATTACTTTAAAGCTCTTTCATTTTTTAGTGTTACTGTTCCTTTAAATGGTTACCCCCTGTGGCTACACAGCAGCTTATATATATAAACTATAGTAGTCTTTCTGAAGCAAACACACATCTTTTACTAGTGCAGGGCAACAGCACATTATATTTTTATTACTTTAAAATATTTGTGTTTTTTGGTGTTACAGTTCCTTTAAGCAGTTTCCAAACTCCTTGGCTGTGTGTTGAATATGGTGAGGCATAAGGTGTCCCAATCCTTGCATAGTTTTTGGTGTTCTTCATTCAGAAATGTTCAGGACTTCCTCCACAAACGTTTTGCAGACTTTGTACAAGAGCATAAGAATCTGGTTTGCATAGGCAGGGAAAGCCGTAGGCCCTAGTAAGGCTATTTTAGAGTGCAGCAGTTTCAAGTGGTGTCAGATTCTGTACTGCTTTATTGGGTTGTAAATCGCTTCTACGTTTGAGGACATGACCCCCAATTCACTAGTTGTACTAGGCAATTGTTCAGTACATCAAAGAGAAAAATATTAAACAAAGTAAAAACTTTGGAAAGTCACCTATCACCTATCTACCATAAAAAAAGATCGTGTTCATTGGTAGGGGGTAGTGGAATCCCAGGGGACCAGCTTTTCACCATAATATAATGAACAGGATGGTAGGTATTTGGATTAGAGAAAGACTGTATAAACAAGTGGTAATAAAGGATCTTGAATTGTATGCTTAATTTTGATAGTGTAGATGCTTATCAGTAGAAAAATTGGTTTACAATAACTAATGCATTAAAGGAGAAGGAAAGAGGATTAAATTGGGAGAGGGAATCTGCACATTGTATCCCACTGATAGGCCCTGAATCAATATATGAATAAACATATAGAGGAGGCCTCCTCTGATGAAGCACCTATTGGTGCGAAACGCGTTAGAAAAGTGGGTACCATGAGACACTGGGATGCACCTTTCCATTGTTTGGTATAGTATGGTTTGTTTCATTTGAAATTGTTTGTTTAATTTTGAGCCATTAAATGTTATTTTATCTCACTGAAATAGTTGTTGTTTATTCATAAAAGGAGAGGGAAAGTCAAAGTCACTTGGGGGTGCCAAAATGTTAGGCACCCCCAAGTGACTTCAATAGCCTATCTTGTGCCCTGGGCTGGTGCCCCTGTTCAGAGAGAACAGCACCAGCCCGGGGTAGCTGCCAGCGCTTCCTCCTTCCTTGTTCGCTGCGCGCGCATGCGCAGTAGAGTGAAACATTCGGAATGGCAACGAAAAAGTCGCGACAATTTTCCGAAAAATCGCAAAATACCGATCATTACGAAAAAAACGCAATCGGACGCATTCGGCCCGTTCGTGGGTAAGTAAATGTGCCCCTTAGCCTATAAGGATGCAAATGAACCAATGGTGAAGGATAGTATGTGGTTGTACTCTCTAACCAGGGTATCAGGATCAGATATCTCCCCAAAGGAGGAGAGACTAAACCTAAAATAGTGATTAAGACCATAGGACAATAAGGAAAGGAGCAGGTGGGGAAGGAGCGTGCAAGACCAAAAATGTCACTAAGTGATGATCAGAAAGGATGTGGGGGGGTCACTTTAAAATCAGAGGCAGATTTTTAGTGAAGGCCATCCTTATATTATGTATTAAATATGGGCTGTTTTATGACGTGCATTTTTATAGAGTCCTGCAACATTCAGGGGTTTTGTGTAACATTTTATTTAGCTCTCCCCACAGCATTCTACTGCTTTAACAACAAATGTCCTTGTTGCTTTACTTACACAAATTGGGCCACAAGGACATTTTTTCTTTATGTTTTTACATATGATTTTCCATTTCAGGTATTATGTAATCATAACATGCATTTAAAGCCTTGTACATTGTGGCATTTTGATCCTCTGGTTCAGGTTTTAGCAGTCTACAGTGAACCTCTATAGCTATTGTTTTGTCTGCTTTGATATACATTCTTTGTGAACTCACAAGCTTTTCCATCTTTGCTCTAGTTAAACAAAACAGTAGAGTTGACTGTGTAGTGCACTAATACTTCATGCTCTTCTTTTGCATTAATATTCTTATTGTTTATCTTATTGAAGTGGCGTCATAATGATTCAAGCTTATCTTGTTTCTAGACACACCATTCAGATGCAAAACACACTGAGATGCAGCCACACCCACATATTTCAGTCTCTGTGAGGATGAGTTTGTGCTGTGTTATACTTTCATCATTATCTGAGTAGCTTCCAATAATTCTTTGACCATGCCATGGTTAACATTTTTTATTTAAAGGGTATGTCAACCCCAAAAATAATTTTTTGCATAATAAAAGAAAATATAATTCTAAGCAATTTTCCAATATGAAATAATTAAAAATTTGTAGCGCTTTATAAGTTATTTGTCAATGTAATTGCTATTGAAAGCAGCATTTGCTGAACACCTGGTTGTTACTTTTTAAACAATGCTGCAACTGTCAGTCTCCTCCAGCAAGGCAGGTCTGTCAGTCTGCTGCTTGTGTTACATTGTTCCAACAGTTTGAGCCACCAGGGCAGAGAATAGAAAAGGATAGGCAAGCACTGCTTCTAATAGCAATAATATATACAAATAACTCAAAAATCATTACAAATTTGTAATAAATGTATATTGCAAAGCTGCTTTTCTTTTATTAGGCAAAAAAAATATATTTTGTGTTGCCTTGTCCTTTAAAGAGCACCTACATATCTCACATGGGTCATCACCATGGAAAAATGTTGTGTCCTGTTGCATTTCAGTAGGCTGAATTTATGATGAAACCCTGCACTGCCTGTTTTATTCAGCCTTACGAGGAATGTATAAGCATTTATATCAGTTCCTGACCCGGGGAGCTACACAGACCTAACTTACCCTTTGTTTTTAAATAGAGTGATGAAACTGTAGCACCTACAACAGTTGTACTCAAACAAGGGGGAATGTGGGGGGCAGCATTCATGCAAGGAGGGCACTGAGCAGGATTGGCAAGCTGTGCATGTATGAAAGTGTACCCCATGTGTCACCTAGCAAACACACAAGTGAGTTTGCCACTGCGCATCTATATCTATTGCCTTTCCATCTTGCAGTTTTGAATATTAATCAGTAGCAATCCAGAAACCAGAAGTAATGATGAATGTATACAATATAGAAAAGTGAAAAGAACTGGAAAGCAGAATAAAGAAAACAAAGAATTGTGCTGTTCATAGTGTTAAAGAGAGAGCTGAGTTCATAGGAGGAGGAGAGAAAGGAAATAATAGAAAGGTGACCAAAGATAATGTTGGGTGTGTTTAAAATGTTAAGCACAGTATAAAGGGTAATAGAAGTCAGAAAGGAGGTGAAAAGGAGGCAATAAAGACAAGAAAAAAAGAACAATGTATGTATGTATATCTTTATTTATAATAAAAAAAAAAAAGTCAGAGATATAATTATATAGTCTCAAAAAAACCACTATGAGGCTTATTTAGCATGCACCTGCTATTTTAGGCGTAACAGTAGTTCAGGGCCGCTCCTGCCACAGCAAGGTGAGAACCTTGGGTTCTAAGGGTTGTTATGTACAAATATTGGGCCAAACTATTTTCAGATAATTATTTTTCATTAATAGGTTCTAACTACATGATGATAGCAGAGACAGGAATACATAATAACAGGCCATAAATATCTCTTTTTTTTTTTTAGAACAACAGGGCTGGGAAGAAATGGTCAAATCAATATACTGCATGAAGGTGGGGGGTTCACTCCAAAACGGGAAACTATGGTAGGTACCATAACACCTGTAACAGCAAATAATGTAGTGCAGAGATCCAATGCTGTTGTTTACATTTATAAAAAAATATTACCTCTATGAGCACTCCCTTCTTGCAGGTAACACAGACCCAAATAATAATTCCAACTACACACATCTGCTGTTTTAGAAAAGGGAATGATTTTACCGATTGTTAGTAATGATAGTACAAATGCCTAGTTCTGCAGTTTAAGGGGCAGATTTATCAATGTGAGATTTACCACAAGAAAACTCACCCACTTTCTATTCATTCCTATGGGATTTTTAGAAGTGTATTTATCAATGGGCGATAGTTAGAGTTCACTATTTAACAAATGCAGTTTGGAAAATCCCATAGAAATGAACAGAAAGTGGGTTTTTCTGTGGTAAACTATCACATTTTGATAGATGTGTCCCTAAGTGTCCTAAAGCATGTCAGTTACACAAAGTAGTAGAATGCTGGTAGAGGTGTAGGACCCATTATCCAGAATGCTTGGGACCTGGGGTTTTCCGGATAAGGGCTCTTTCTGTAATTTGGATCCCCATAGCTTAAGTCTACTAAAAAATCATTAAAATATTAATTAAACCCATTAGGATTGTTTTGCCTCCAATAATGATTAATTATATCTTAGTTGGGGACAAGTACCGTTTCATCATTACAGAGAAAAAGGAAATCATTTTTAAAAATTCTAATTATTTGATTATAATGGAGTCTATGAAAGATGGCCTTTCCGTAATTCAGAGCTTTCTGGATAAGGGGTTTCCAGATAACGGATCCCATACCTGTACTTACTAAATCTCCTGCAGGCTGCCTTGAGCCTGGAAGTGCACTCTGTTGAAGGTTTATTTTTCAAAGCACCTTTTCGCTCACTGCCTTCCTCTTGTATATCTGATAATTGATAATTGTGGTGTGTCATGTGCAAGCCACTAGTTATTAACTAAAAATGCTGCAATATTATATATACTCTGTATAAGATATACATCCTTGATAAAGGTCATAATGGGAACCAAAACATTGGACACAAATGTTATGTGAATAAATAAATTAATAATAAGCTAGTCCTACTTCATGCTGGTTCTGTTTTGTTTAGAGGGCATTTTTCGAAGCTTGGTGCACAAAATATCTTAAAGGAGACATATTTGATAAATGGGAAAATCCCTAATTTTGTAGGCATTTATGAATAATATATGGTGCTGGTTTCACTTTCTGCTAAAAAATAATCCTATCTGTAAAAATGGCCCCTTTATTGGAGCTCCCTATAGACCCTATCACTTCTCTATCCTTGTTTGAAATGAAGAGTGGGCGTGTCCTAACGGTCCCTGCCAGAAGCACAGTAGGAGGGGGAGAGCCAATCACAGCCCTGCACTCCCACAAAACAAAGGCTTCAGTTCCCTATCAGGTCAGCCTAGCTGCTGATTGGTTCCTATCCTACAGTGTAGTGTGCTGAGAGTAGCGGCTCCCCAGCACATCCAGAGAATTCAGCCAACAGGAAGTGGAACAGATGGGCGGGGCTAGTGAGGTTTTTTGTGGAATTTCTCAATAAATCAGTCTGAAACACAACTTTTTAAAGCACAATCTTTCTATATCTAGAGGAGTATAATTCACTGTAAATCACTGATATGTCTCCTTTAATGTCCCATACATATTAATAATTGGTGAGAGCAGAGGACCTCTTGTCTGTATCAGTATGAATTGCACCCCATTTAGTGGTAATCACAACTTTCCCTTTATATATATATATGCATTCACGATTTAATTTCCCTTGCTATACAAAAGCATTGAGTCATACACCCAAGCACCCAAGTCAAACACAAAGAAATGGCACTTTCATCAGGGCATTCTACTCATTGTATTTAAATTGAACCAAATCCATGATTGTTGCACTCCAAATACCAAAGTCTCCTCAAAAAAGTAATCTGAATACTGAAGCAAAACCAAACCCTAACTTGCATATTAATATTTAAGGAAAACAGAAAAGTTACATACATTTTGAAAAAAAAAAATTAAAATCCGGATATTCGGTTCCAGTTACATGACTTCAACTATATTCTAACAAGATTTGACACAAACTGAATGATGTAAAAAGAATAAGGAACTGAACCCTGTGAAAAGAACAAGGATCTTGCCAAAACCCTGGATTTAGTGTGACCCTGCAATGTATGTTGTTCTGCCAATCAGTTTTATCAATCAAGGAACTGCAATTTCAACAGAGGGGTGCAAATATGTTAGACATCCCAGTCATTACAATTGCTTGAGTTTTTTCCCTGGGTCGGAGCTTCCTTTTGAAAAAAATGCCATCCTACTTACCTTTCCCAGACAAGAGCAGACTGTTACCAATGTCCACCAAAGAACATCTGAATACAGATTAAAATCTCTTTCTTTTTACTTTGATCAAAATTCATTTGGTATGTGTTTACAGATGTTTTATGCTGTGTTCATATTCACTTGGAATTTAGGCATTCGTTTCTACTGTATATGTGTTCAGAAGTACATGTGGCACCAGGTTTGGAGACTATTTAAACAAACACATATACAGTACATTTCAAAAGCAATACATTTGTTTGATTTATGTCTCAAAAACTAAACAGTGGAATAGTTATACAGACTATGGAAAATATTCTTTGGTTTTTAAATACTTTTGTATACAGTTTAGAGAGGATACAGTACATTTTAGAGAGTATAACCACCTAATTAACCTATATACATTTGAAGTATATTAGAAAAAGTTGCTGAAGCCCTAGTTCTGTAAATCAAAAAGGATATTGCTAAAGGAAAACTATTTTCACATATTTACTGCATTTCATTACCATTTATTTTTTTTACAGTACTAGTAGTGTTATTTTCATTTTTCATAGTTTCATTTTCATTTTAGAGGTTCCAGTTTGATACATTTATACAGCTTTAAAATTCAATGCTAAACTTTATTATCTAATTCACTCCTAGGCTTATGTCACCTGTAGCATTTCTCTGCTGACATATCCCAGTTAGCAGAGAAATGCCCAGCACCCATATGAATGGAAACCGCCAGGCCAGGTGCTGTAACCCTTAGCAACCAGTCAGCAGGTAACTATTTAATGGTCACCTATTGAAAACCAAACATCTTATTGGTTGCTATGCATTGCTGCACCTGGCCAGTTCCTTTATTACATGTGGGGGTATATGTAAAATTATACTACATTCTATTCAGACAAGGCATTGTGACCACTGCTGTAATCGAGCAGAAAGCAGGGATGGTCAAAACACCCATTTTTTTAATACCTAAAGGATATTACTATTTCAAATGATTGAGAGGAGATTTCGAGCATTTTGTCCTCCAAATGCAGAGCTATAAAATTCCCCATTGACAAAACACTTTTGTCAATGGGGAAATGGTTCCATGTTCCGATGCCCAAAAGGTAACTGATCCAGCTTCTGGGACTGTCATTGATCCTGAGAGTATATTTAAGATCCCTTCAGTAAATCAAAGGAGGAGCTCTGTTTTTCAGAGAAGAAAGAGAACAGTTCTGTTTACCAGGAAATTGATTCCTTCAATAATTAAGAGCAACTTACCCAAGTAAAGTAAAAAGTTTTTTACAGAGACTGTGTAAACTTTACACAGATAATGCACTGTGTTGTGACAAAAGTTGAAATTTGTATTTATTTATATTTATGATGACGGTATGCAGTAATTAAGCAATGAGGAACAGGCACCCAGCCAGGCACAAGTGGCATCTCTATGGCCTTTTTAATTGTATTTACTCTGGCACAACAAGTAGTAAAGCAGCTTCAATGCCTATATATGGATATAGAAAAACTCACCAGCACTCATCAGTGCCTAGAACCACAATAATGGGGAAATATTTCTATATAGATATATTGGTTTTACTAAATATTTATGTGATAAAGTGACATATCTATATAAAGATGCATGTATTTATCAACATAGTTTGTCTTTTTAGTGTAAACTATGGCATCAGGCTCTATTGCTTCAAAAGCATTGAAAGTAAGATGTTATAGTGTCATGAAAAATGTAATGAAGCTGTTACGAGATCCATATTGTTACATTTGAATGAGCACACTCTCTTGCTGTTTAAAAGAAACCCTGAGTAGGATTCCTGGGGCCAAATATAGGAGTCAACAACCCAATGCTTCATAAACACTTCACTGCTTGAAGCAGCCTACAGTGTTGCTATATGGTTCCTACTTGTCTATATAAAATACATAAGTTAGGGGAGGACTGGTACAGAGCTGCATAATAGCTCTTAACCTAGGATTAATATGACAATCCACTCAGCTTTGCAGATCAGTCTGAAAAAGAAATATACACGTCACATATATATTAAAAATACCCCTCATTTAAGCTTTGATGGTATTGCTGAACACTGGAAAATGATGACCATCCCTGCCTCTCAATTAAAAAATTAACCAAATAGGATAATGGTAAATGAAAAGCTCTTTAACATTCTGCAAGACAAATATATCCTACTACCCTCCTTGCTACCTGTCTAAAAGGAAAAGTAACACTAAAAATTGTAAAAAATCGATTCTACCCTGCCCCAATAATTGCCCTATCCTGCAAACCATTTATTATTTTGAATGCTTTAGTACAAAATACCTGTTAAAACTTGGCTTCCAGTCATTTGAAGAAAGGCGATAGGGCGATGCAGGGGAAGTATGGGGGAAGCAGCCACTATGCGGATCAAGTCTAGCCTTGCTTCTGTATAGGAAGGAGTCAGGCTAGGCTCGATCAATCGATCGCCACATAGTGGCATAGTTTAACCTGTTTGATTAGAGCTAGATGCAACAAAATACCTTCGTATGTGTAGGGGTCTGTCGGATGTTTTCCTAACCACACTGGGACTATTCACAAATTGTGGTCAACAGGAGTCTAATTATGCAGAGTATCCTGATTACAGATGACTTTATTTAACTATTTACTCTCCACAGTACTTGTTGTCTTACAACACATTTTCACATTGGATTATTTCCAATTTTTAATTTTTCCATTGTATTTCGAGTTCCCCCATTCTATCTTTTATACACTGTTCCCAAATCCTACCCCTCCTCTCCAGACTGGACAGCTAAATGGCTTTCTTATTCAATATATTTAAGATAATACAATCAAGTTATGGGCTGAAATTATGTGTAAATTATGTTACTATTTCCTTACAATTCATTAAAAATTACTGAAGAAAAAAATTGGACAGTGTAATCAAATAAAGTTGTTTGCAAGCTATCCTCTCTTTTTGCAATCTACTTGCTCACAGGTTAAAGATCTATAAATAGCTTGCAATCTATCTTTTTGCCACCTTTAACAAGAAAAACTGAAAAGGTTCTACAGCTGAACAAGAAAATGTGATACATCTTCCCTTTAATTACACTTAAATGGTTGACTTGCATATTCATTAGAAGATATGGTTACATTATCACATTCTATTACACAGCTTGTACATGCATCAACAGCAATGTAGAGCATCTCCAAACAAAGATGGAGCGGACCTTATTGATGCATCTGGTGCATCCAGCACACCATTGACCTAAAGAAATAAAAACAAAATGTGGCGGGATGTGGTAGATGTTTCAGTAAAGTCTGCTCCATCTGTATACCTCGTGTGACACATACATTGACCACAGGACAATCATCACTATACCCATATTTTCTAAAAGATTGTAAATGCTAAAATACAATTTTGCAGCTATATTTAAGAGTACATTTTGGCATTTATTTATACATATTAAAAGTTTCATAATTAGAAAAAAAAACTAACAAAGACAAAAAAAAACTGTATGTGCTGTTTTAGCAGGATACACAATCTCTTTCTTAACTTTGGGGTGCTTACAAAATGCTAAACAGTGTCAGACTGGGTCTTCTAAGCCCATCAGAGAACCTGACACCCTGGGCCCATTCTGACAATAGTGAATATATGTTTTTATATAGGCCCATGGGTAGATGATATATGTTTATATATAAACCCATGGTGGAAATAAAAATTGGCTAATGGCAATTATACTAGGCTGGGGCCCACTAGGAGATCCTCTGATACCCTAGAAGGCCAGTCTAAGCCTTATGTTGAAAACAGCACAGACAGTCCCATAACTTTATTTAACTAAAGCAATAGCAAGATGTACATTTATAACAGTTAAATTTACAAGTTTGTTTTAATAGTAAAAAAAAACAAAAACATTTATAAATACAAGTTTTTAAAATACTTTTAACATTAACGTACAGGCACGGGTTACAGTTTGTTAGTGTTTCTTCAATACACACTGTCCACAAGGTGTCACTGTAGCCGAGCCAAATACATAAAAAAAAATTACACTGGCTCGGATATCACCAACCTATACAGAAATACACAAATATTATCATGTATTAATACATTTTATAAATCACACACAAAGTGACTGCAGACTGCAATCAACAACGTACCATAGTCATAGTAATAGTTTTACTTTTATAAACAGTGACCCCAGAATGCCATCTTTATTGTGCCATATGCAGAGGGAATACACTGACAGCAACACATAGAAACCAGAGCAGGGGGACTTTGCCCAAGTGCACACAGAAAGTCAGCAGCAGATCCTGAGTGAATGCTGCATATTTAATTCAGTGCTTAAGACTAATTATGGGTTAATGCCTAAAAACATAAATTTAAAAAAAATAAACTTGTTTTTCCTGATTTTGTATATATAGCCACAGATATATGATAAATGATACTCTACTGGTTTAAAATGGACTAACAAATGGCGATGCTATGATATTTTCTCTAGCAGGGCAGAGGTCAACAAATAAGTTCATCCCAGGACAGTTCTATCCCTGCTAGGGAAGACAAATCAAAATGGCTGAAAACATTAGACAAAGTAGCTATAGACAAGGATGAACCAATCAGATATTCAGTTGTACAAAAGAAAAGGACCACATTCATAAATAACAGCAGCACTGGCCGTTTTTTCAAAAACATGTTGGCCACTTTTAACTGAGGCAGCAATGTGAGTAATGGTGTCGGGTAAGGGAAATGGCTTCAGTGCATTAGTATGGAGGCATTAAAATGGTGAAAAAAGGCGCAATAGGCATTAACAGTGCAAAAAAAAAAGGTGCAAGGCTTCAAAGGTTATATAGTGTTATACACAGAAGAGATAGGTTGGAGAAACACAATGAGCCCAAAACGGTCAAAAGTGCTTTGGAAAGAAATGACCAATATTCCAGAGTTTCTGTTTCAACCACAGATAGCTAAGGTTAGATTAATCAAAATGTATGGTAACCCCAAACAAGGACAACTAGTAAGAGTTTTTACTTTGTCCTTGTTCCTGAATTCACATGGTAACCAAGCTCACTGGAGACCAGATTCCACCGAACAAGAGCTTAGAATTGTGTAGGTTCTTGCAGACTGTTACTATGTAATGAATAAGGTCAGACTGAAGATACAAATTTCACAATGGCATAAAAATGTCAATGATGCAAAGGTGGGTCAACTTACTCTCTATCCATGATTGAACAAGAAAGCAGATAGTTCAAATGAAACAATTTAGTGTTGAAACTGCCAACCTCACACACGGAAATTTGAAATTGCTAGTGTAAGCAACATGGCAGATAACTCAAGACCAGCTCAGTTTACAGAAGTAGCTCACATAAATAATTAGAACAATATTTGCAAATATGTCTAATGCTTACATTTGCATGAGCTTATCTGATACATGTATATGTTGTTATTGGCTGGCTTAAATTGTATATCAAACCTATAGTAGCATTAACTGAGAGTACAGAAAAATATTCCCAAAACAATTTAGGTTTAATGGTACTAAATTCATAGTTTCTCCTGCTATCATTTATTTTGTTGCACACAGTTGCAATTTTTTTTCAAAAATACTTACCAGCAATAATGAAGTGGTAGTAGCCATCATTACCTTAACTGGAACAGGTAACATTTAGTATGTACAGGCTTGTACATCTGTGTTTCATGAGGCTGCAGGTTTATGATTTCACTAAATAGTTAATGTATTCTTAGAGAGAAAATGGCAAACTTTGGCATCTTTGGTTGGTAATTTTCAAAAGGAGAGCCAGGGGCTAACAATCACACAGAGCAAAATTAGTAATGACAGGAGACACTACATATTGCTTAAGATAAAGAACCCTAGCTTAGAGGTTTGGGCATATTTTTCTTCGAAAAGTTGTTTTTTAATTTAAGGTGATTAACAAACCTAAAGTTATTCATAGGTTATTATTCAAGTAAAAAACATATAGGATCTTACCTTGGGGCTTGGATTTTGGCAAAGAAGATAGCCATTAGTGTTCAGAATGGCTTACTGTTTTATACAAATAATGAATAACAAATGCCAGACGTGACTAATTCCACTTAAGAACAAAATAACTTCCAGCATCTGCAAGTTTCAGCCAAAAAGCTGTTATCATTTACTTCAATATACAAATGCAGGAGCCTAAGGGAAATAGATTGGTGTTCAAAATCCCAACCCTTTTTACTGCATAGAAGCATTTGCATGACAAATTGTACACTGCCAACAAATTAGACAAGGGCATCCCATTTTTGTTCAAAATGGCTTCAGTTTTGTTTTTCTTTTCATATGAGCACAGCTCACACAAGGTCCAAGTTCTGCTTAAAAAAAAAAAAAGTCTGTTCCGGTAGACATTTGGACCAAGCTGTGTTCTATCCTATACCAGTTCATGAGGTTTATCTTCCATTTTAGCATGCCCCATTGGGGGGGTGAAGCAAACTCTGGTAAAGGTCAGAGCGCAAGAAGCGTGGGTAGGAGTCACGTTCCATTAAACCATAGATTCTGCGCTGAGCCTCATCAAAAGTCGTGCGTGTTGGGATAAGAAGGTTGTGTTCAGTCATCTCTCTGGTACTGGCATCCAGATTCACCTACCAGTGAAGGGATGACAGTTAGAATCTCTAAAGTGTAAAGACAGGGACAGGTAGAGTAAGTAGAGAACTGAAGAGGGTGCTTTGTTGCAAGCATGACTTTGTTGATGTACAAGTTGCAGTATAAAACCAATGAAAGATAATATGGTGTAACTGCATGGTGCAGATCTATCTAAAGTATAGATTCACTAGACAATGCTACTCATTGTGGATAGATGAAAGATTAGTGTGATTAGACTCTGCACCATTGGGTTTAGCAAATGGTATAGTGAACTGTGTAGTCAAATTTATTTATATAGTGCCAATACATTCCACTGTGCTTTACAGAGAATAAGCATTATTCACATCGGTCCCTGTCCCTGAGTGCAATCTGAGGTGCCTATCTAATTTACTCATACTGGGCAATTAAATAAGGAACCAGGTACCCTGCCTGTGTACTTTTAGAGAGTGGAAGTAAACTGGACTACATAAAAAAAAATTCCAGAAAGACATAGGGAGAATATACAAGGAACAAACTCTTTGCAGATCCTGCCTTGACTAGAATCAGACCTAGGCAGCATTACTAACCATTGCACCACCATGCTGCCCTACCTCTTTGGGGGACTGTAGTGCAATGTAGAGCTGGTAAATTTTTCGTGCCCGGCTGTGGAGGATAAAGTTGGGATGAGTGTCTTTATATTCTTCACAGGCTAGCCAGAAATCTAGGTTCTCATCACTAAATTCAGATTGCAAGAAGACACGAAAAAGGGCCCGGCCATCTAGAGTAAAAAAAACAAACAGGCAAAATAAAAATTGTCTTTGGAAAAGAGAGTTTTAAATGATAAAAGGTGTAAATGGAAAAAAGAGTGTAATGGCAAAAATGATTAATTTGAAAACTATTTTACTTATGTGCTAAATTTAATATAGCATGTCAAATGCAGAAAATATTTAGTGACCCCATCTGTCAGTGGACTAGTGTGCAATAAAACTTATTCTTCAATTCCAGGCCATCATAAGTAATTCTAAGTAGGGTTGCAGGATTTGGATGCAGCCAAACCCTAGTGACTGAATCTGAACCTTTTGACTACTGAAGTTGAAATAAAATGTATACTTTTTTTTGGGGGGGGGGGGATTTTTCTAATTTGCATATTCAGATTATGTTTTAGATTCAGACAAAACAGAAATCGGTTTATTTTCTGCCTTCGCTTATAAGCAGGCTGGGGATCAGCCTCTTTAAGCAAGTCAAGTTACTTATAGCCACCCCTGATAAAATAACACTTGCGTCAAGCTTGCTGTTTGTCTCATGGCAACAAGGGTGCTGGCTGGCAATAAGGGAGTAGGAATACTGTAACTTTTAGGTAATTAACTGAATGTACTAAATCACATTTGTAAAGGTGGCCTTACATGGGCAGATTCGGCAGTTTATCTGTTTATCTCCCCAATGGGTCAACCTGACCAATATCTGGTCCTGAATTGGGCAGGTGTTAATTGCGCAGATTTAATATTCCCATCAGATTGGGGATCGTATTGGCTTGTTGATGCAGTCCTCGCTCTTGACAGCGCGTAATCCGATCGTTTGGCCCTAGGGCCAAATGTTTGGAATAGTCTGATATCTTCCACCTTAGGTGAGTATATTGGGGAAAAGATCTGTCCATTTGGTGACCTCGCCAAACAATTGGATCTTATAGTGTTTGGCCAACTCACTGTCCTCTATTTCTGTTTTTGTGGCAAGAATAATAGTAGCAGCTCAGAGCAGGGTAATGAATTTATTTTACTCACATGTATGAGACAGCAAATTTTCAAGAGACTTTCCCCAACTCGTAACGTCATCTATGCTTGGGCTGTGAGAGACATTGACAAAAATTAAGACTAAGTAAGATCTAGAGGAACATGGACAAACATGCCTTCAGCAAGATCCTGTTTGCAGCTGCTCTTCTTGCACCAAGGGGGTCTTTTCATTTTGATAATATTTTTGGAGGTGAAAAAGCCTATTTTAGAGTTTACAGAATCAGGCTATATAGAGACAGACTGCAAGGAGTGTGTGTGGGGTCATATGTTTATATTTTATCGGATAAGAGACCCTGGATGTTTGGACTTAGCAGACAGCAAGAATGAGGGACAGCCTTGTAACATCTTATGCTGGTTCCCTATGCTTCTATTTTTATGTATCTGTACCTATGTTGTATCTTGTTCATTTAACAAGGAATAAATATACTTATTTTTCGATAAATACTACAAGCCTAAAGATTATCATCGTACCCCTAGACACACAAATGAGTCAGCACTTGTATCAGTAGTTTTATACTGCTAAATTGGTAAGCAGTACCATTAACTACTTCCGACACAGACAACTGAAGGTTATTACCGCATTATATTAGACGAGTGAGAAGTCCAGAGACGGAACAAGGACAGATGACTTTTCTTGTGCTTCTGTCTAAAAAAAGAGAGAAAAGGTGAATACTAAACATTAATTGCAGATAGGAAAGAAATGTGTAAAGCAGAGAGCAAAATAAAATGAGGTAACACTTACTCTTTCTTTTTGTGCCTCTGTCCTTTATCAATCTCACAAAGTGAACCAATGTCAGTCTCCCCACTAGAGGGCAGGGGCTACAAGAAAGACACAATGTTAATGACTTGGTTAACATCCAGCAGGGAATGAATATTCAAGGCTGTGCTGTGCTGAAGCAAGAGGGTTTCATAATTACATGTACATAAAGGAATAATACATAGTATCTGCTATTTGTAACTATATTTCAGTGCAAACTTAAATGTGCTGTATATATCTTCTGTATGCATCCTATACATAGCTAGCATTTCTTGCAGTTTGGCCAAACTACCAAGCTTTGTCTACAAATGTATCAAAGTATGTTCTGAATGCTGCAATGCTTTACTGCTACTCAACTTTTTAAACTTGGCAGGCCAAGTTTAAATGATATCGTGCAAAAAAATCTGCCCTTGATCAGACTAGAAGCCATAAAAATCCCTTGGAGAGCCACATCCACCCCGCAGGCCTCCAATTGGACACCCCTGCTTTAGCACCAAAAGGAGCCAGAATGCTTTGTTCTTCTCATGCCCTGGAATCTGACAATTTATGTATAATTAACCCTCCTCAGTTTTAAAGGTCCACTCTGGGACAATAAGGCAATGCTTTAACATCAACTTCCCTTCCCTTTTATTCTAAGCACACATGAAGTGCTTTCCATGCATTTCACAGCCCCAGTATAATTAGAACATGGAGCAAACACAACAGTTTTGTGCATTCAGTGTTTAGAAAAATGCTTTGATAAATGCTAGCGAGTAATGAGATGTACATAATGAACTCATCATCTTTGCTTTGCATTGCAAGTGTCTTTAGACATTAGTTTAGACAGAGTTTGTGGGAGAGGGTTAATTTTAAAGAAGAAGAAAATGTTTTTTGATAACTAATTAAAAATGTAAAAGCATTTCCCTTAGAAACTAATTATATACCTTATATGCCATGCCAGCTTTGGAAAGGAAAGAGCTCTCTATACTCCAAAACCCCCAAATACATTTGTAATCTTTAAATTTAATGTGCTGCTTGGGTTGATTCTGAAACACGAAACACTGAACTTCCTAAACCTGACTGTTCTGCCAACCTTCTCAACCTCTGAAAGCCTTTATAAAACAGAAGGTATTGCCTCATACTACACACATAAAACTGCCTTTAAACCAAAAAGGAAAGGCTTTGACCTTCACTTTTGGCGTTATCTAACATTAATGGACAACTGCCATACAAATATGGCAGCTTCCTCATAAAGGAACACTGGGAATGAATAGGTAATGTAAAAGCATTGTGTAAACAGTTTTTTAATACAATTATAATGAGCATGCAAAGACTGGCATGATAGCTAAAAAAGATTTAATGTTTTTAATGTCAGTATCTCTTTAAGAAATATCCACACAAGGATTGTTATAAGCACTTTGTTTGGTCTTTAAAGGAATAGGAAAGGCTGCAAGAATGGGGTCTAAGGAAAATGATTATAATTACTGGGGGTGCCTAACATATTGGCCCCTCCCAACAATTGTAATTGCTTTCCTTAGACTAGGGCCTGGTGTTCCTCATTACTGAAAAACATGATTGCCTACTATCAAACACCTCTTTATTAAGAGCTCTCCTTACCACAACATTTGTATTTCTTGGCAACAAGGACAGCTGTATATGATCCACTGACCATATTATATCAGATCTAGGTTAAACTTTGTAGTATTTTAGTGAGCACCTTGTCGCCTTGTTTTCCTCCGAGGGAGTCAGGATGTCTGACATGTAAGCATGCTCAATAGAGCAAAACCAGAATTAGTGCTTAAAAATAAAGCTGATCATTTTACCCTACTGCTTTTGCACACAGACCAGTTCTAAAGCGAAGATCCTGAGACAGGAGAGAAGATTGTGGTGCTGCACTCACTAGTTATTTCCCCTAGACCAGTGAGGTACGCAGGTGAAAATCACTGTGATTAACCCTTTCCTTGTCCTTTAATATTTCAGAGCTTTGGAAGTTTAGTAACATAATATTCCAAATCTATTTTCTCTCTATATTATCTATATATGCAAGAAAATACTGGAAATGATGTTAAGGCTCTGTATAATATGCCTATGCCTTTTTTAGAGATTAAGCACAAAAAGTGTTAACAGTTTTCAAGTATGTGGGAATGCAGCTGTGGGATAACAGGAAATAAAGGGTCAGACCCTTTATGGACCCCAGACATATCCTTCTTGTAAAACTCCTGTATACTCTTTAACTCTGCTGCTTCTCAGTTAACTTGTTTTGTTGCTAAAATTCCTCTTTTTCATTCTGGGCACAAATCCTTATTTCTGACAAATCCCCATGTTAAAATATCAAAGGTACACAAAGCTATACATTCATGAACTAAAAGTCTCTCTACATTTTTATTTACAGATCTGCTTTAGCGTGTTTTACAAGAAATACAGCAGGGCCCTGTACATACAGTAGTGGATATTAAACAGCCTTTTGCCAAACCTGCTGCAGTCAGCCCACTCTTTATATAAATGCTGTCCCTGTCTCATGGCTTCTTCACTCTTCCTCTCATTCTCATTTACAAAAGAAGACTGTATTCTTCCATTCCTATTTTGCTTATTCCCCAGCAAACACTCCACCAACACTCACAACCATATTTTTACTTCACAAAAAATGCTTCCAGTCAAATTGCTCTCTATCTCTGCAACTTCAGATCCCCTCCATATTTCACACCTGCATTTTGTTATTACCATTGCCTTTTGCCTGTCCCAGCCCCTTCATTACTTAACTATAGTTCCAACCTCACTCTACTGATTCACCACCCAGCACAAGATATTACAGTTTGTTTGGCAAAACCACCAGCATGTCCTCTCGGTCACTGCATGTCCCCATCAACTCATCAAAAGTATTTCCACTTTAATTTATAAGCATTTCATCTCCCTGTATTTTGCCCTCTTACTTCACATATGCCATAGGAGGAGCACAACTGTGTGTTTCAGGTGAACATACATTTAGAATACACAAGAGCCATGAATATCCTGAAAATTATATCCTTAGAAATTGTGCTTAGTGATATCATCAGTTATAATTATTTCTTAGTGATGTAGTTTCCTTCACTTTGTAGTAGCACCACCCCTGGAGATGAAACATTTTGTGCATCTACCCAATAAAGGGCGGCAATTAAAAACGCTGCTTTTTGACTCTGCTTTCACAACTTTTTACTTTTACGTTTCTGTCACATGACTCACTGAAACCTGTGTATTAAAATAATGGATTATGCATCCCCTGTTATAAAATATTAGAAGTCACATCAGAGTTCCATGACATGTATAAAAACATATTTACATGGCATGTATAATATCCTCATATTACCCAATTGGGGTTACATTATTCGCTATATATATGTACTTACGCTGTGCCTATGTTATTATTATTTATTTATAAAGCGCCAACATATTCCGCAGCGCTGTACAATATGTTCTCTGTCAGTATACTCTATATAAGGTGTATAGATTATTTACTAGACCTTTTAAGTTTGTACTTTATTTAAAGTTACCAGAGGGTGAATAATGGCCAGTTTTCCATTCTGTCTCAGTTGCCATTTGCTAAATATCTGTAAATCCCTAAGACAAACAGTAATTGTTGGATAGTTGTTAGACTGGAAAATGCACAGAAAATTCTCCACCCACAAAGGCTCTGCTGCACAAATGGAAGACAAATAAACAATCAATGCAAACTTAGATCTATAGAAATTATTTTGCAATGTTTTTGCATTTGTCCCCAGAGACTTTCCTTAAAACCATCAGCCATACTAATCAGTAGCAATATCCCATATGTATGGTACAAACCGGATTCCAAAAAAGTTGGGACACTAAACAAATTGTGAATAAAAACTGAACGCAATGATGTGGAGGTGCCAACTTCTAATATTTTATTCAGAATAGAACATAAATCACGGAACAAAAGTTTAAACTGAGAAAATGTACCATTTTAAGGGAAAAATATGTTGATTCAGAATTTCATGGTGTCAACAAATCCCAAAAAAGATGGGACAAGTAGCAATAAGAGGCTGGAAAAAGTAAATTTGAGCATAACGAACAGCTGGAAGACCAAATAACACTAATTAGGTCAATTGGCAACATGTTTGGGTATAAAAAGAGCTTCTCAGAGTGGCATTGTCTCTCAGAAGCCAAGATGGGTAGAGGATCACCAATTCCCACAATGTTGCGCAGAAAGATAGTGGAGCAATATCAGAAAGGTGTTACCCAGCGAAAAATTGCAAAGATTTTGCATCTATCATCATCAACAGTGCATAACATCATCCGAAGATTCAGAGAATCTGGAACAATCTCTGTGCGTAAGGGTCAAGGCCGTAAAACCATACTGGATGCCCGTGATCTCCGGGCCCTTAAACGACACTGCACCACAAACAGGAATGCTACTGTAAAGGAAATCACAGAATGGGCTCAGGAATACTTCCAGAAACCATTGTCAGTGAACACAATCCACCGTGCCATCCGCCGTTGCCAGCTGAAACTCTACAGTGCGAAGAAGAAGCCATTTCTAAGTAAGATCGACAAGCTCAAGCGTTTTCACTGGGCCAGGGATAATTTAAAATGGAGTGTGGCAAAATGGAAGACTGTTCTGTGGTCAGACAAGTCACGATTCAAAGTTCTTTTTGGAAATCTGGGACGCCATGTCATCCGGACCAAAGAGGACAAGGACAACCCAAGTTGTTATCAACGCTCAGTTCAGAAGCCTGCATCTCTGATGGTATGGGGTTGCATGAGTGCATGTGGCATGGGCAGCTTGCATGTCTGCAAAGGCAGCATCAATGCAGAAAAATATATTCAGGTTCTAGAACAACATATGCTCCCATCCAGACGTCATCTCTTTCAGGGAAGACCCTGCATTTTTCAACAAGATAATGCCAGACCACATTCTGCATCAATCACAACATCATGGCTGCATAGGAGAAGGATCTGGGTACTGAAATGGCCAGTCTGCAGTCCAGATCTTTCACCTATAGAGAACATTTGGCGCATCATAAAGAGGAAGGTGCGACAAAGAAGGCCCAAGACGATTGAACAGTTAAAGGCCTGTATTAGACAAGAATGGGAGAGCATTCCTATTCCTAAACTTGAGAAACTGGTCTCCTCGGTCCCCAGACGTCTGTTGAGTGTTGTAAGAAGAAGGGGAGATGCCACACAGTGGTGAAAATGGCCTTGTCCCAACTTTTTTGGGATTTGTTGACACCATGAAATTCTGAGTTATGCACTGTTGATGATGATAGATGCAAAATCTTTGCAATTTTTCGCTGGGTAACACCTTTCTGATATTGCTCCACTATCTTTCTGCGCAACATTGTGGGAATTGGTGATCCTCTACCCATCTTGGCTTCTGAGAGACACTGCCACTCTGAGAAGCTCTTTTTATACCCAATCATGTTGCCAATTGACCTAATTAGTGTTATTTGGTCTTCCAGCTGTTCGTTATGCTCAAATTTACTTTTTCCAGCCTCTTATTGCTACTTGTCCCATCTTTTTTGGGATTTGTTGACACCATGAAATTCTGAATCAACATATTTTTCCCTTAAAATGGTACATTTTCTCAGTTTAAACTTTTGTTCCGTGATTTATGTTCTATTCTGAATAAAATATTAGAAGTTGGCACCTCCACATCATTGCATTCAGTTTTTATTCACAATTTGTTTAGTGTCCCAACTTTTTTGGAATCCGGGTTGTACAAGGATGTAATTACCAAGGAAACACTGATGTCTGAAGTTTCTGTCAAAAATCAAGGGCACCTTATTAAAAAAAGACTCATTCAGTAAAATGATCAATAACAGTTCTTAGTGGCAAATTTATTAAATATTGGACTGGGGAATTCAGGACATTTCCCAGCAGTTCTATATTGTTCCCATTTATCAACATTTTTCTGACAATCAGGAATGTGTTTTAATGAATTTACACATTTATTAATGCAAATACCTTTGTCAATTTGTCTTCTTAGAACAGTTGAGCATTTTTCTGCTCTATGGAGTGTTGGAGCTCATGAGCAGCACTGAGCTCTAACACTCCTCTAAACTGCTAAGCACCACAGCAAACAGGGATTGGCAAATCAGACATTTCTCAATGATGGAATAAATTGTTCCAGTGGAGAAGATACATTGTTATATCTTAAAGGACATGTAAAGCCTACATTTGCCTACAATGTGGCATGCCTCCCCGGCCCAAATGGCATCATTTGTACTGCATATATCCCCTCCGCTTGCCAGCACCATCACATTTTCCTAAAGCAAATAGCAGCTTTCACGCGGTGGCCATTTTTCCTCTGATACATAATCAGTTATATTTAAATCTGCAAACAGCATACACACACACAGACCCTTATTCAGCATACATTTCATCAAGAATACAGGCTCACACAGGCAGAACTGCCCACAAGCCAACAGCCAAAGCAAATTTCTGAGGGAGGGGGCCGAGTGGGTTACAGGAAGAGAAGCAAATCTAATTCATTAAGGGGATGTTGCAGCCTTACTATTAACCTCTGGTAATCACTTAGATTTCCTTCTCCTCCTGTAACCCCCTCAGGAATTTTCTTTGATTTTTGGCTTGCCAGACATGCTCAGTTGTTTTAAGCTCAGATTACTAAACAATCCCTCCGTCTAGCAGCCAGTTAAGAGACATTACTGGTTCCCATAGAAACTCGGCTCTAGCTGTCTGCCTCAGTTTTTTTCTCCTCAGCTCAGCTTTGCCATTACGGTGCTCAAACAAAGCAGAACTTATATCAAAGACAGTTCTGCCTGTTTGCGCCTGTATTCTTGATGAAATGTACGCTGAATATAGGTCTTTGTGTGTGTATGCTGTTTACAGATTTAAATGAATTAAACTGATTATGAATCAGAGGAAAACTGACCACCAGGTGAAAGCTGCTATTTGCTTTAGGAAAATGTGATGGTGCTAGCATATATCTAGGATATACTGTGTACAGTACAAATAGATAGAAATAGATAAAATCTAGATATATACAGTACAAATTATGCCATTTGGTACAAATAGATAGAAATAGATAGAATCTAGATATATCCAGTACAAATTATGCCATTTGGGTGGGGGAGATGTGCCCAACTGATATACATTGTAGGCAAATGTAGGCTTTACATGTCCTTTAAAGGTATCACTGAATGGTAACTATCGTTACTACTATTAATTATAACTATAAAACTGCCATGGCATGATAAATTTGTCCCTTAATTACTGCTGCCAAACCATTTCCTGAGAAAAGACTGTTAAAACTGTTATTTACTTTTAAAAAAAGGATAACAACTTTTCTCCAAGCACATTTCTTGGGGGTGATCTTTGACAAAATGACAGTTCCATCTGTCTGTGTTACCCCTCATGGTGACTGACGAACTCAGAGCAAATTTGTAGTCCGCCCCTTTCAAACTACAAATGTGCTGTTTGTGTCAAACCAATTATCTCTCTTCTCTTACACATGGAGAAATTGTTCTATGGCATGCAAATGGCAGCTATCCTGGTTTTGCCTTAAACCCCATGCACGAGTTTCTATTTTAAGAGCATTTTAAAATTATGAAACATTTTGGAGCAAAACCTTGCTTTCTATATTGAAGTGTCATTAGTGGCAACTGGAGGAAAAATGTAGTTTCATACCACATACAGTACCTTAAGGGATCCTGTGAAGAAGGACAGAAGATGTTGCTTTGCTGCAGTCACCTTTGCTGCTCTTCTCTTCTTTCTTAGTGTTTTGGGGGATGGCAGACTCCATCCACTGGCAGATTTCTCCTTCTGCCCTAGTGCTTCTTGCCCTCCTGAGTCCAGATGTGATTCGCTCCGTGTTCTCCATATGGCTAAAGGAACTCTTAAAGTTTCTGCTTCTTTGGCTTCCTCCTCATCACTGTCACATGCCAAATGGCCAGCACTGAAAGACCGCTCCACCCGCACCTCTGGGACTGGGAGGACTGGAACAGGATGGGATGAGGTGGTAGAATCTGTAGATGGGTGAGGTCTTCGAATAGCCACACGCTTCCAATGTTGAGGATTATCGGGAGAAAGACAAGTGTCACTGCCAGACTTGCGCAAAGGGTTAAACACATGAAGCATCTGTTAAAAAAGAGAGTAAGCTATGCAGTAGTTAAGAGAATATATTGGTATTTCTAAGATTAACATAATGCATATATTTGCAGATTGTGTTGTGCGTGCATTCCAAAAGGCTTTACACAAATCTTAAATATTTCTATTCACTCAAATTGCACATTGAGGCACTGTTCTCGGAGAGAAAAATGCTTCAGTTATATATACAAAATATCTCTGTGCTATAGGCACTGGAAATAGTTGCCTTAAGGTAGTTTAACATTACTTTTTATGACAGACCTCTTTTTTTCTGCCCATTTACAGACCACCCTTAAAATGTCTCTACTTTTCTGTTAGTCAGCCCTAGAGGCAAGAGAAAAAACTCAATTTGCTTTCATAAAAAAATACAGATTTGCAACTCTGAATCAACTGAATTAATTTATACATATGATCAAAAAGCTGTTACTTGCCCCGAATCCAGTGAATGGAAAGTCCCTCAAGTCAATAGGCAACCAAGAAAAGGTATAATCACTGGGGGGTGCAAGTGATTATAATTACTATCCTCAGACCCCAAGCTGACACTTTTCATGCCGGCCAGGATTTTATCTTACACAGTCTTCATTCTGGCTACACAAAGTAGAACCTTGTTCATCTCGTTATGACTAATCTAGAACAGAGATTCTGGATGGGGAAAGTACAAGTCGCTCTTTTAGATTTATTAATAGCCAGTATACAGTACAGCTACAATAAAAATGTTTAAACTACATATTGCAGAGTTTGAAAAAGCTGCTGGCAAAGGCTTAAAGGGGGTATTTGCAAATGTTATTTCTGTTGAAAGCTGCATTTCCTAAACACCTGATTTTGACTTTTTAAACAATGTTGCAAAAGTCAGAGCAACCAGGGCAGGGAATAGAAAAGGACAAACACTTCTTTTTATAGAAATTATATAAACAAAAACGTAACCATTACATATAAGGTATATTGTAAAGTTGCTAAGAATTATGCTTTCTTTTATTAGGCAAAAATTAATTTTGGGTTGATATGTGTTTAAAAGAAGACATATTGGATAAATGGAAAAAAACACAATTATGAAAAATATATGGTGCTGGTTTCACTTCGGGATAAACGTTAATCCTACCTGTAAAAATGGCCCCTATATTGGAGCTCCCTATAGATCCTATCAGTTCTCTGTCCGTGTTTCCAATGAAGGGCGGGCGTGTCCTAACAGTCCCTGCCAGAAGCACAGCAGGAGGGGCAGAGCCAATCACAGCCTTGCACTTACACAAGCAAAGACAGGCTTCAGTTCCCTATCAGGTCAGCCTAGCTGCTGACTGGTTCCTGACCTACAGTGCAGTTTACCGAGAGCCGCAGCTCCCCTGCACATCCAGAGAATTCAGCCAGCAGGAAGTGGAACAGATGGGTGGGACTAGTTTTGGTGGAATTTCTCGATAAATCAGTCCAAAACACAACTTTTTTTAAGCACAATCCTATATTCAGAGGAGTATAATTTACTGGTACATTCTTAATTTTTATATGATATGTCTCCTTTAAATTTTTATTTAGATTTTTTTAACTGCAGGAGTTGCCAAAATGAATTTTAAGGAGATATCTATGGCTGTAACCATCCATGCCAGTGTCAGCTAACAACCACCTAACCTTCTGACCACCCCTACCAACCTCTCTCACAATATGCATGTGCATTTTTATTAATGAGCACTATGGCAAAATATAAACAGCAAACATAGGTCAATAGTGAAAAAGAATGACTACCAAATATGATAAAAGAAGGAATGTCTCTCCTTGTGACAAAAAGCAGCAGTCCTGTCTTGGGAGACACAACATGGCCGTTCTCTTTTTAAGACATATCGGTAATGTGAATGGCTCATAAAGACACAAAAGTCAGAACACCATATTTTGTCAGCAAAGTAGACATGCCACTGTATGTAGTAGGCAGATAAAACATTGTTGTCTCTAAGCTACCAGCCACAAGCAACTAAAAATCAATACTAACAGCAAGCAAAAAGATGACCAGGAAAGATACCTGTATGCACATTTAACAGGGTTGTTTAGCTAAGCTAAAACCAAGTTATCTAACATAACTGAATACATACATGTATACATTTTTACCATTTTACAATTTTTTATAAATACAGGTATGGGACCTGTTATCCAGAATGCTCAGGACATGGAGTTTTTTGAAATAAGAGTTTTTTTAAGAGGTAATTTGGATTGCCATACCTTAAGTCTGCTTAAAATGTATTTAAGCATTAAATAAACCCAGTAGGTTTGTTTTGCCTCCAGTAATGATTAATTACAGGCATTTACGTGCCTGAGTGGGTTTCCTTGGGTACTCCGGTTTCCTTCCACACTCCAAAACATACAGGCAGGTTAAAGGAAAAGTAACACTAAAAAATTTCAAGTAAAAAATCTATTCTACCCTGCCCCAATAATTGCCCTATCCTGCAAACCATTTATTATTTTGAATGCTTTAGTACAAAATACCTGTTAAAACTTGGCTTCCGGTCATTTGAAGAAAGGCGATACGGCGATGCAGGGGAAGTATCGGGGGAAGCGTCCACTATGCGGCGATTGATCGAGTCTAGCCTTGCTTCTGTATAAGAATGGAGTGCATGGGAAATGGCCTTCCCATAATTTAGAGCTTTCTGGAGAACAGGTTTCTGAATAATGTACACATGTACATTTGGTTTAAAAAATTCTCCCATTAATATATATATGTATTGTATACACTTATATGGGTATCTACATGACCTATAGCTACCTGACCAGTTACAAATCTAGGAAGGCTGTATGAGCCAGCTTTTATTGATAGCATTCCTTCAGCAGAACTAACTTAACCTTACAAATTTTGTGTCCCAGCAGTAGTGCCCTAATCCATCATGCCTGTAAGGCTTTCTGGCACTTACAACATAGCTGATAACATTGAAAAATTTCTAGTGACATTTTGTAGCTGAATCATTATAAAGAGACGTGTGCACAATGTAGGCATAATGTGATGCATTGACCATATGACATGCTTAATTTTCTCAACAACAAAACTGTAAGAGTGAGAGCAAATGCAGCATTGAGAATTGATTTCTGTTTATAGGAACGGTAAAATTATTTCTGTGATGGTGGTTAGTTTTTTTAAAAAAATAGGCATTTCCAAGAAAAGAAAAATTGAGGGAGAGAGTTAAAAGCAGGGAGAGTCTCTAAAAAATATAACTGTAAAAATGTTACAAGGCTATAAAGGGGGAAGCTATAGTCCAAAAGCAAGTGAGTGAATTTTGCTACTATAAAGTATCTTTGTTTGAAGAAGAGGCTCCACACCTCTTACTGGTGCGTGACAGTGGCACTCCTATCTACTGAGAAAAGCAACAGCCAATGGGAAATATGTAGATGCTCACTGCAGAGCAAGAACAAGCAATGCCTTGTACTAACTACCTATTTATGACTGTCTGACACTCTGGATAGCAAAAGGGAGTTGCAGTTGACTCTCATTAGCTGAGGGACTGGAGCACCTTCTTTTTTAAGCTGCAGATATACTGTACTGACAAACTGGGTTTTATGATAGCCACTATCTCTAGTGGAAAACAGTAACTTTCGTAATGCCCATGTCTGTCTGTACCTCTGCCAATGTTATTTAATGGCTAGTGCCATGACTGATGCATATGGTTCACTGACAGCTGAATGCAAGGCAGACAGGGGTGTTTTGTTTTAGCATAGAAAAGCCAATCAGAATTTTTAATCTCAATTTAGAAAATTCTAACTTGTATAACTGAGTATTTTGGGGCAAGGTGAGTAGTACAGGAAAATGGCTACTGAAATAAAGTCAGATTAAGCAGAACTAATACAAGACAGAAAACGGTAGAGTTTAGCAGAGCATTACTACAGTAAAACTGTGGTACATATAAGTGAAACACGCACAGCATTATAATAGATTGTTTAAGCCAGACCCTTATAAAAAAGGGAGTACTAGGGCAATGACCATTTGTTTGCCTTCAATATCATATACAGCATTTGGCCTTAGAAAGGAAAATCAAAATCTAGAAATCCCTATTCCATATACCTTGTAATAACTATGTGAAACACAACTTTTTCAGCATGGTATGGCTAACTTTATTTACATCTAAAGAATATATCTATTTGTGCAGCACTTGCAAGTAAAATAATACTCATCAGCAGTGGTACTATTTACCCCACAACCAAGTAGACAGCCACAAATGACACCTGACCTCTGTTTATATTGAGTGAAATTCTGCATAATGAAAGCAAATGTAATTCAAAGCCAACATACATTACAGATTTTCCATGATTTAAAAGTTAATTTAAAATATAATTTAAAACCAGTATGTTTGTCGTTTGCTATTCTCTGCACTGCTAGTTCTGATTACATCTAACATAGAAACAATATAGTAGCAGTCAGCTCCCCTCCGGTCAAGACTTTTCTATTCTATTAATGCCTAGCATATTTTGTGCATAACAGACCTGCAAAGAAGCAGAATCACAAGGCAAGGCATTGTGGGAACTGGATCACTGACTGGATAAAAGATACATTTTGCAACATTGTTTCAATGGTACTGTACCACGGGACAATAATTTGTGTTTAATGTGTATTGGAAAGGTGCTGAGGATACAGTTTGCTATGTAAAATGTTATATTTAGGTTACAAACCTCTTTCTGTTATCTTTTATGCAAATATGGGCCTATCGAAGATTGAATTGCAATTCTATTACTACATAGTGTTTTTAATTATGCAAACTATTTTACAGTCTCTGATGGAAACCACAGTTCTTACCAATGCATAATATTTAAATGCATATAGCCCTCGTTTATTTTCCTTGTCTTACTGGCCCTTTAAATCCTGCCTCTCAACACAACTTGTGTATTCCCACACCTCATGTCACTACCAATTCTGTTAGGACCAAACTACATGAACATGTTGCAGGCTAAAAATAGAATTTACTGATTCCAATGGGACAGACTGTATAGTCCGCAAATTGTGCTATGGACAGCCCCACAGGAAACAATAAAAAAAACATCCTGGACAGCTACAAGGAGCCATTTGCAAGTAATGCACATAAATTAGCCCTATGATAGAGCAGATAACAGATACCATTAGTAGTTACTTAACTGTTTCTTCTACTGCACATATTTAGACATTGAGTGACAGTAACATTGAGACTGTAAGTCTGCTGTTTATTAAAGTTTTTCACCATGTAAATTGCACCCCTTTCACTATTTACAGTAAGTGTTTAAAAGAATGATAGGATACACCAAGATATTTATGTAGCGTTATATATATATGTGGATAACTTTACATTATCCCAGTGTCTGTGTGTTTACAGGAATATGCATGAGTTCTGTGGTTAGTGCTAATTAAAGGGCTTATGCAGAACAGAGCATATAAATAGCAGAGAGGCTGCAGGACAGGGAGGGGATGTGGAGACTGCACTGGTTATGAGGTTGGTGCTGGAACAGCAGAGTGGGCTGCAGGGCAAAGCATGACAGAGAGAATAAAATGCATTGGTCAGTACAGGACAAACAGAGGATTGCAGAGTAATATAGGAATAAAAGTTATATTATTAGGTTGATACACAGGGTGTTATGAATATAGCAAACATAGGAATGACACTAACTTTCACTTCAGACACTAAGTCAGTTAAGAAAGCCTCAGTTTGTGCTTTATAGTTATGCCTAGCTGGGTGTCCAGGCAACAAGAGCACCACGGAAAGTCCCAGAAGGAGTGTAAGTGGCACAACATTCCCAAAATCCACCCCAGGGACATTAGTACAGCACACGGGCTGCAGTGGAGATACAAAGAATGTATGTAACTTAAGGACAATAGAAGACTATATAAGGTGCTGTATCAATATACGAGAGGGGGTATAGAGGAGATATTAGTGTATCAGCATATATGACCATTGCAGCGAGATGCATGTAACATACTATACAGAAATACCAGAGTATTGTTGAGATAACATATTGTACTGAACCAGTAGTCTGAACCGCAATTCCTATTGTTGATGTGTGACATAGCTGCTGTGCAAGTGTTGCAATGTGACCTGGAGGAACTAATGGGGGCTTGATGACTCACTATGATGCATAAAGGCAGGATAATGCCATGATACTGAGGACCGAGGGGTGGTTTGGTGACGCCTCTATAGATGCAGAACAAACGCAGTAACACTGGCCTGTGAGAAAATGTAGCTTGGGTAAAGGTGAAAGCAAAAAAGGGGATGAGCCATACAGTAATGAAGGTGTGAGTAATGAAGCTGCAGTGAGAGAGAGTTCATGGATTAAATGGACTGTAAAAACAGACCAGCATAATGACCCTCATAATATGAGGTAGGTGGAAATGTATGTAGCATTGTAGCAATACAAAATAATCGTTTGGTCTACAGGACCAAGGTATATCAGGTATTTTGTGTGGTACATTACAGGAACATCTAAAGGGGTACAGCAGTATATAAACTGTTTTTGATTTACAGTAATGAGAAATATGGGTCTTCTGGCAAAGATAAAGGGTACTAGAAACACCCATAACCTTAATATACTATTTACCCAGCACTTGCCCCTTACCTGTGCTCTAATAGAGGAGTGTACCACATTAGGTACAAGATACAGCAGGCTTACCATGCTGCGCCCAGGTGAATACCCTCGTCACCCCCATGTGCCATTCTTTACATGGTGGGCAGAAAAATATGAGACTCATAGTAGAGAACACAATTATGCTAGAATGCTGAGAAGGAATAAGTACCTGTACCTAGCAGGAAAAAAATGTCCAGTTCATGCCAGTGTATTAACTTAATATATATTTAGTGAATGAGCCCCATAGGTGTAAGGGGCATATAACAGAAAGAGGTCTGATGGGACAATTGAGAGGGCAGAAACAAAATAATGCCACCTGTTGAAATGGTGTGCAGTAAGGCAGCATAAGGTTGGGGAATGTATGGGACATCCTATGGACAAAAGACATTTAACAACCTCTGCACCTGTCATCAGCTCTCTACAGATTTTTAACTTAATTAAAACTCCATTGGGTTTATATCAACAACGGAGGTACACAGTAACATGAATCCACAACAACTCTGCTCCAAGATGTGAAAGTATAGTTCAACAAGACCTGCAGGGTCAGGATTGGAGGGAAGTTTTGAGAGGAAAGTGATTGAAGGGCATGACCATAGGTGTAGGGTGACCTTTTTGTTTGGGGAGGCTAAAGCTAATGTGAGACTAAATGGATTCACTGCTGGTGTAAAAAATGAACCTCCCAACTACCTCTTGCTGTTCCCAATGACTTCCAGGCATACTTTGCAATAGTGCAGATGGGAGTGCTTTTTTTTTTTTTTACCCTAAAATGCTTAGGATATAAAAGTATTTACTTCTGTGAGGGGTTCTCCATACATTTGTGTTTGGGATCAGTTAACTGAAGGGTAGTTCACCTTTAAATTAACTTTTAATATTATGTAGGCATTGATATTCTGAGACAATTTGCAATTGGTCCTCTTATTTTTAATGGTTTTTCAGTTATTTAGCTTTTTGTTCAGCAGCTCTCCATTTGGTAGTTTAGCAGCTATCTGGTTGCTAGGGTCTTATTTACCCTAGCAACCAGGTAGTGGTTTAAACAAGAGATGGGAATATGAATAGTTAAGGGGCCCTGCATGGAAAAATAAGTAATAAAAATTACAATAATATTAAAATTGTAGCCTCACAGAGCAATACTTTTTGGCTGCATTTGAAAGCTGGAAAGTGGCAGAAGAGAAAGGCAAATTATTCAAGAACTATAAAAAAAATTAATTAGGAAGACCAATTGCAAATTTGGTAGGAATAGGCCAGTCTATAACATACTAAAAGTTAACTTAAAAGTGAACCACCCCTTCAGATGTGTTTATGTTGGTTTTATAGAAAGAAAGGCAGTGGGTACTGACATCCCAGGCACATAATATACAGTGAGATACAGTCGGTATTTACAAAACCAGCACATTATATACAGTGAGAGGCAGTGGGTACAGATGGCAGATATTCAGGCCCTGGCATTATAACACTGGCACTGATACCAACATTGGCTCCACTGTAACTAGAAATGAACAAAACAATGACAAAAGTAGAAAAAAACAACAAATATATAAAAGCACAAGAACAATTAAATTTCAGCTAGTGATTCAGCCTTTAGAACTGTATAGTACCTGCGTATTGCACCTGGGTATAGCACCTGTGGGAGTGGAATGAAATCTGCAGCAAAAGTTCAGAGTTGGTTCTTAGGTAAAGTTTACAGCCTGCAGATTCTCATTATGAGTCTTCATTTCTGCACTGCCTTTAGTTTGTAACATCTCCCCAAGCTCAGTCTGCATCTGTGCCTTGATTGGTCAATTTTACTGTCTGTCAAGAAAGCTGTGCTCTGATTGGAGATCCACAAGAAGAAAGATCCAATCAGTGCATAGCTGATTACAGCAGAACGGAGCTTGCAGGAGGAGAAACGGAGTGAGTTTTTTTTGGTTTGTATCTTTTAAGGTGCCAAGCAGGTTTGGGGAGCCTTAGCCTCCCCTAGCCTTATTGAAAAGGGCATGAGGGACCTGGTGGGAGTGTAGTTCTGCATGGTATGGCAGTGAAGACACGGGGGTGAGATGAGTAGTGCATCGCTGCTGAGAAGAGATCGCTGCGACCTTGCGATTTCTCACAGGACTAAGATAAACAAGCATGCTGCATTCCCACAGGCAACAGCTTTTCCGCACTGTGCACTTCCACTGCTAGTAGCCATGTGTGTAGCCTCGCCTGACTAACGGAAAGGAGAGCTCTCTTATCGCCACACTGGGGCTGATGCACAGCTGGGAGAACTCTGTACCTGCAGGATACGGGGAATGACCCCCTAGCATGCCAAGTCCCACTGCGCCACCGTCCCTCACATCAGCCCAAGCCAATATTAGCAACGCAACAACCATATTCCCACACACTGACAGGCAAAGCGACTCACCTTTCTATGTAGAGAGTCGGCTCCTTTGCTTCCACTGCAGTGTCTGGGAGTCTCCCTGTGCTATGTCACTGCAGTGTCTCCTTCTTTCTCCCCTCCCCTCGATCTGTGACGCTCCTGTATCTCTCCACCTTCTTCTATCTATTCCCTCCCCTGTCTCCTCCTAGAGATGTCTAACACTACAATATATGGACTGTTGTACTACGGCTTCCAATATTTCCTGCCAGTCGCTAGCGTTGTATTCTGGGAGTTGTAGTACACTGCGTCTCACTGTATATAATGTGCTGGTTTTGTAACTACAGACTGCATCTTGCTGTATATAATGTGCCTGGGATGTCAGTATCCACTGCCATTCTTTCTATAAAACTAACGTAAATACATCACTTTTACTTAACTTTTAGTATGTTATAGAATAGCCTATTTATAGCAACTTTGCAATTGGTCTTCCTAATTAATTTTTTTTATAATTCTTGAATAATTTGCCTTTCTCTTCTGCCTCTTTCCAGCTTTCAAATGAGGGTCACTGACCCCGGAAGCCAAAAAGCAATGCTCTGCGAGGCTACAATTTTATTATTATTATTGTCATTTTTATTACTTATTTTTCCATGCATTTTCCCATATCTTGTTTAAACCACTACCTGGTTGCTAGGGTAAATAAGACCCTAGCAACCAGATAGCTGCTAAACGAACAAATGGAGAGCTGCTGAACAAAAAGCTAAATAACTGAAATACCATTACAAATAAGAGGACCAATTGCAAATTGTCTACATCATATTAAAAGTTAATTTAAAGGTGAACTACCCCTTTAAGTTAACTGATCCCAAACACAAATGTATGGAAAACCCCTCACAGAAGTAAATACTTTTATATCCTAAGCATTTTAGGGTACTTTTGCACTATAGCTTTAGTTGGTTCCTCTCCATTGTATTGTTACTCTTCCTATGCTCACATTATGCTGCAAATAAGAATATTATTTTTTTATTATTATTTATTTAGACATCCAGAGAGAACATTTCACTGGGTTCACGACCTGATGAAGGCAGGTCCCCTAGAATGATTCACACAATAGCTGGCTAATTCAATTATATACACTTTTCCCAATTGTTTTAAAAACAAAATAATCTATGGTTTGTTATTTGTAGCTACACAGGGCAAACCGAGTGTCTCTTCCATTTTCTCAAATCTGGCATTTTGTCACTGTATTATCCCATTTCCCAACAACAAATATTTTGGCACTGGACCTCTCTTTCTCAATATTTTGCCATTCTGGCACTGTACCTGTAAGGTTAGAGTAGGTGGGCTAAAAGGAGCCAAACAACTATACTGTATCTTACATACAACACAAACCTCAAAACAAAAGGTATTCACATGCCTTATGTACCACACATTGCACTACCTAAAAACAAAAACATATTTTTTTTTCTAACGCCTTGTCCAATTTTGGCTCCAGAACCACTGGTATAATCAGCGCCGGATTTCAAATTCGCTGCTCCGTACAGGAGCAGAACTTCGGTGCGGCGGGGTGGCATGCCGCCCCTAGATGTTTGCCGCCCCAGGCCCGGGCCTTTGGGGCCTCGGCACAAATCCGGGCCTGGCCATCGACCTTCTATACTTTTTTTTTTTTTTTTCTGTGCCGGTTTTTGCATTTTGCCTCTGCACATTCATTATTATCTTGTTATCTCTTTCTCCTGCTTTCTACAAGTGCTCTGTATTACAAATAGTACTTCTCTTTTAACATACATATTGATTTACCATCCTATGTTGCAACCAATCTCTACTTATTTATTACGTCCCATGATTTTAGGTAATATGTCATCCTTTAATTTTTATTATGCCCACTTAAAGGACAAGGAAAGTCAAAATCAATTAAGCACACTATTTAATAGTACTACTATCGCTATGTAGAAACGCTATATTTCTGGCTTGCCTAATGAAAGATTTACAGAGATACACTTACTACATAATCTTTTCAGTGGACGGCGCCGCCGCCATCTTTTTCCCTCACTACTCTCTACTGCACATGTGCACATGTGTCTCCGGCCAGCCTCCCCCGCTCCCCCAGCACCTGCAGGCTGCGTCTGTCCGACACACCAACAGCACCCACCTCGATCCGACTCACACGCGACCTCCAAAAGCCATCCCTGTCCGTCCGCGCTGCGTGGCAGGGCAGCAGGAAAACTTCATGAAACTATCAGGAAAACATCCCCCCACCCCGCTTCACTCTGCTCCGCTCCCCCCAGCACCTGCCGGTGTCCTCTTCCTATGCCCCCAGCTCCCCGCTGCTTCCACTTCTTTTACAAGCGTCACCATGGCAACCAGACGCTCCTGCTTCTGCGCATGTGCTTGCTAAGGAATTGGTCGTAGTGTCTGTGAAGGAGCGTTGCATTATGGGAATCTTCTCTACCCAGCTCAGCGTTTTTTTTTCTTCCTGTTTGACTTCTGATCATCTGAACTACTGAAATCTGGGGAGACTTAAGGACACTATTGAGACAACTGAAGGTATGCCTGCATTTTGAGATTAACTCTTTACTAGCCTTTCCTTCTCCTTTAAAGGGAACATATAGGAAAAGATTCCCTAGATCAATCTTTTTTCCCATATCAATTTTTAGCACTGGAACAACTCGTTCATTGTAATTCTTTAAATTTATTGGTCATTTAAATTATCAGTAATGCTTAACAGAGTCGTAACTATTGTCAATGTGAGGTAAAACCCATTTATTCGCTTTGCATTATATATCTGGAAATACGAATGAATGTACCTCTAAAAGTCAGTTCAAATAAAGTTGTCATTTTTAAAGGCATGTTATATTATTTATATGCTAAGTATGTGATAAGGGTGGAAATGTTAATGTTGTAACCAGTAATTAGGAAGGCATATACAAAAAAGGAGGAAATGATTGTTGCTGGCAAAGACTGCAAAACAGTCTTTTTTTAAGCATATCAGTGGTACAAAGATGCAGGTTGGGACTGTGGCTTCATTAAAACACAATTTGGTGCTTAATTAGTTTTTAAACTTAAATGTTTACTCAAAGTTAATGTGATCAAGGTACCAGACCCTGATGGAGTACACCTGTGGGTATTTAGTGAGCATAATTCAGTTTTAGCTAGGCCTCTATTTCTGATTTTCTTATACAGGTATCGGACCCCTTATCCGGAAACCCGTTATCCAGAAAGCTCCGAATTACGGAAAGCCCGTCTCCCATAGACTCCATTATAAGCAAATAATTCAGAATTTTAAAACTGATTTCCTTTTTATGTAGAAATAAAACAGAACCTTGTAATTGTTCCCAACTAAGATATAAATAATCCTTATTGGATGCAAAACAATCCTATTGGGTTTAATTAATGTTTTATTAATTTTTTAGTAAACTTAAGGTATGGAGATCCAAATTATGGAAAGACCCCTTATCCGGAATACCCTTGGTCCCGAGCATTCTGGATAATGGGTCCTATACCTGTAGTTCATTTCAACTGGTATAGCACCTATATACCTAAAAAAAAAAAAGTATTACAATCTCAGTCTGGCAGTTATAGACCTATAGTTTTATATACGGGGATGGGCAAGTTATTTCAAAATGTATTAGGAGATCACATTTGAGATTATGTTCTGGATGTCAGGGTCAGACTGGGGGGGTGAAGGGCCCACCGGGGTCCGCCCATATGGCCCATGCCCATAGCCTACCCCCCGAGGTGCCCCCTAACCCCCCTCTCAGGGCCCCCCACCCGACGTCCTTCCCCGAGCGTGTACATTTAACGCGTCGGGGCAGGAGCAGTCGGGCAGGGGGAGCGCCTCAAGGTTCGGGTCTGGGTCTCCGGGGCCCCCCAGGATTTTTCCCAGTCCGACCCTGGATAATGTCATAATATAAAATAAGTAGAAATCAACTTGCTTTATGAGGGACAGATCACGTCAAAAAACTGTAATTGCTTTTAATTATGAGGTAAGTAGAAAGTTGGACTGTGGGGTTGCAGTTATTTATTCGGATTGTGTTGAAGCTTTTGAGACAGTGTTGCATAAACAACTCCTTTCTAAATTAAGGGCTGTTGGTAATGCTGTATGTATATGGATAACAAACTGGATAAAGGATTGTGTACAGAGGGTGGTTGTCAAAAGTACATTCTTTATTTGGAATAGGTTTCTTAGTACAATGCCGCAGAGTTTGTATTTCATCCACTTTTATTGAAACAGAGAAACATTTCTGGTTAGGGTGAAAAGGACTAAAAGGAGCCCTTCACATTGCAAAACATGCAGGAGCAGATTTGTGAGATTAGTACTTACCACAGAAAAAATATATATATAACTGTAGTCCAGTTTGTGCCAGCTGATTCCACCATAAAATAACATTTCAACTGAAATTAGTATGCTAAAATGTGATGAAAATAATAAACTCACTACTGTTTTTTTATTGATTAAAGAATTCAGGAGCTCAAAGCTACTGGGATCCATTCAAATCAATAAGTACTTTAGTGTGTTTGTTTGAACGGAATTCTTTCTGTCATTCCACTTACTCAACAGTTGTTGGGATTTCTTGGTTTGATTTACAGTTTTATATTTTGGATCCAAGCACAATGCAAGACAAATATTCTTAGGTGTTTTCACTCTTGTAACAATATGCTAAATACACAAGAATAAAAAAGTAGAGAAATGGTCCATGACATTTATTGTTTTTTTTATAGTGGTGTAATAGGCTGGTTGTGCCACAGTAGCAATAATACCTGTTTCTGACCAGCTACAGCTATTAATCTGCTTCATTTCTACTACTGTTTCTATCCAGCCTGAGCCTAAGGTCTGTAAATGAAAGCATGGTAACAAAGCCTGATACCAGGCAGCTGGGTTAGTGACATTTGTCTGGGGAAGTAAGAGTGAATTACTTGTCTGTATAAAGGTGATAGTATCTCTTTTTGTATATCATAGAGGCTGAGAGTGAAACTTCACCCGTGTTAAAGGCAGTAGCCTATTTTTGTTTTGGGGATCCCCATTTGGAGGGGTGCCCCCTGTCTCTTTATATGGACTTTCCACTGCCAGACCTACTTATTCACAGTTCTGAAGGTGATTCCCCAACACAGGATGCTGAAGGAGGTGTTTCCCCTGTTTCTGATGTCTGTGTAAAATTGTGTTGCTGGGTCATTTCTTTATATGAGATAGAAGAGGCAAAGAATGAGAGCCAGTCTGGGACCCCTCGTTGCTATACTCTTTGGCACCTTGGTTTTATTGCAACCAGTTGCAGGGTCCAGAGCAAAGGTGGGTAATAACAGCTGAGAAAAGTATTAAGGGAAAGGAGATAAAGAAGTTGGGAAGGGGTAAGATGACTTGCATAAGACCTGGTGACTAATTTATTAAACCATATATTATTATACACATATACAATTATTATTGTATATATAGGAACATACTTTCGGACAATATACAAAAATTGCCTAAATGATATCTGTATAAACAGAGATTTTGTTTCTGTCCTTAATTTGACCTTGATACTCGCATTACTATCTTATTTTAAACTAAAAAGACTTAGTAAAATAATTTCATAAATTGTAATTTATTTACTTATAACATGTTATAATTTTATTTTAATATATTGTTATATTGTATTATTTTTCTTCAACAGACATCCATTGTGGCTTTCTGTACCTTAAATATCTTTCTTGACTGCACTGTTAAGGTGGCCATACACGTGGTGATCTGACGATGTTTCGTACGACCATCGGTCGCATGAAACATCGTAAGATCCGCCACACACCATTCAGGGCTGAATCGGCAGGTAAGGAGGTAGAAACAATAGGATTTCTACCTCCTTCTGCCGATTCAGCTCTGAAGGGAGAATTTTGGTCAGGCGCCTTCTATGGCGCCCGATCAAAATTTTCAAACTTGTCCGATCGGCGAGTCGTCCGATATCGGCAGCTTCCTGCGATATCGGTCGACTCGCCGACATGCCATACACGCACCGATTATCGTACGAAACGAGGTTTCGTACGATAATATCGGTGCGTGTATGGCCACCTTTACTTTGGCTTAAATAACAGATTGCTGTGCTAATAATGTTTTACGGGACTGATTAGAGAATGAGACTGTAATGTGAAGGATGGCTACGAATGAATTGGGAATTCTAGGATAAGTCAGATAAGGAGAACATTAGAGAGATTCACTCAGGGTAGAGATAAAGGGGTGAGCTTGAGAAACAGAGGTAATTAGGAGGACATAGCAGGTGATAACAAGAGATAGTAATTGTAGTGCCGAAGATTGGCAACGGGGGTTTTAAGGGATAGTATGAAAGTAGACTGTATATTCTCTCAACTCACTGACAGTTATTATTTCTTAAATGGCATCTGTCTATTTTTGTAAACAAAAAATATATAAATACCAACACACATATGCATGCATTTATTTTTATATAATATATATATGTGTGTGTGTGTGTTGGTATTTATATAAGAAAACATTTTAAGTAAAAGCCAGTGTCTTGGTATCACCTAGCCTAATACTGTTTCCCATTACTGCCTGTACTTTGACCTTCATACTGAAATTGCTTTCTGTACATGCTTTAGTAGTGATTATCTTTCTCCTTGGCACTATTGTTTTGGCAAAAAAAATAGCTATGCTAATAATGTCTTGTGGGTCTGATTGGGGAATGTGACTATAGATGTGAAGAATGACTTGATGGAGGTGGAACTTAGGATAAGGGAGATAAGGAGGACAGTAGAAAGATGCAGGCATGGTTAGAGATAAAGCAGAGAGCTTGAGAAGCACACAGTTACAGTTAGGAAGACATAGCAGGTCATAAAAGATGTAGGACTTACAGTTGGAATGATTTAGGGGACAAACTCCAGTTTTTTAGAGCTGCATTTGATAAAAGCTTTTATCTAATTCTCCATTGCAGCCCCTAGTATAAATTCACTTGAGCTTATTCACCTGCTTTTTCTGTCTGAATTTATGCACATCTGTAAGGGCTTCCGTGTAGTGGTTTCCTGTTCATCATTTTTTTCCTGTACTGTATGCTATTAAACAGTCACACTGCAAAGGGCACTAAACTTCTATAATTATAGGTGCATTGCCAAATAAAGAGCAGGGGAAGAATACAGTAGTTAGAAAGTCTAGAAAGAACTCTGCAAAGAGTCATTAATTTTAAACCGAGAACTAATTCTTACCTTTGGCATTTCCCAAACGTAAAAATAGATCATATATATTTGCATGGTAGAAAGGAAAAGCTGATGAAACCACATTACATTAGGCAGAGAAAGTAAAAGAAAAGGGTGTGGGGGTGGTGATGATTTAGTAGAGAATACATAGTCAAGACAATATAGAGTAAAGAGACTTTCAAATAAATACTCCCTCATGTGCTCCATTCCGTACAATGAGACAATGCTTCCTTGTTCTTGTAGCTTGCAATTTAATATCTCTTGTTTGAGGTCTTGGAACCAAATAGCCTATATTAACATGTGCTGTTTGTTTTTGAGCTGTTTGGTTTTTTTCTCCTTATACTTTGCACAAATTCAGACAGAGAAACTGCTGTTGATTGTTTAATAAAATAATTTATTATACTAAAGTAAGAGCAGGAATGGTAGGATTTTTTAATGGCATTCTATCTTTGCTATAAGTTTTTTTCTCATCTCTGATACTTGTCATTGCAGGGCACTGATGGAAAACCACAGAGAGGTACTACTCTTACGACTTCTTCAATTAATGATTTGGTGCTTGCACACACATTTCAGTACTTATTACTAATAGTAATTGTGACTAGTGATGAGAAAACTTTTACACCTGGTACAGTCTCCATCATTTGTTTTGTTGGAAAAAAAATGTGTGTTTTTGCGACAGATAAAAACAATATAAACACCAAAGTCATTTGGTGGCGCTCATTGCATTGAAGGGTGTAAAGTGCTAAAAATAAGTGCAAAACAACATGTATTTTTGCCCACATTGACTTTGGCCCACATGTAGCATTGTTTCTGTTTGGCATCTCTCTATTCATGGGGAATGGCTAAAGGGGGCATGTACATGTCTCCCATCCCACCACTTTGTACATTACATAATTCAGACATGCAAGTTAGGGACTGTTGGTAGGTGCAGGATGCTAAGGAACCCTTATGTCCTGTGGTAGGTGGCATAGATAGGACTGCCTATACGGTTGCCAAGCAAAATATGGGCCAGCTCAGAAAAGGGACTGGGTGATGATATAAGTGGAGAGGTAGGGACTAGTGAAGCAGAGCTGGCTGTAAAGGGGACAGGTCTGTGATGTTGATAGGTATGTAATGATGATAAGTAATGTAGCAATTACATTACCAGGAGATTTATAATACTAGCTAAAGCCTTGGCTGCTATTTTGGCTGGTGAAATACAGACCAAGTGACAACCCTAACTGTTTGTTCCTGCCAGCACTGCCCTCATTACCTTAAGTGGTATTTTTCATCTGGCACAAGGTGCACATTCCTGTAAGGCCCCAGATGCAAGTGCTTAGTGAATGAGCAGTAAAGGGGCCCAATTTTGCTTTATCGCGTGTGCCCAGGGCCTTTGTAAATGACCCCTCTGATAATTACATTATTGCCAATTGTTCTGCTCACAGCTGGTTTGCCACTTGTGCTAGGCACTTAATTAGGCATAGCTGACTCTAGAATTCATTGGTTTTAGCATAATAATGATAATAGTGCTTTTTAACACTAAATACTTGCTTGAAAACTTAGAATTCAAGGCGTAACAACAAAAGGACAATTGTTCTGGTGTTGTGCTTGGTTTACTTTTAATCTGTAGTTACTAGCCACACGCAATATAGCAGAAGCAAAGTATCTGGCAAACAAAAGGTTAAATGTTTCTCTCTCTATATATATATTGTTAGTCATTCATTTAGGATTTTCTTGACTTTAAAATATACAATATGGTTCCCTTGTTTGTTTTTATGACTGTTCACATTCTTTCTAAAAGTTTGCTAAACCACATTCCCTTGCAGATCAGCTTTGGCAGCATCCCAGCAATTTCTATCAATGCATAGAACAGTCACTCCCTTTAATAACTTAGCTCTGCCCTAACGTGTAAGGAAGCTAGAGGCAATGCTAGTTAGAGTGAACTCTGGGTAGTCTAACTATTCTTCTCTTAATGGAATACAGAATTAGATATGGTCTTCCTAGCCATATCTATTACAAGTACTGCACTTAATTCCTTGTTTTATTGATTAACACAAAGGGTGCTTAACTTCCACAGCTGCTCCCAAGCCTTTTTTCCATGTATCTTTGCAAAGATATATTTATATGAAGACATTTAAAAATAATTCTTGATGTAATAATATTTATTTCATACTGTTGAAAGGATATGTGTATAGTTGTTAGTAGGTTAATTAGAACCTATATGCTTTTATTTTTGGCTTTATGAAACTAACCTCAATGAGTTTTGTTTATACCTCAGGTAAACAAGTAAATAACTGGCAAAAGCGGAATGCCAATAAATCAGCAGCTCATCTAGTTGGTAAGTTGAAGGATCACAAAGCACATTTTCTTTAGCTACTAGTAAGAAAAACTACTCCTCTTCTTTCTTTGGTAGTAGGCATGCAACGAACCCATTATTTTGGGTTCAGCCGAATACTGAACCGAATCTGAATCCTAAATAGCATATGCTAATTAGGATCTGGAAGGGGTAAAAGTCGCCACGCGCATGAAAATTTTTTCACTTCTGTGTTCACGCGGACATTTAACCCTTCCTAATCCCAATTAGCATATTCTAATTTATGCTAATTCAGATTTGGCCGAATCTGAACCCAGCCGAATCCTGGCAAATACCGAACCGAATCCTGGATTCGGTGCATCCCTGCTTGGTAGTGACAGCTTGTTTTCTTCCCAGTCAAATAAAAAAAGAGTGCTTGCTCCCTTTTCCCAGGAAGTGAAGGACCACTTCTTCCCACTCAACTGAGAAAGAATGTGTTCTTTATTATTGCTAATAAGAAACAGTACCGTCCCTCATGCATGTAAGACAGTAGGGGTGCAAAATACAGGGGCAGTTAGAGCTTGTGCTCACGAGTTTTTGTGTGCACTCCCATATGCCCCTGTACTCACACATGTAAGGGTTGAACACAGCATGTTGTGTTCCACTTACATGCACCTGTGTGAGTACAGGCATGTAGGGAAGTATGGAATGTGTTCCTTCCTGTGCTCCCCTGCGGTGGAACACACCACAGGGCAATGCAAGAAGGAACACTCGTGAGTATGACAGTTTTCTGCACTTTTTGCTTTACAAAATGGGGCAAATGGTGTTCCAGCCATGAATACAACGCTGCCTGTGTTCAGCAGTATTTATGGGGGTGGGGGGAGAGATATCGGTATTTTTAAAATTTAATTTAAAAAATTGCAGTAGCAGTATTTAAACCATTTTAGGCTGATGCCACACGTGGCGTAGGGCTGATATTTTCTTCAAGCGGAAAAACGCTTGGCGAAAATTCAGCCCTACGCCTGCTACTTGTGCCTGCACCCGAATGAATGGAATATGCTCGGGTGCAGGCACATGTAGCCGATATACGCATGAAAACGCGTTTTCATGCGTATATCGGCTACATGTGCCTGCACCCGAGGGTATTCCATTCATTCGGGTGCAGGCACAAGTAGCAGGCTTAGGGCTGAATTTTCGCCAAGCGTTTTTCCGCTTGCCGAAAATATCAGCCCTACACCACGTGTGGCATCAGCCTTAAATGTATATTTCTGTTTTTTAATTCCACCAAAAATTTAGCTATCTCAGCAAGCTCAAACTGTCATACGTTCTTCTGACAGATTGCCCAGAAAGATGTGCTTACAGTCCTGTGGGCTAAGGTGCTGGGATACCATGGGTGACCAATATGGAGTCTGTTTTTTTCTGATGTTATCTACAAATGTTAAGCATGGTGACATTCTGGCCTTTTGCCAAATTCATAATATAAAATCATTGCTGACCTGGGTTCAGCGCCTGTTATAACAATAATGTTTGTTGTGGTTATTTACTCCAGGCTTCATTCCTGACTATCCAGATAGCTGCTAGTCCTGCCTTGTTCCTGAAGTCCAAGTACTGCTAAGTTTAAACCTTCTGATTCCACACCATTGGGTTTTTGGCTGATCTGCCTGCCCCCCAGTGGCAGTTTCATTCCCTGCTTCATTATCTATGGCCTGCAACCCCGACACTACTAACTATATTACATCATGCTAAGAGAAGAAAGATAGTGCTTTGATAGTGCTTTATAATATACATTTCTCAAGTCATTCTACAAACCTGAATAACTGGAAGTATGCAGAAGTTTTATCTTATGAATTGATTTGTGGACTATGATGCTGTCATCTACTGGTATTTGAAATCTAATTTTTTAACCCCAGTTAGCAGGAAAAACAGTATAGAAAATCTTAGGTGTGCAATTTTTAGTACAGTTTTGTAGACCAGCATCTCCAGCTTTTAGTCATAATAAGATAACAGATAATAATCTGTATACATTTCCAGGTATCATACATGGTACAAACAAGACTCTGAGATGGAAGCCAACACACGAATTGTCCTTTATCCGTCCTTCTATGAAATATGCAGACACCAATCTGATAGTCCATCGAGATGGTCTCTATTATGTCTACTGTCAAGTTGGATTCTATGGCAAGGTGCCAAATATTGTGCTTTTTAATCACGTTATTATCCAGCATGATTCCGATACCGTAACTACCCTACTTTCGGGCACAGAAAGTGTTGTGGGTCCTCCACCAGGGTCCTCAATGTGGTATGCAACATTGGCACAGGGAGGGCTTGCAAAGCTGAAGAGTGGAGACCACATTTCTGTAATAGTTAGCCACCCAGACCTTATATATGACAGTGATGGCATGACTTTCTTTGGACTTATTATGGTCTCCTGAACCAAAATTTGTTATATATTTAATGTACAATAAAACAGAGAGAAGCTTTTATTTATGTAACAAAGTATGGTTACATTTTTATAACATATTTTATAAATGTTTTCTTATCATAATAATAACATTACAAAATAATAAAAGTGCCTTGTGTTGCTTTTTGAAGACATGCCAACAAAAATGAAGTTACATAAAAAGAACAGTGATATTGTCTATTCCTAATAACATGTTCTGCCAAGATAGAAACTGTCCTGCACATGCTTTAAGCCATTATGAGAGTGGCACACCATTCCCACTTATCTTAACTGCTGGATTTTGCTGTAAGTGTCCATCAAAAGGCAGAGGAGGCGTAAGCAAAAATACATTTTTTCCTGTGTCGGATCATGTACACTGTCCCTGTAGGCTCTGGTCCGAAGGTGCCTATATAGAAAATACAGTGCTGCCCAATTCACATTTTTTGATTGTCCTATTTTAGGGACTGATTTATTCATGCTTGAACCCCCTGGCTCAAACAATCAGTTACTGAAACCATGCATGAGTTCCTTTGGAGCAGATTTATCTAAGTTTGAAATTAGAGGTCAGCGCAGTAAACTTCTGCCACTCTATATTAATTTCTATGGTATTTTTAAAGGAGAAAGAAAGGTAAAAACTCAGTAAGCTTTATCAGAAAGGTCTATGTAAATACAGCCATAAGCACTCGCAGAAACACTGCACTGAGTTCTCTGTCAAAAGATTTGTTGTCAGTTTTCCTGTGCCAGAGACACACAGCTCTCTCCTCTTCTGCTCCCCCCTCCCTCAAGAATGCTAAGAACTCACTCCCCCCCCTTAGGAATGTGGATCTAACTGATTTCGAATACAAGGAAACCGTCAAGTTAAATTTTTTTTATTTATCTGTTCTGTTCTTTCTTATTCATCCTTTGGCCCCATTATACACCAAAAATGGGACCACCTCTCTCTCTCCTTCCTTCCTTCTTTTCCTTTCTCTTTAAGGATATAGATTGTTCAATACAAGATAACGTTATATTGATATCCAATCTGTAAAAGTTAAAATGCAAATAAAAATCATTGAAAAAGGAATGTGGATCTAAGCCAATCAGCAGGAAGCTTCATCATAGTCTTACTAACTGAGCGTGTACAGGAGTGAGGCATTATGGGAACTTTCTTTACACAGCTCACTGTTTGGCTTCTGATCATCTGAACGGGAGAAATATGGGGAGACTTAAGGGCACTATTAAGACAACTAAAGGTATGCCTGCAGCTTGAGATTAACTCTTTATTATCCTTTCCTTCTCCTTTAAAAGCGTATTTATGAAAGGGTGAACGTTAGAGTTTGATAAAGACACCTCTAAAAATTCCATAGAAATTAATAGACAGCAGAAGAATTTCACTGTTGTGAATTCTGCTCTGCCCCATAGTGTTTATTTAAAAATGCTGCCAATACATGTGCTAGAGCAGTATGTGGCACCAAAAGCTGCACCATTTGGTGCTCACTTTGGGACAGGGTGCAATGTGTGAAAAACATGGCAGCTTACTCTTGCATTTTGCACTCTTCTTCACCATTTGTATGCAAAGCCTCTAGTGTTTTACTCTGGATACTGTGTCATTTTCTTTATTGAGAAATCCATTTTCTTGTTTATTCAAATCTTGTGTAACTGCGACTCCATTGCTTCTCTACTTAGGCACATGTATAGCAAAAAATATGCTAGCAGTGGGTACAGTTGCTGGAAAGAGTGCTTGAAACCATTAAAGCACAAACAATCAGCCCCCTAGCATCCAATTATTGCTTAATGCCACAAATGGAAAGATAAAGCTAATTGCAAATATATTCTATTATTTTTGTAATGAACACTTCTATTTGCAGTCCATGTAGACTACTTTTATAAAACAAACAAACTGTATCTAGCTACAGTCTCTGTATAATATTATGCTTTCTACTGTGCTTTTGCCTTCTCTGCTTTAAGCTGCCTTATCTTTTCTATAATTCTGTATTGTAGTATTGTAAATATAAACAGGCCTTGAAGGAACGAGAATAACCAGTTTACAGTTACTTTGCTGAAAGCAGCACTTGATGCATAACCATGTAAGTACTACACATAGAGGATCACAACTATTGCCATTAGTCAGATTAGACCCACTGTCCTTTAGACTATGAGGTTTGGTTGCCTTGGCTGCTGGGGAACCCTAGAAGTACACCCAGGTGTTAATTTCAGGGTTCCCCTGTGAGTTTTGCCCATGATTAAAAAACAGACATGTTAAATCAGATGCTAATGCAGTTATAGATGCTATACTTGTCGTGCTGGACATGAATCCATTTTGAAAACAACTTGCCAGTAATTGGAAAAGTGGGTGCCAACTTGTGCCTATAGAGGTGCATTGCACACACATTGCATCGAACACAGTTACACTAGAATTCAAAAACATTTGAGATTTCGGTCAGAAAATTGCACTTTTAAGAATGTGTTGTGTTTGTAGATTAGCCCATGTAACCACTAGTTATTGACAAAGTTATAGATAGCTTTAGCAGAATACTCATAGTAAACACACACATGTAGTATATGTCATCATGCTACATGGTATTCTCTCACCAGGCTATAACTACTGTAAATGGCTTCACCACAGGGAAAACTCATTCCTTGTGCCCTACTGTGCCTGCATGATATCAAGCTGAAAAGTCCCAATTCTGGAGCCGTTAGGAATTTTCCATTTAAGGTAACGGGAGATGGAACAGGGCAGTGTCTGTGCTATTAGCTCCTCTACTGGTTCTGTAAGGTATTTCTCTTTCAAGTCAATGGGAGGTAGCAAGGCAGGATTTCACACCCTTTGAAGCCAGCAGAAAAACAGTTTCCAGCAGCTCTAATCCTGCAGTGATATGTGGGCTTTATGCAGAATCATTGGAATAAAATAGTATTTTGGGCTTTAGCAATGGGGAAGTGTATGTTCTCATGCAAAAGTAATAATGGTTCCCAATGCAAGTATCATTTTCAAAAATTTGGGGATAAAAACTATGTGCAGCAGTAACCAAAAGCTATAAACAGAGTTAGGGACCCCAAATCTCCTTCTACAACTGATTTGATTTATATTGTGTTATATTACCTTGACCCCAATTTTTACCCACCCACTTTATATAAAACATTGCTATGGGTCCCCACACCAAATTTTGACTGTATACAACTTCAGCCAACAGTAGAGGAGAATCCTTCCTAATACACCAGGTGTTTTTTTCCCACTTATGTCAGCCATTGCCTGTACCTCCTGGCTTGAGAAACAACTGTACATGCTGAAATCTATTTGAATGCTCAGAACAGGTGTTGTCTTCTCTTCTTTAAAATATCAACCAGCCCAGGGTACTTTACTGCACCATCTTTCCTGTGTCCATAAGTCTCTTGGGGCAGTTGAAACTGGGTGCATATGCAATGCAGCAAAGGAAGGCAGAGGAACACAAGGCGGGGCTAAAATATTAGCAATTTTGATCACAGGGAAGTGCCTAACAAATTGGCACCCCCATGTTCTTTTACTTATCTTATCTTTAAAACATATTATTATAGTAACTGTGGCTCTGTATTCATGTCCTATACCTTTACAGGGAAATATTTCCCTTAGGACCAAGGCAAACATATGACACACTTCTGTGCCTCAGCTCATTGATATATTTGGAAGCTGCTTGTCACAACTTGTAGCAGATTGCTCTGGCATAGCTCTGAATACAGTTTAATGGTAATGTCACATACTTTGTGTTGGCAGTAAATCTCTGTACCTCTAAATAAAAACACTTAAAAAAAAGTGGGTGATGACCATGGAATCTTGCATACCATGTAATGTTGGTTATCACTGGTAAATCCACTAGAGAGGCTCAAGTACCAGTTATATCTAAACAGATACTTTTAAACCCACTTAAGTTAGTGTATCAGAGCTATAATATTGTTGAAATAAATGTTGACAATAAAATTAAATGTGTCAGTATGGATTAGTTCAAGGTGTTTATGGTATTTATTTTGTTCGGTCTTGCTTGCAAGTGATTCACTGCCAATGCTGCAGTACCTGAGGCACAAGAACCCATTGATGGAATGTCAGAAGCTGCCCAGAATCACAGAGGTAGGCACAACTGCAAAAGGTTTGTTCAGTCTGTAGCTTAACACTTACCAGGCTGTAACCCTAATAGTAGATTAAAGGGACACTGACACATTCCTATGAAAATCCATAGGAACAAGTCGGTATTACTAAACAGTTACACTATAAAAACCTAGCTAGTGAAAAGTCCCATAAAGGCACCCCGAGTACTTACCCTAGTGACACTCCAACACAGTGAAAAGATCCTCTGCAGTTGTGTCCATCACGCAGGGTTGGGGGTGGCGCAAATATTGTTTCCATTTGCAATTAGACTATGGAAGGATTTTGTTGCCCCCAACACAACTTGACACAGGAAAACAGCACATCTCTTTCTAATCTTGGACCCCTGCAAGAGGAGCAGGTACCATTGGCTGTGGGGAATTTTACTTAAAAAGCTTTTTGTGCCACAACCTTTAGTAATACTGACATCTTCCCATGGATTTTCATAGGAATGTGTAAGTATTCATTTACGTAGAAATCAAGTTAAGCTGAATAGCTTTATGGAATTGCTACAAACATGTAATTTTCATTGAATTCAGAACTTTACTTTCACTTCTAGGCATATTTATCAAGATGCACAATTACAGGATGGTCTGTTGAAAGTGATGCCCAGAAGGTCAGGTAGCATGGTCAAAAACTATCCTCAGTGTCAGACTGGGGCACCAAGGGCCCATCAGAAAACCTCATATCAAGGGCTGACCAACCATTAGGCAACCCTTAATTATTCTTATGTGGCTGGGAAAAAACACTTAAGAGATTAATTGAACCATAATACAGCCAACTAGGCACGGTTTGTTAAAACAATTTGCCTGCTTTATGCAAGTTCACTAAAGTCTATGGGAAACATTTTATACATAGAAATCACAGCAACTAGTGTTGCAGTTTAAAAAAAAAAACCAAAAAAAAAACAGATTTGGGACCAATGCTATATGGGCAGTTTCCTTGTGAGTTCTGTTTGTTGCCTTGTACTACATTTGCTAGTACCAGCTGTCTAAAAGCAATGTAGTACATACTGACAGCATGCAGGCCAAACCTCTCTATGCTTATGCAGTGTTCACACTGGAACAGATATGGTTGCTTTGGAAATCTGTTTGTTTTTGCTCTTCCACTTACACCAAGCAAATTCGGACTGAGCACAACAAACCCTGCCAGCGGTATATATTTTACAGTTTCCCTAAATATTCCTGCTAATCTGTGGCAATAGATTTGGCTTCTGGCTTATTCCTAACTCTACTTCATAGACCTAAAGCAACTTTTTTGTGTCTTTTTCACTGCTTGGAATAAATGAAACACATGCAGAACCTAGAAAAGATGATTTAATGAACTGTGATTTAGAAAGGGCAAAGGGCCTACTTGGGAAAATCCCAAGACTCTTATAGGCTAGTCCTCTCAGTCCTCTAAATTATCACTAACAAGTCCTCTTTAATAAGTTTCCCCTCCCCTTAATTCAACACTGCAGGGCTCTTCTCTGGGATCTTCCCTACTAGCCTCACTCCGCTGCCCACAAACAACTGCCGTGGATAAACAATTTTAATGCTCAAGGAAACCAATGAACACTCTTGTATCCAACAACCATCCCACCCACAGGACACGCTTAAGCCTTTACAGGTTGCACCTCTCTCCCTAAACATTTGTTTTTAAAAATTGGGGTGCAATGAGGATGTAACCACATAATTCATACAGAAAGAAAAATCCATCCTCTTCACTCATCCATAGCAAAAAGCCACTAAGAAAATGGTCTTTAAAGGAGAAGGAAAGTCAAAATCTATTAAGCACCCTATTAAATAGTACTACTATTGCTGTGTAAAAACACTATATTCCTGGCTTGCCTAATGAAAGATTTACAGAGATACACATATTAGAACTTACATACTTGTTTCAGTGAACGGCGCCGCCATCTTGTCCAGCGTGTCTGTATGGGCTGAAAAGCACAAGCCAGCCCCCCTCCGCTCCCCGCTCCTGTCACAAAGATTCAGCAGCTCCCTGCTCCTGCCACAACCCCCCCCAAGCTCCACAAACCCCCCGCTCCTGCCACAAACCCTCTGCCGCTCGCAGCACCTGCCCCTCCGCTTCCCCCACCTGCTTGTCACAGAGTTCATTGTATTGTTAACCAATACAGTATATTGCAATAGATTTAAGTCTTTATGTTAACCTTATGCCTTTAAGGAAACTTTTAGTATGTTAGCAACTGTACTTATAAATAATAAAACAGCACAATTTTTATGCATTTTCTGATATGTACTATTTGCTTCATGGCACAAATATTTGTTCCTTTATTGACACAAAGCTTTATATGGTATTTGGGGTATATTTATTAATAGATGAAAGTGAGAATTCACTCTTTAATAAATACACCAGAAATAATTCTATACAAATAAATCTCCCTTTGGTGAACTGTGCAAAGTTCTAATTCCACACTTTAATAAATTATATCCATATGGGCATATTTATCAAAGTAATAGCAAGGTGTAAAAACTGGCACAAAGGGATATGGTTTCTACTTATATTGATGCCACCCCTTTCTTATGCTTATGTTCCCCTATGTTCCCCTATATCATGCAATATTGGCCTGAAGCCTTTTTCACAGGGAATTCCAATCCATGACAGGACCAGACAGATTGTAAGACAATAAGGGAGAGAGAGAAGGGAAATATGGAGGCTATTTTTGTGCAACATTGTTCTTTAAGTGTATAACTCAAAACCTTATGCCCCTACCTTCTTGCTTTGCTACATAGTGCGCAATGAATCAATTGCTGTAGAGGTAATAGTTAATTTTACACTACTGCAGCTTTGCTTGCTGTAAACATTCATATCTGGCTTTTTTTAATGCAATACATGTTTCTATTTATCACCTTTGTGTTTCTAAACTTAGCTTTCACACTTGTTTCCTTTGTCCTCTGTCCTTGATTTTCTCTTGGGCTGCTTGTCTCTGTACCACAGTGCCTGGATACTATCCACAAGCCTTTCTTTTCACTCTTTCTATGCTATTTGCCATTACCTTCAAAATGTCCTTGTCTTTTTGTGAATTGTCCCAACTGCACGTATTTTCCTTTTCCCATTAACCAGTCTCCCCCATTTTGTTTTATTACTTTCCTTCTTGAAATTTCCTTATAATGTTTTGCTCATCATCCAGTGCCCTACTTCACTGTTTTGGCATCTACAGATTGATGCTATTCTTTTCCTTTTAACGGACCATTTCTATAAACCATAAAGACAAAACTTTAAAATCTGTCCCATTCTCCCATATCCATGAATGGAAAATCTTTAAACCATATTAGTCTAAATCAAAGGGCTGGTTATTTTTGTCTGAGGAAAGCTAACAAACTCCTCTTACCCAATGAAAGCTCAAGATTTAGGGTAAAGCACCATGTAACTTTTCTCCTCCAGCGTATTTCCGCCAGTGCAGAACTGCCTGTAACCACCACTGCCGCCTCCTAATTACTTGAATTGGAAATGGCTGACACCGCCAGTACAGGCAATTTGTAAGCGTTTTGAAGCACTTTTTGTATCAGCCTTAGTGTACAGAAAGAATAAATTAACATTTTTATTTTTACGGATGAGTGGGACTTCTCAAGTTTGCATCAGGGTATTTAAAATTTAAAGGGGTTGTCCACTTTTAAATTAACTTTTACTATGACATAGACCTTAATAGACAATTTGCAACTGGTTTTCATTTTTTTGTTATTTACTGTTTTGTTCAGTAGCTCTCCAGTTTGGAATTTCAGGAAGAGGACTGGAAAATGTGTAAGAAAAAATAAAAAGTAACAGTATTAATAAAATTGTAAGATCACAGAGCAATCATTTTTTGGCTACCGGGGTCAGTGACCCCCATTTGAGAGCGGTAAAGATGTAACAGAGAAAGGCAAATAATTCATAATTCATAACATTTTTACAGCATACAAACAACTGTGGTACACCCTACCCTCTAGTATATATAGAGAAATGCTATTAAGTTTATTTCATAGAACCTATCTAACCCCACATATCCTGTTTAAAGCCCAAATGAGACAAGATAAACACAGTTCCAAATGCTGGGGAACCCCAGCTGACCTAATGCATTGCCTGTGGAATTGCCCACTTATTAAATGCTTTTGGTACCAGATATGGAATTATGCAACCAGATATCTGGTCAACTACTTACCCTTATCAACACAATGGGCGCTATTGGGAGTGAATCCAAATACTGCCATATGAATGACTAGTGGAGCCAAGAGACTCCTACTTATTCTATCTGCTGTTGCAATAAAAAACGTCCTACAAGTATAGATCAGGGAACACCCTAACACTTAAATTGTTCCAAGAAAAACTAATACGAGTATTCTACATGGATTGGGTAGAGGCATATTTGAATAAACCCAAAACAGTCCAAACATTTTTTGAAACATGGGAATCCTTTATTAGCAAAAATTCCAAAGGCACTGAGTCAAAATACTCAATTGCTTTCAAACTACCGATTGGTACATAGCACAGATCCCAAGGGGAGTCCAACCAATACAATTAGAGACAGAAAGAAAGGTTAACCCGTGATACAAACTTAGAAACAAAACACTACACTTCCAATATACAATTATACTTTGACAGTGGATTCAATGATCCACAATTTACATGACCGAAACAGCTGCTTTTTAATAACATGTGTATCTTCCCAAGTCATATAGATGCTATAAAACTAGGCAACTGGACTAATGCACGGTAATATGCTAATGGTCTTGTAACGTTTACTGAATAATCTATGTGAAGCTTTCTATGCACTGTACAATAATTCATAGAATAAAAGATTATTCTTAAAAAAACAATAACGGAAGCAAGGAATAGAACATTCGATAAAATACTAAAAGTGAATTTAAAGGTAAACCACCCCTTTAAGCTGTAAATGGTTATAGGGAATGTTAAAAAAGCAGATTCTTTGAGTGAAAATCAATATATATTTTCTAATTCAGAAAACTAGGTGTGTGGAGTTACCTGGAATGCACAACTGAATCATCTAACCCTGTAACTGTATTTGGCAAGAGTAAGTATAGAATGCAACCCATTTACTGCCAGGCCCCTAACATGACCATTATTTCTTTTATTCTGTTCCTGTATTTTTAATTCTTTATACACAACTTCTTCAGATTACTTAATCCCTTCAGAAAAATTACCTACCTTCATTTTTAAATTTGTACTTAATTTGAAATAATTTGAAGTGCTTTATTTTAGTTAATTAAAATGCAGACCTAGCCTTCTCTTATATTCCTATACATGTGGTAAGTTCTGTGGAGGGATGTCCTCTCAACACATTTTGTGCCAACACAACCCTTGCCATGAGACATCTTTGATTGCCCTATGGCAAATGCAACTGCATTTTTCTTTTCAGTACTCAGACAAGTTAGACTTGGGTTCCACTATATTTATCTTATTTGTATCTGTTCGTTGTGGCATGGACAAGAAAATTAATAAGATAAAAGTTGTCACCCATACCTGCCTGGACATAAGTTCAAAAGCACTCAGGGTGCAAAACTGGTCTTTTAGTACCTTGCACAGAGCACGTTTGTCAAGGCATTGGCTGTGCTTTGCACATTGTGCTAGACTGATAATCTGCTATGCAGGCCAAGGCGCAGGTGACAGAGGACCCCTATATTGCGCCTACTTCCCACACATATATATGTAATGCCAGCACTGCCGGTGATGCTGCATAAAAAAAGCCCTGCAAATCATTGGTAAGTGCAAATAATGATTGAGGATACTGATTGAGGCCTGATAAGAGTGGCATTGGAATAAGGTGCACAATACTGCCCCATAATAATAATAATAACTCTGCATTAAAAGTAAATTCTTTATCTTGCATTTTCTTGCATCCATTTCTTTTTACCTCAAGATGGATTATGTTTTTCATGATCACAATCAGGTGTTTTATAAAAAAAATTAAAGGCTTGCCACCTAAAATCTGATGAGCTTTTTGTTTTTTTAAACAAATCACACTTTTTACCCCTGGGCCAGTGCACTATTTCCTAAAAAAGCACCGACCAGGAAATTTATTGAGAGTTTACCTAACATAATAGAACCCCCCACTGAATTAAATTTTTTCTTTATTCCTTCAGAGATAAGTTTATTGTTGTTCTCTGTTTATTTAAGATCACAAAAGTGTCTGATGACTCTCACTTTGACCGCAGCTACTATATGGAGAAATATTAATCAATGAAGCGCTCTGTTTAATACTTACATAGTTACATAGGGTTGAAACAGTTCAACCCTTCCAAGTAAACCAAGGTGTCCTCGTGCTTAATTGATTTCAGCCTTCAATGTAGACAATAAGCGTGGTGCTCAAATCTCCTGCTGCTTCCTCCAAAGAAAATACCCCTCTTGGATGGGTATTAAAACATGTGCAGACCCAGTGTGTTGGAAGCACATGAAAAATAAAAATACAAAATAGTGCAATAGGTTTCAAAAGTTAATGAAACTGAAATGAAAGAGTTATGCCTATAACTCCAAATAATAGCAAAGTGAACATAAAATATACAAATGGCAGAGTGGTGTAGTTGCACACTCACCAGATGGTAGTTAAGATATGCAGAGGTAAATGAAATCCACTGTTGATAGAGGTAGGTTCAAGATCTCCATTCAGTTTGGGAAAGCAAAAGATAAAAACAGAATATAGTGTAATACCCTTTATTAAAAATAGTCCTGCTGCAGTACAGGCTACTTACAGTATCGGGATAAGAACAAAACGTATCACAAATAGCTCTACGCGTTACACATGTCCGCCACGCTTCATCAGGAGCAATAAAAATGTGATGTAAAAACAACATCTTATACTGGCAAATCACATGCATAAAATGGTAATTAAGATGAGAAACAGCTGTCCCAAAGAGCATAGGTGCACATTAAGTATAAACCAATGGGGAAAGGAGGAGGGAGTAGTGACATAATCAATGTGGTTGTGATCTGCCCACCATATAGAGGAGCTGCATACAATTCCCATGAGTCCCCCCTGGCCAGATTTTTTTTTTCCCTTTTTCTCTATTTCCCTCCCTTTTTCGCTTTACCATTAATTCCTTTAACCTTCTCACCTTCCTTTCCTTCTCAAAAGTAAAAATAAAACAAAACACAAAATTGTACAAAAACACTTTCTTTGTAATGAGTTATTTGGGAATAAATTCATTTTTAGAGTGTGCAAAATCATCCAGGAATGAGACACAGATGGAGTTTTGGAGAGGTATGACTGAATACAGGAGACTGCCGTACACTGTGTTACCATAAAGGAGATGATAATCCGCCATGTGAAAAGCAAAACTTGTAGGTGACCACCCAAATCTAATGTCACGGCTGGTATCCCAAAACTCAGAACAGTCTCCAAGGGTCCGGTCACGGCTCACACTTCTGCCTATAACTGCCGCCTTTCACGTTGGGAGGAGCCCTTCACTACTCGGATGCCGCCAGGTCTTACAGTGAGAGACCCAAGGAGAGAGTTCTGAGCAGGCACGGGAACCAGAACCGTGTTGCAAGAAGAAGGGGTACAAGTAATCGCAGTCAGAGGTCAGGCCAAGGCCAGCAACGTTCAGAGAGTGCAGTACTAAATCGGAGTCCAAAGAGAGTAGTCAGGGGTCAGGCCGGGGTCAACAACAATCAGGCAGCGTGGTACCAAACAGAATCCAGAGGGGTAGTCAAATTCAGGCAAAGGTCGGTTCAGGCGGCAGTACAGGACAGGTCAAGAACAGGCAGGGGTCAAAACAGATCAGAAGCACAAGAATAACACACCCAGGAACTAACAGGAGGTAGACCTACGTTGGGCAATGAATATCCTACAGAAAACGCTTTAAATATTCAAATTTGGCGCCATAGTGACGTCACACGCAGCGCAGGACAATGAACGCAAGTGCACATGCGCACGCAAACTTGAAGAGGAACGCGCATGCGCGCGCTTTAAAAGGACGGGTAAGGTGCGAGCACGCGCATAGAGGAGGTAGCTGGCGGGCGTCCCCGCACAGGAAGCAGCGGGCCTCCCCGCCGACCCCCAGGTACCCTTACATCTAACTTCAGATGGGCAACATCACCAGTGATGTTTGTCTCCAGTGTTAATAAATATTGCCCTAAATTTAAGAAGGGAATGTCCCAGTAAAAACTGACTAAAGATAAAAGTAAATACTGGGTAGTGAGAAGATGGTAGTGAATGGTCATTATACTTTAAATAGAGGCAAAAAGGTAAAACAAACACTTCCCAAACAAATACTTCCCACCACCAAAACACCAGTGAAGGTTGCCAAGCTCAGATTGTTTAAATTGGTTTGGGTTGATATAGGGAGAATGCATAAATGTATAATGTATAATCATATAATACAAATGAGCCATAAATATCTTGTAAAATCTATCTATCTACCCCACCCCCACATTTCATCTTGTTTATTAGGATATACATTAAAACATGTGTATTATAAAAAACAATGTACCCCCTTGTTGACAAGTATGAGGATTTTAGAAGTCACTTTAGAGCACTTGGCCTTCACTCTTGTACCTTGACAAATATGAGGGTATTAGAGGTCACTTTGGAAATCCATGACTGTATAAAAGCACTTGACCCTTGGCCTTAAATGGTCATGGAATTATTTAATGGCTTCTAATATCCATATTTTTACAACAGGATGTACATTATTCCCTATATAAATCTCTATAATATCTCTAGCTACAAAACAGAAAGTATCCATTTAGCAATGAGACAAGAGTGAAAACATGCAGCTAAAATGACTGAGGCTGCTTAAAAGGAAGGACCCATGGAGGCTTGAAACATGTTGTGCACCACATCTCTCCAATTAACTTGCTTTACTTGAATTTCAAGAGCCCTTCTCATGGTGAACTTTATTGTTTCTTGAAGTGAAACCAGTGGTGTAACTATAGATGAAGGAAACACTGCAGTTGAAGGGGGAAGATTTTTTGGCAGTATCATTACACTGCCAAATTAAACCTTTATTTCATTGTCACATCAGCCACATTTCTAGCCACATTTCTGCATTAGCTTTACATCTGTTGACTGTTACAGAGATCTTTTTTATTCACTATTTATTGGAGCTGTTTCTCTGCTCATTATCTTGCCTGTTCTTGTTTTTCTCACTAACTGGTAGAAAAATGAACAGAGATGTAAGAGCAGACGTTTAGCTGTGATTAATAGAGATCTAGCAGCACTTGTCCATGATTGCTGCTCATTGACTGTTCTTTGTGTTATAAATATGTGGGCTTTGGTATTGGTTGCTGTTACTATGTTTTTTTCTGAAGAATTATTTGTATTTGATCTTTCACAGTATGCTTTCCAAAAATATGAAAAGTGTTTTAGCTATTGCCTTTGGATTTTATCTTATGATCCCATTTTTAATGTTCTTTGTGCCTTCAAGTTAGGTGATCTCAGTATTTTTCTTTGATGGTTTTGTTGTGTGTCCAGGGCCTGATCTAGGGGTGGGCAGAAAAGGCACCTGTCTAAGGAGTAAGGGTGGGGGGGGGGGGCGCTAGGCACATACTTCTTCTGCCTACCCCTAGTCCAGGCTCTCATCCCCCCCACTGGTACTCATCACCACACAAGCCACCCCTGGACTGTCACCGCATTCGTACGCACTTGTTCACGTGCACATGGGGGAGCAACATGGTCACCTGGGTTGCCTAGGGTGCCCAGCTAACGGCCCACCTCGGTGTTTTTCCAAGACAAGAATACTTCTTTTACACAGGGAAGCAGTAGCTTTGTACTCACTAACTACTGAGTGAGATGTAAAAGATGCCTGCATTCTCAGCTGAGCGATAACCTGCTGTCTTGCAGTTTCTACCACTGTTAAAAATATAAAAATGACTTACAGAAAGCATGGTTTTAAAAAGCTGAGCTTGAACTACATTAGCTTCCATTATCGGTCCTTCATGAAGTCCATGGAAAAAAAACTGTCCCTTGCTACTAAAAAAAATTGCATTATGTAGTTTAAAGGAAGGACTTAATGGCTTTTCCAGTTTGAGACAATGCTAAAAAAAAGGGTAATAAAATTAACAATCTTGGTAAAGAGTCTATCCATTGATTGGTCCTAGTGCCCTAGAAATCAGGGAAGAGCTTTTCTGTATGGAAATTATTTGGTGAGGCATACAGGAAAAGCAAAAGAAAATTAAACATTTTCATAACTGCTCGCTTTCACTAAACCAAGTATGTTGTTTTCAAAACAATTCCCCTAATAATACTGTTTTTAAATTTATACTTTAGGGCTCACCTGGGGTTTAGAATGTCACATCTGGTGTTTACTCTGCTTTAAAGTTTTGAAGTAAAACTTCAAGCTAAACAGTAGCTCCAGGGTTTCCACAGTGGGCTGTGTCAGTAGACGCAGGATAATTGCACATAAAGAATCAGGTCCAGATGTAATTTTGATGTGTGAGAGATTACAACATCCCAACACACAAATTTTCAGTGCAACTGCAGCCTTTTTAGAAAGAAAGTAAAATGGTGTGCATTTTAATGCATCGGATATACTGTAATTGCAGTGAGCACAGCCCGCATCATGGTTGCAATTGCACTGGAAGCATGGGAAAAAACTTTGCATCTTTGGTATAAATTATGGCGACTTGTGGGCACAGATGCACTTTGCACACTGGACTTGAATGAACCATTTTATATTTTGACAACACTAGCCTTTTAATTGGATAGTAAAATTTGGACATATTTAATGACTATTACAGAGCTCTCAACCTATAGGTTGTTTAGTCAAGGAGTTAACATCAACTAAATTAAACGATAAAGGACCAGTCTATAACAGTACTATGGAATGGGGTTCCATAATCTGTTTTTAAGACTATATAGTGTGCTAATAAAAGGGTCATTAACACCAACATTGTACAATTCTGCATTTCAAGAGTGGTAAGGGGGAACGGGCATTCTTGCCAGGTTTCTTGCTGCTGATCTTGGGTTGGGGGGTAGTAGAGGTGACCCCTGGTGAAACATTTAGTCCAGTGGATAAACAGAGTTGGACATTTAATCCAAACTGCAGGTCTAATGTGCCTGCAACCTAGCCTACAGGGAAGCCTTGTGATATAGAATGCCAGGGATAATAATTTTGTAAGTATATCTTTCCATTTCTGGCCCACTCTACCCAACTTCTGTAATGGAAAGTGTATATTAACAGGAAATGAATAAAAGTTTGATGTGTGGGAAGGACTGAATGCACAATTTCCGTCCCACTTAATTGGAAGCCTAAACTGGATTGATAAACAACACTGAATATTCTCTGTTTATAACCACATCCCCCCCAGGTTTAAGTAGGTCACCATCCTCACGCAAACAATAATGTACACAAACTATAAGGTAAATGGTTGCCTGTTGCTGAATTCTAAGAATAAAGGAAATATCCGGAAAAATGGTATGAGAATGAGCACAAAAGTTCACCAAAATAAATAACACACAGAAACAAGTATACAATGTTACCTTTCAAATATGTTCAAGATCTCAAATAGGTCAATGGCATTCATCATGTTTTTCTTTGCTACCATAAAAATGCCATGTGTGTAGTGACACAAATGCAATCCACTTGTCACTTCACAAGGGATTATTTCAGTCAGAAATGCAAACACTAGTGAAAAAAGATCAATAGTAATATTCCTTTGCTACAGTGGTTTGGCACAATACCAGTATTGACATCCAGTGTGCCTTAGGTTATTTATATGTTTAATGTTTAATTACTGTATAATTATTCTATAACTATGACAGACTGGTGGCCAATTTGGAGCCATATCCACATGTAGTTTGCAATCCGCAATTTATTGTTGGTGGTAGGTTCTTACCATAGAAGGGAACAATATCATGGCATAATAGTTTGGAATTAATCACATCATCCAGTTATTAGGTGCTTACCAGCTATGGGTTACTGCTAGGAAAATACTGCATACGGTGACTAGGTATAGCAAGTAGGTAAGGTCTGTGAGGATTGTATATGTTACCCTTATGGCTGAGAGAGTTTTCGCAAAATACCCTAGTTTCCTCCCACACTTAAACCCACCCACACCAACCCATCTCAGCATGGAGTATTTATAGGCCTAACCTGCCCATCTCTGACGTTATTACTGAAGTGGTGGGGACTAAGCGGTAAGGTCACTGGCAGGGTATACACATCTCAGATTTCACTTTACATCTCAGATTTCACTTTACATCTCTCTAGTCATTTAAGATGTGATATATACAAAGCAAATTTAGAAAGTTACACTATTCAGTAATTTGGATCTGGGACCAATGTGTATAGACACAGAAATTATGTATTGCAGCAGTAATTACTACATAAGTTCAACTGCATTCTAATAAAAATGATAATAATTTGCATAAAAATTGTACAGGTATGGGATTCCTTATCCGGAAACCCGTAATTCAGAAAGTTCCAAATTACGGAAAGGTAATCTCCCATAGAATCCATTATAAGCAAATAATTCTAATTTTTTTAAAAAGATTTCCTTTTTCTCTGTAATTATAAACCAGTACCTTGTATTTGATCTCAACTAAGATATAATTAATCCTTATTGGAGGCAAAACAATCCTATTGGGTTTATTCAATATTGAAATGATTTTTAGTAGACTTAAGTTATGGAGATCCAAATTACAGAAAGATCCTTTTATCAGGAAAACCCCAGATCCCGAGCATTCTGGATAACAGATCCCATACCTGTATTAATGAATACTAAAATATATTTTTTTTATTCCTACATACAGTGGCTTGCAAAAGTTTTCGGCCCCCTTGAACTGTTCTACATTTTGTCACATTACAGCCACAAACATGTAGCAATTTTATTGGAATTCCACATGAAAGACCAATACAAAGTGGTGTACACGTAAGAAGTGGAACGAAAATCATACATGATTCCAAACATTTTTTACAAATAAATAACTGCAAAGTGGGGTGTGCGTAATTATTCAGCCCCCTGAGTCAATACTTTGTAGAAGCACCTTTTGCTGCAATTCCAGCTGCCAGGCTTTTAGGGTATGTCTCTACCAGCTTTGCACATCTACAGACTGAAATCCTTGCCCATTCTTCTTTGCAAAACAGCTCCAGCTCAGTCAGATTAGATGGACAGAGTTTGTGAACAGCAGTTTTCAGATTTTGCCACAGATTCTCGATTGGATTTAGATTTGACTGGGCCATTCTAACACATGGATATGTTTTGTTTTAAACCATTCCATTGTTGCCCTGGCTTTATGTTTAGGGTCGTTGTCCTGCTGGAAGGTGAACCTCCGCCCCAGTCTCAAGTCTTTTACAGACTCCAAGAGGTTTTCTTCCAAGATTGCCCTGTATTTGGCTCCATCCATCTTCCCATCAACTCTGACCAGCTTCCCTGTCCCTGCTGAAGAGAAGCACCCCCAGAGCATGATGCTGCCACCACCATATTTGACAGTGGGGATGGTGTGTTCAGAGTGATGTGCAGTGTTAGTTTTCCACCACACATAGCGTTTTGCATTTTGGCCAAAAAGTTCCATTTTGGTCTCATCTGACCAGAGCACCTTCTTCCACATGTTTGCTGTGTCCCCCACATGGCTTGTGGCAAACTGCAAATGGGACTTCTTATGGTTTTCTGTTAACAATGGCTTTCTTCTTGCCACTCTTCCATAAAGGCCAACTTTGTGCAGTGCACAACTAATAGTTGTCCTATGGACAGATTCCCCCACCTGAGCTGTAGATCTCTGCAGCTCTTCCAGAGTCACCATGGGCCTCTTGGCTGCATTTCTGATCAGCGCTCTCCTTGTTCGGCCTGTGAGTTTAGATGGACGGCCTTGTCTTGGTAGGTTTACAGTTGTGCCATACGCCTTCCATTTCTGAATGATCGTTTGAACAGTGCTCCGTGGGATGTTCAAGGCTTTGGAAATCTTTTTGTAGCCTAAGCCTGCTTTAAATTTCTCAATAACTTTATCCCTGACCTGTCTGGTGTGTTCTTTGGACTTCATGGTGCTGTTGCTCCCAATATTCTCTTAGACAACCTCTGAGGCCGTCACAGAGCAGCTGTATTTGTACTGACATTAGATTACACACAGGTGCACTCTATTTAGTCATTAGCACTCATCAGGCAATGTCTATGGGCAACTGACTACACTCAGACCAAAGGGGGCTGAATAATTACGCACACCCCACTTTGCAGTTATTTATTTGTAAAAAATGTTTGGAATCATGTATGATTTTCGTTCCACTTCTCACGTGTACACCACTTTGTATTGGTCTTTCACGTGGAATTCCAATAAATGTTTGTGGCTGTAATGTGACAAAATGTGGAAAAGTTCAAGGGGGCCGAATACTTTTGCAAGCCACTGTAGCAATAAAATTTCTCTAGTATTACCTCAGCTCTCTTATTTTGTTACCAACCTTCTGTTTTACTTGGTGCTACCAGCTGAAGTTAAGACTTAAATTAATAGAGCAAACAGGGGGCAATACTATGATAAACACAAATAAATACAAAGTTAATTTTACTTTAAATCCCTATCCTTTGGAGCAGAGAGAGAATACCTTTCTTACTCGTGAGCCACAGTCAAATGTAAAAAGACTTAGAGAGCAACATAAGCATCATAAAAGTTCATGGAGGTGGCAAATAAGGGCTAAGATTGGCTATTACGCAGCCTCTATGCACACTATCAGCTTACAGGGGGATTTATCTGGTAGTAAATCTTGGGGATCACAGCCTTAGAGTTTACAAACTAAGTGGATGCTTGCCCGATTTAGGGACCAAAGCAAAAATTTGTATGTTGGTGCTTCTCTTCACTTTGGGCCATTAATTAAATTTTTTGAGTTTGAAGTTCTAATTATGTAATCTGTACTGTAGAACATTCTGTGGGATCTCAACAAGATCATAACAAAGGTATCAACTTCTTTAGGGTCATAGGAATAGAAGTATTTTATATAGGCTACCTGAACTAATGGCAATAGGTCATATGAAAAATGTAAAATGTTTTTAGATCCTTCAATGAAACATAACTATTGACAGGAAGTTCTTAGATTAATTTTTTAAGAGGTTCATCAAAAATGTACAGAGAGACTTGCATAGCACTAAATCCTACCAAACAACTGCCATAAAGGTTGTTCCAAAGATTTGTTTCAGAATGATTGATATGAAGTCATCTGGCCCAGCAACATAATGACCAATATAAAAGTTCATACTGTATAAATTGTATCAGCATTTTTTTCAAAACATCAGAAAATGTTCTACTTTCATCCTAAAATCTGAAGGACAGAGTAAACAGCATTACATTGTCATGTCAGGCAAGCTGAGATTCACCATCCCAAGAAGCAAGGAATAAACAAAAGTTCCTTTGAACAAAGATTTCTAAGTGTGCCCTCTAGGCTCTGCCAGCTAAGCAAAACATGGCTTAAATGCCAGAAGAAGCCACAAACCAAACCTGCAAACTTGGCAGGTTCTTCTTACCCACATTTGCTGACACATCACTAAGTTTATTGCCCCTAAAAGGCATTTCTGATGGCTCTGAGGTTATGAAGTGACTCATCAATACTGTCAGAAATGACTCTGAAATAGGTCAACCTCAGCATTGTATTTGGGTGTATGAAGTGGGAGGCTTGCACTTAAATGTAATTTAATCTTGCAAGCTGTAGTGAGCCAATGTATATACAGTAATTCAGGCTGGGCCACCCTGGAAGAAGCTGCCAGGCAAAATGCAAATTTACTTCTGTACAGGGTGTCTACACTACATGTTCCATGTAACTGAATTATGGTGTTTTGCAATTTGAATTGGCAGTAATTGATTTTTAATGGTTAATAGAAGAAGCACATGATTAAAACCTGTAGTTGTATCCTTTGATTGATTTCTCTGTTTTTTTGTGTTCTCTTAGTATTATTTATACCCTAGAAACTGTGTCTCCCTGTTTAAGAGTTCTATATAATGTCTTTTTTTAATGCCCCCTCAGTTTTTATTATAATTTAAACTGATCCAATTTTGAATACAAAGGCATATCTATAGACAGAGCAGGAACTATGGGTAGGCAGAAGAGTTAAGAGTGCATTAGTTGGGGGGGGGGGCATTAGGATCTTAGGCATATATCATTGCTACCTCATCTATCTCCTGCCTTGCACAGAATCAGCAGTAGGGATCGTCAAGCTGGGGGGAAGGGTTGGGAAGGGAGGAATTGCAGGTCTGGGGCATTATCACATTATGACATGAGGGTAGTTGACACTTCTGGTAATATCCCACAAACATATGTAAATGTACATTCAGTGACAGCTTCAAGTAGTATCCCGCACAACACACAGAAACCCAGATAAGATTGCAGCTTCATATAATAATGCCCAAGAACAAATCTCAATACTAGAATAAAGTGTGATGCCCCTAGACCACATGGCAGTGTAAACATAGTATCAAACCTGTAATATTTCTTACAATATTGGAAAAGGCAAATGCAGTAGAATTTGAGTCATTTCCCCCAGGACATGAGGGGGCTGATTCACAAAAGGGCGAAAAAAAAACTGTGTTATCTTTAGCATGCGTTAAAAAAATGATCACTTCTCATATTTTTATAATTAACAATCGATTCACAAAAAGGACATTTGTCTGAATTAAGAGGGGATTTTTATTGACGTTATTTATCTTGCGATTAGATACTTTTAAGTGATATTTTAAAGCATGCAATATGTTTATGCATTATTTCATGCATGATTTCAAAATCAGCATTTAGTCCAGACTGCTTCAAGATGTAAGAATAACGTGAGGAGCCTGGAAATCCTGACACAATACTCATGATATTCATGTTAGTGTCAGAGAATGGTATTTTTGCGATTCCAGAAAATATGCTCTTTGTCTAGTGGCGGATTAAATGCCACATGGGTGCAATCTATGGCACCTAAGACATTTGGGATGCCACTCACACAATAGAACTCTCTTTTTACAATGTTCCAGTCATTTCTATTGATGGGAAACTTTATATAATTCCCTGACACTGAATATATTGCATCCAGGACCTGGCCAAGGCAATGTGAAAATGTGGGCTGTGACACTCCACCATAGATCCCTCCAACTTTCTGAAAACTTTCGTTTTCAGCACAGAAGTTACACTATGCCAGGAACAGCATGGCTTCTGTGTTTTAGTGGCTGCAGGTAAGGCTTCAGTACCTCATGCAGGCCATATAGATTGCTGCTCTACTTAATCTATAGTGCCTTACTATTTCCTCCTCTGATAATCCATCCCAGTGCTGTCCAACTGGCGGCCCGCGACCCCCCTCTGTGTGGCCCCCCACCTGTCTGGCTGCTTTGATGGCTTACCTTTGAGTAAACATTAAATGGTATCAGTACTGAGATTAACTGCCCCCTGCATGGTTCTCACCTCAGATTCAGGCTGTAATCCCTCTGTATTGTTTAAAAATGTAATCCCCTGTGTTTTTCACACCTTTTAATACCTGCATTGATCCCCCCCCTGCAGTGTTCACGCCTCAGGCTCAGACTGTAATCACTCCCATTGTTCACTTATTCACACCTCAGACATAGGTACTGTAGGCAGAGTATGGCACATACAGCCAGCATAGGGCAGGTAGAGTATGGCACACACAGGCAGCATAGGTCAGGGAGGGTATGGCACACACAGGAAGGGTAGGGCAGGCAGAGTATGGCACACAGAGGCAGTGTAGGACAGGCAGAGTATGGCACACACAGACAGCATAGGACAGGCAGAGTGCTGCCTGTGTGTGCCATACTCTGCTTGCCCTATGCTGCTTGTGGGAGGTGAACCTGGCAGGGGTTTGTTGTGGGAGTTTGTTAGCAGTTGGAAATAGCCATTAAATGGTCCCAAAGGTGTGTAATTATGTACTAGGGGTTGCTCTGCTATCCACAGGGGAGGAGGAGGCATATGGAATTTAAGGGTATATCTTAATATGACATAATTCTTTCACATATGAATGATGGTTGATATCCCCACAGTAAGGACCAAGCATTTGGGATTTTGCTGTGCTACCACCATTGTGATAAAATAGGTGTGGTTTGAAGTGGGTGTGGTTTCAAAAAGGGGAGTGGTCAAAACTGGCTTCCATTAGCGGCCCACCACCATGAATGCTAGAGAAATTCCGGCCCTCGGCACCGTAGAAGTTGGACAGCACTGATCCATCCCATCCATCCATAATCCAGTTCCCTGAAAACTCTAGGACGATCACATACTTGATTCTCTTCTTCATTCAAGCAAAAATCCGACTGCAAACTCCATCTTGTCTTCACAAATGCTCGCAAACAGCAATGTTTTTTTAGTAACTCCCACTCCTAGTAGGTGTTAATATTCACAATAATTATCGCCATATTTCATGCTTTTAACGCTTAAAATACATCTATGAATTATGCGTTAGTACTGTTTCTATTAGATAATTATTGCAATGCGATGGACATAGTGCTTTTCAATAATTGCGATTTTTGCGCATGCAATATGAGTAGTAACTGATGCGAAATTACTTTGATGAATCATTACTTAATTAAAGAACACTTTTTAACACATAAAACTATGCATTAAGTGATAACAACCTTTTGTGAATCAGCCCTGAGGTTGGGAAAATTCATACAATAAGTCACTAAATAAATTAATAAACTAACCGTTTCAACAATGAAAGGTGGTTGAGAGAAATTCTGAGCTGCAATTGACACATTGGGTCAGATTCAGTTCTATGAGAAAACATTATTTTATGGTTTGTCATGTGATAAATTATGGGCAAGATTCAATCTGAGGAGAGAAAACTTTTCTCCTAATCCAGTTCCAGTTTTTTCCCATACACGTCAATAGAATTTTCATGTGAGTTGCATCTAGCTCTACGGGAAAATCTGGAACTGACTCAAGAATTAATCTTTTCTCATCAAATTGAATGTGGCCCATTATCTGAAAGACTGTATCATTTACATCCACAAACACAGTGGGCAACTTTCTATTTTCCCTGCAGTGAGTTGCATCTTAAACAGCTTTCATTAAAAGGAACTTGCATCCAAATGCACTCTGTGCACTTCTGTATAGCTGCACTTAGCGCTGATGCTCTCAGTAATGGAGAAGGAAAGGTAAAAACTAAGTAAGCTTTATCAGAAAGGTCTATGTAAATACAGCCATAAGCACTCACAGTAATGCTGCACTGACATCTTTGTCAAAAGAAACAGAATTTGTTGTCTCTTTGTTTTCCTCTGCCAGAGACACGCAGCTCTCTTCCCTCTCCCCCTTCCCATAAGAATGCTAAATAATCACCCCCCATAGGAATGTGGATCTCAGCCAATCAGCAGGAATCTTCCTCATAGTCTTACATACTGAGCATGTACACCGGTCTTGGTGCAGGAGTGAGGCATTATGGGAACTTTCTTTACAAAGCTCTGCATTTTTTCTTCCTGTTTGGCTTCTGATCATCTGACGGGAGAAATAAGGGAACTATGGAGAGAACTGAAGGTATACCTGCAGCTTGAGATTAACTCTTTATTAGCCTTTCCTTCTCCTTTAAGCCGTGCGCTTATGGGCATGTACACACACATTTTGAAACCAGTGCACACAATAAATTGGGGCATACACAAAGAATTGTGTATGCAAACACATTTTGTACTACGCATACCAGTTTTTTAAAGTGTGCACATAGTTTTAAAAAGTGCACACAAAAGAAATTTTTTGTGCACACAGCCAAGAACAAATTAGAGGGAATCGCTGATCAGTCATTCCTGGCTTCCATTATGAATTAAGCTCTGCTGCAGCCAATGATGCAGGACACTGTGGACTGTGGTTAAAAAATTCAGTGCAGACATGATTCAGATGCCAAACACTATAAAAGATGCCAAGCAGACTGCCAAACTATTTCAGCGTAACTGCATTCGCTTTGCAACACACAGTTGCATCTATTTTGATGCCGTTGTGTTGGATGCAGCACATTGTGCCCACATTGAAGAGAGAACTGTAGCAAAAAAACTGCGAATTGTGGGAAAAAACATGGTGACCAAAATCTTTTGCTCACTGCATCTGGGTAAGGGAGTGTGGTAGAAGGAATTACTCATACATTGCAATTCTCATTGTGTTTTTGGGCAAACTTTTACAAGTTTGTTTAGATTGAAAAGGGTAATTCCTAGCCTCTATTGTTAGTTGACATATTACATCATAGCACATACCATCATTGCATATGCAACTAGGAAATTTAGCAGAATGAATTGAGAGAGGCAGCTGCTTTTGTTACTCAGCTTTTATTGACTTGGGAAATTCTCCCATTAAGACAGCTGCTTTAGTCAGACATCAGAAAAAGTTTGTTAAGATGATGAAAGGAGCATAAATCAGATAGCCAGGGCTGCCTTTTTCCATAGTCATACTTTTTCTTTTCAGTACAGAGAAAAAGGTGAAGAGTCAAAACCTGTCAACACAAATGGAAAAACCTATCAGAGCACAAAGAATGTTTACTGATGTGACCTATAAGCAATGGCAAAGGACCAGCTTGGGTCAACATATTAATCATGTAAAAACATATTGCATTTCCATTATCTGAAAAAAAACACTACATGAAATGGCCACTATGGGGCAATAGAACTGCACTACAGTTCAAGTGCAAAAACATTCAAGAGATAATAATAACTAATTAACAATATACAAACCCTGTACCCATTATTGATTCCAGTGAACATGTTAATAAAGTATTGGAAGCGCCAAAACCTTAATAGGAATGACACAGCACTTTTGGATACAAGCAACAAATAAGTAAATGTTTTCTAAAATACATTACATTCTAAAATATAAAAATATGAAGTGCAAGTTAAAAATATACTGTTTTTTCCTTATGCTAGGTTTGGTTCTAGCCAGGGCACTATCTACATAGAGTTTGTATATTCTAACCTATGATTGTGGAGGTTTTCTTCCAGATACGTTGACCATAGTATGAGTTAAGGACAAGTAGATTGTAACTGCCCCAGAGCAGTGTTTTATCTAACTAAATTATGTTTTTCATTACATATTTATTACATACTTATTTCTGGGGTCTTTTTGTATTTTCCTTGTTAGTGACCAAAACTGGTAAAACTTTCAGATCATAGGTTCAGAGCTGTCAACTCTGAAAGAGCGTTTGGCAGAAATATTCAGCTCTATTCGGAAGTGACATCACATGCATGGATGTGCTTGGAAGTGATGTCACGTGCATGTGCACATACTCTTCTGAAGCTGCTGGAATGCTCTCTGTGCATGCACATATGCTCTCTATGGCATCAGTGACTGCATACTGTACATGAACCCCATGAATTTAAAGATAACCTTTAAAAAAATTGGGAGAATGCGGTAGTTAATGGGAGACTGAAGGAAGGTGGCCAAAATGAGGTAACTCTTAAAAATATAGGGGGAACCAACAGCTCTGTAGGTTGCATCTAATCTGCTATCAAGTTTCTGGATATCAGTAAGCACAAAAAGAAAAAAGGAAATGCACACAAAACAATTTGCTGGTGTAAAAATACCTCCAACCTGTTTTTTGCAGAGTGCACATACAGACCAAACATTTCAAGGGCTTCACACCCTCTGCATCAGTGGAAAAAGTACACACAATTCTGCACCAATGGATAATTAAGGGAACCATGAGTGTATGGACTTTTTTGTATCAGTAATGCTGAGAATGTGTGTAGGCGGGATATATACAGTACACATATATATATAAACTTGCAACACCCCGAGAGCTATATTGGAATAAACTGCGAATTCCCTTCTCCGCAACGCCTCAATTGGAACAGACAAGTTTTCAGAACAAGTGCCAGCCGGCTTTTGCAGACTAGCAGTTTTGTCTGCTGAATACTGAAGCAATAAGGGACCTGAAGGCTGCTATGCATAGGCTGATCCTGTATGGTATCCAAGTGACTGGCCCATGGGGTGAACAGATGGATGCTCTATATGGGCCCATACATGCTATGGCCACCTTTCTGTTGTTACAGATATGTGGGCTGACAACCCAAATGATTGGAACAGTAGGTAGTGGGGAAAAGCAGTGGCCCCTTTTCACTTTTTCATCTACCTATGAAGTATTCACTTAGAATGATTTCTGCAGAGCTTTGAATAATATCTACTCCAAGCAAATCTAATAAAGATAGTCAGATATTTTCCTTCATGTTTCCTGGGAGTATAATATCTGCTCATTTGACTGAGCGGTAGGGAATTCCCCAGCTCCATTGAACTTATTCAGGTAGCTGAAACTCATGGAGGTGTGAAAATGCGGTCCTGTCACACTAGTACAATGATTCTCATTCAGGAGGTGTTTATTTCTTTCAGTGTACTTGACTGGAACTGAACCATAGGAGCCGCTCAGATGAGTGGTGACATTTTTCAAGACTGCTCAGAAAATTCAGATGCTTTAGAATTATTTCTAGTGGACACTGTATCATCATCACTGTATCATGTCCTGGATGAATAAAAAAAAATCTTCATAGACAACTGAAACCACTGTGTCCTACAGAGCTTATGTGTTATCTGTTATGTAAATATATGTCTATATTCAATAGAATGGCTGGCATTATGGCTCCACAACACCTTATTTATACAAACTTTATTAGTGTTTCTGAAGCAAACATGCAGTTTCTGCCACTGCTGGGTAACAGTACCTGATACTGGAATATGGAGAAGATAAGCTCAGAAACAGAATAAATTGGCAAATATCAGGGCTCAGGGATGAGAATAGAGTTAAAACAAAATGAGATGCTTTTTATCTCATCATCTGCTCTTGGTAATGGGGACGATCGATAATGCCTTGTTGGAAGTAGGAAAATACAATGAGTCATAAGTAGAATATATCCAGGGCAGAGAATATAGCAAAAAAATACATTAATAATATGTGGGAATAATGAATACAGAAGCGAAAATCAAAGAGGGAAGAAAGAGTAGGCTTGGCAAAAGGGAAAAGTAGAAATAAGGGAGAGATAATGAAAACCATAGCAGGGATCAGAACACTTAAAGTGGACCTGTCACCCAGGCATAAAAAGCTGTATAATAACAGCCCTTTTTAAATTAAACATGTAACCCAAAGTCATTTTTTTATAAACACATCTATACCTATTATATAAGCATTTAAAAATCCCAGCTGTCAATCATATATTGCCTGACCCGCCTCTATGCCCCTCCCTCCTACCATCTAATTATGTAACCAGTACATGGATATGGGTATCAGGTCCCCCCATACTGACACAGAAACAAGAATTTGGAAGGATGCACAGCTTGCCTTAATAACAGTGTCCACAAAATGGAGCCTGCCTGTTTTCTGCAATTGTGGATTCCAGTGCTGAAGGAAATAAGTTTAAAATAATTTATATAATATAATTGAAGTTTATTTTGCTTGACAAACACAATACAAAGAATTTGTAATTATTTCTTAGGGTGACAGGTCCCCTTTAAAAGGTCATTTATGACCTCTGGGGCAGTGCACAAAGTGCAGATAATGGGACTTTTGCGCTTTGCACTCTGCCTTCTGCTATTGCAGAATTTCTGCAGGTCTGTGAGCTCTGTTTGAGCGTGAAGAATACTGCAGATGCCCCAGTTAGTAAAGGTATAAACCCTCCTGCTATCAGTCCTCCCCTATCAGTCCAACAACTTGTACTTAATTCAGAAGCACAAGTTAGGACAAAGGACAGGCAGTCCCACCACCCACCTGTGGCCCAAGTGTAAAGTAATGTGTCAACCTGAAATCAGCCATTTAGCAGGTAGACCAACAGTTTAGAGACACCCACACATAACTACTGGCCTGTGCCCCCTGACGCTGCATTGTGCAGCTTGCACCAGATTTTTCACATGCCACGAGGTGCACCTTATAGCCAACTTTTCCTGCAGAATTGATCATTGTGAGGGGCATGCTATTTTGTTGGGGCCCCTTAACAAAAAACAAAGATGTGGATACATGAACATCAAATCAGCAACTACTCTAATTTGTTGGCTTTGAGGCTGTGGCCCCTTTCAGCTCATTTGGACCTCTGAAATTTGGTATGAAGGATACAAGCAAGATTGAAGAGGAGTAATTGAGTATCAGAGAAGAGGCGAGGTTCAGTCAAACATGTTATTTTTTATTACAACAGATAGAATGACAAAATAGAACTGGGTGTGCTGAAACCTGAAATGGATTTTGCAATAAAAGTGTGGGAGAATTTGTGAGAAGGTGGAAAGATGAATGCTTAAAGGAGAAGGAAAGGCTAATAAAGAGTTAATCTCAAGCTGCAGGCATACCTTCAGTTGTCTCAATAGTGCCCTTAAGTCTCCCTATATTTCTCCTGTTCAGAAGATCTGAAGCCAAACAGTAAGAAAAAATGCCTCACTCCTGCACAGACATGCAGACCAAACTGAACATACTCAGTTAGTTAGACTATGAGTCAGCTTCCTGCTGAATGGCTCAGATCTACATTCCTAAGGGGGGGAGTGAGTTCTTAGCATTCTAGAGGGAGGGGGGAGCAGGAAAGAGCAGAGAACAGAAAGCTGCGTGTCTCTGGCACAGAAATTACAGACACAACTAATTTTTTTCAGAGAAGTCAATGCAGCATTTCTGTGAGTGCTTATGGCTGTATTTACATAGACCTTTCTGATAAAGCTTACTTAGTTTTTACCTTTCTTTCTCTTTTAATATGTACGGGGGAAATCAGTTAAAGGGTTATTGTACTGTTTGGCTACTAGGTGGCAGCATAGCTATTTAGCTATAAGTATAAAAGTTAAGTGTAAGGTAAACCACTGGCCACTGGGGGCAGTGCAGGCAGGACAATGTAAAAGGAGCAGGTACACTCAGGTTCAGGGTCTTTGACAGGAGGGCGTGGTCGAGTTAACATCTATCGGCAGGAGGAGTCAGGACCTGGGCAGTAGTAGAGGAATAGCTAGCATAGGTTAGCAGGGTGTAATAGCAAGCCTTACGTGCACAAGGCAGTCAGGGTAGATAGAACGGGCAGCCTCTGCCCCAACCAGGAGAAAAAGGAACCAGGTTCCAATGGGTACCCCCATAGTCAGGAAATCCAGTGCCAGTATAGGAACAGTTAGGAAGAGTGTAAAAGGCTTCTGGCCAGAATCCGTAGATAAAAAGTCCTATACGGAGAGAGTGGAGGGGTATCACTGAGGAGTACCGGACCACTAAAGAGAGTGGAGGGGTACTAGAGTGGATACTGGACCACTAGTGTGGATAGGTGGGACTAGATCCATGGTAGCGGAATCAAAGAGATAATTTACTCTGCAGTGGGCCTAGGAAGTCCTTGGAAGGAGAAGGAAATGTATGTAACATTTAAAGTGCTCAACTGCCTGCCTGTCTGAGTGCAATGGTGACCATCGGCTGTGAATAAAAAGTTATTTGCGTGAGAAAGAGTCTACATATTCCTTTCTAACTAGAGTCGGACTACCGAGTAAAGGTATGGGCGCTGTCCCTTTAAGGTATTGTCACCCTCTCCCCTCGCCCTACTTACAAATTGACCTTTTCAAAGCATCAGTAGGGAGTGGTTTTAACAAAGTAAAAAAGCAGAAGGTAGGATATGAGTTATAGGACTGTTGTACAGAACAGAACATTTTGTGGGAAGTGCAGCCTGTAGCTAGCAACATCATTTTGAAAGTGAAGGAAATAAGTAATTGGAAAAAAATAAAGTTATGGGAGAAGTGATTAATACCAAATGTAAGTGGGCAGCATAATATCAACTATGTAGGCAAATGGGTGACATCACTGCGTTATAGAAATGGCACACCATACCATTTGTAGAAGTTTGCCCTTTGTAGAAATTTTTTATTAAAAGGATGACCTGGTTGGAAATGATTAAAGTTAAAGCAAGGAGATAATAAGAGTTACTGTATAAATGAATATTAAAATGGGAAGCTGGTTAATATGTTATTTTGTTTTATAAATTACTTGTAGGAACATACCATGAGTCTATAGTACTAAAGAACTCTCCAGGAATACTGCATATACTCATCTTAGGGATACTGTTTACAGAGCATGGGCTCCCATATAAAATGCACCAAAAATAATATGGGAATGTAAGCTTGTGGAACTTTAGAAATAGATTCAATCAGATGTTTTTTTTTTACTTTCTCTGCCCTTTAAAGTATAATATTTGGTGAGGCCCTATTAGCTTATAAATAAATTATACATATACAGTATGAACATGTATATATATTATATATATATATATATATATATATATATATATATACACATATCAGTAAAGAAGTCATATTTAAAAAACAACAACCCATCAACAAATAAGTGTTCACCCCAACCCATCCAAAATAACCCTCAGATGTGCCTAGGAGATTTCCCCCTTGCCAACCCTCTGTGCCCTCAGCCCCTAAGTATGGGAACCAGTGACTTAAAGAGAAACTCATTCCAGAAAGGTTTTGTGCTTGAAAACAAAGTTTACATTAAGAAAAGGTATAGGAACTGGAATGTATTTTGTGGTTCTGATTTGACTGTAGGAAAACTGTACCTTCAGAATATATACTTAACCAACAGATAGGCCATTTAGTATGATATAAACTACTAAAGAATTTTACAAAACTGGAATATTTATATCTGTAAAAATTGTTATTTTACAATTTTCTCTTGAGCTGCCATTTTATGTAACAGGAGGAAGTGTGAGAGCAAAAGACCTTTGTCCATTAATTGGCTGATGTGACCTAACATATATGTGTGCCCTTGGTGTGTTCCTTGTGTAAGCAGTGCCATTTTGGGCTCCAATCCATAAGAAGGATATTAATGAGCTGGAGAGAGTGCAGAGAGGTGCAAATAAACTGGTAAGGGGGGTGGGAGATTTAAACTATGAGGTTAGACTGTCAAGGTTGGGGTTGTTTTCTCTGGAAAAGAGGCGCTTGCGAGGGGACATGATTACTCTGTACAAGTACATTAGAGGGTATTATAGGCAGATAGGGGGTGTTCTTTTTTCCCATAAAAATGACCAGTGCACCCCTGCGCTGGTTGGAGGAATGGGACTTTCATTCTCCTCACAATGAGGGAAGTGAGGTTGGGGGAATGCCCTTCCTAGAGATGTGGTAATGGCAGATTCTGTTAATGCCTTTAAGAGGGGCCTGGATGAGTTCTTGAAAAAGCATAGTATTCAAGGCTATTGTGATACTAATATCTACAGTTAGTATTGATGTTGGTATATATAGTTTATGTATGTGAGTGTATAGATTGGTAAGTATAGGTTATGTGCTGGGTTTACTTGAAAGGGTTGAACTTGATGGACTCTGGTCTTTTTTCAGCCCAATGTAACTATGTAACTATATAACTATGCGTTTGTGCACATCGTTAATCGTAAGATTACAGGGGGTGGCCCTTAGTACTTAAAGAGATTCTGTCATGATTTTAATAGTGTACTTTTTATTTATAAATTAAACTGTTTACATACCAAATAATTCACTCTACCATTTAAAATTTTGTTCTTGAACAAACAAATGTACTTTTTTTGTTGTTATATAGGTGTGTAGGCAGACATCTCAGTGCATTGTGTCTGAGCTTTCAGGAGGAGCCAGCGCTACACATTAGAACTGCTTTCAGGTAACCTTTTGTTTCTCCTACTCCCATGTAACTGTTTAAATTGCTTCTTTAGTTTTTTTTTTTTTAAAAGAAAGAAACAAGGTACAACTATACAAGAAGTACACTACCTCTAAGTTACATAATTAAGTTGGGTTGAGAAAAGACCAGAGTCCATCAAGTTCAACCATTCCAAGTAAACCCAGCACACACACAAACCTCTACTGACCTATCTATACACGCACATACATATATCATATATACCAGCATAGATACTATCTGTAGATTATAGTACAGGTATCGGACCCCTTATCTGGAAACCCATTATCCAGAAAGCTCCGAATTACGGAAAGCCCGTCTCCCATAGACTCCATTTTAATAAAATAATTCAGAATTTTAAAACAGATTTCCTTTTTCTCTGTAATAATAAAACAGTACATTGTACTTGATCCCAACTAAGATATAAATAATCCTTATTGGATGCAAAACACTCCTATTGGGGTTAATTAATGTTTTATTGATTTTTTAGCAGACAAAGTATGGAGATACAAATTACGGAAAGACCCCTTATCCGGAATACCCTTGGTCCCGAGCATTCTGGATAATGGGTCCTATACCTGTATCATAATAGCCTTGGATACTATGCGTGTTCATGAAATCCCCAGATCCTTCTCAATTAAGGATCCCCCCCAACACACTACCATTTAGTGTATAATTTGTATTTACATTATTTCTACCAAAGTGCAACTTTGCACTTTTCAACATTAAACCTCATTTTCCTGCCCAGTTTTCTAATTTTGTCAAATCGCTCTGCAAAGTGGCAGCATCCTGCATGGAACTAGTTTTGCACAACTTTGTATTGTCAGCAAAAATAGAAACAGTACTCTCTATGCCCACCTCCAGGTCATTAATAAACAAGTTAAAAAGCAAAGGACCAAGGACTGACCCTGCGGTATCCAGAAAAATTAAGTGAAGAGGTTTGGCAATCACAGCGCTCAGCTTGTTTCATACCCTGGGTGAATACTATCCAGTCCTGGACCTTTGTTTACCTTTACATGTTCAAGTCTTTTTTGAATTTCCTCCCGAGTGACCCATGTGTCAGTAGCTATATTACTAGAACTGGGTCTATTAAAAAGGAATACATGATTAGCTGACTCCTCTGTTGTGTAGACAGATGAAAAATAAGAGTTCAACATTTACCCAACTGACCCACCTGTGATAATAAGGTTCCCACCCCTTCTTGCTTTATTTTTTTTTTTACTATTTATATATTTAAAAAATAGTTTTGGATTCCTTTTACTCCTTGCTCCCTTAGCTTGCCTTTTTTGCATACTGGATCTGTTAACTTGACGCTTGTTTTTTCTTACCAACCTCGACACTAACACTTTTACTCAACCATAAAGCAGGTATTGCTTTAGGATGTCTTTCCTTGATTACAAGGGAAATATACTAATCTGTATACTTGTTTAGCAATAATTCAAAGATATTTCATTTTCCTTCTGTGTCTAACCCTATGAAAAGCCTTTCCCAGTTGACACATTGCAGATATGCACTTACACTGGCAAAGTCTGCATGTCTAAAATTGAGCGTTTTAGTTACTCCCTTATAGAGCTGTCTCTGCAGCATTAACTCAAAGGAGACCATGTTATTATCATATTCTCTAAATGCTCACCCACACAAATATTAGAGATAAGTTGGAGTATTATAAGATATCACCAGGTCCAAAAGAGAATCATTCCTAGTAGGTTATTGAACTGCCTGAAATAAAAAGTTTTCATTTAGCATATTTACCAACCTACTAGCTTTTTCTGACTCGGCCATCCCATTATTCCAGTCAATGTCCTGATAATTTAAATCCCCCATAATAAAAACTTGACCTAGTTGTGAAGCCTCCTCCATTTGCAATAGTAGCTGGGTCTCATCCTCCTCACTTATACGGGTTGGTTTATTGCATACACCAATGATAATTTTCTTTGGAATCTTTAGCCCTGCTGAAATCTCTACCCAAAGGGATTCGATACCCTCTCCATTTTTGTCTCAGGTAATCTCCTTAGCACATGGCTTTTTGCTAAAAGTTCAGTTTGTACTCTACCGTGCATGTGCACTAGGAAGAATTTGAAGATGACCGTGGTGCTCGTACAGGAGTACTCTGGACTGGAGCAGTTTTCTGCTAACAGGAGCACTGGTCCAGGGTCCAGGGTATCAGGTACGTCATTATAAACACATTTTGGCACCCGCAGTGATCACAATGTTCCTTCTGCTTTAATAGTTCTATGTGCATCAAAAAGGATAAACAAAAAGATTAATACAAATAAAGTAAAAAAAAAAAAAGTAAATTCCACATCCTGAATGATGCCCAGTCTAAGCCATTGGGTTCTCTGAGAGGTTCCAGCCACAGTTTTCGGGAACCACTACTTTAGGGTCTAGCTCTGTATCAGGAGCAGATTCACATCTACAGAGAACACAATATTCATGCTGTCAAGGTGTCACAAAACGGTAGTATAAGTTATTTAATAGTGATTACACTGTGGGATATTTGTCCAAAATAAAAATTCCAGAATACCGTAGGCAATGATTAGATTAATAATTATCCCAATTATGATGCAGCCAATGCTGATAGGTAATTGAATACATGATAAATCTTTAATTGCATTTAGGGATTTCCCAAGCACTGACATAACATTTATATAGTATACTGTAGGTAAATATGAGGTAATCAATTGGTTAATATTATATGATGACAAATTTAAGTTTTAAAGTTTTCTTTGGCAGGACATACAACGACATGTAGCATTTTTGGCACTTTGTTTATGAGACACTAAGTGCAATATGAAATTCAAAGAAATATGTGTCAATTGCATACTGGCATGACAAACGCAGAAACCCATCTTTACCATATGCACTGCTTACCCTTAGGCTACAGTTAAGATCCAGAAGAGAGTTTTCATTTTGGGTCACTCCCCCAACTTCATTTTGTAAAATATCACGGTGATTAAAGCTTTTCACTCAGTAATACTGCCATATCGTTTCCTCAACACATTTGTAGGTGTCAGCCTGCCTTTATGATACACTCAAAAGAAGTAAAAACGTCTACTATATTTTTAATTTGCCTATTGCTGTACATGTTGTTCCAACCAATATGCTTTTCAGATGTGGTCTAGCTGGTTTATCAGGTTACTTTCGGAGTACATGTGGCTGATACTATTTGCCATTCATGTTTCATACTGAAACCATCCTCCTATAGTAGGGAGAAAAGAGTATCTAACCAGTGGCCAAACACATCCAAATAATGGACAATATGCTCAATGTACACCTGGCATAAATTCCTGGAATAATTTACTGATTAAACAAATGTACATGCAAATAATAGCTTTAGTATTGCTAAAAGAATAACAATTTTTATGTATTTAAATTCAAGCATTGCACACAGTAAACAGTTCATTGTTGCACAATCAGGTCACACTAATTTATAATGTGATTTTTGCTGAAAAAGGAAGCTGTAGTATATACCATGTATTTGCTACAAAATCTACATAGTGTAAAGTCATGTTTTTCATAGTTTTACTGTTATATTGCTTAATCTAGTTTAAGGAACTATGTAAGTACTTTACTTTGTACTGAAATCTAAAAATCCCAGATTTTTTTTCCATGCTTAAAAAGTTTTATATACCACAAATCTAGATATTTATATATTGCACTATTCTTCCCATTTCTGAGCAGTCTCATAAAATATAAATCTTTCATTATTTTCCAAAAAACCTTTGCTTTGGGAAATATGGATGATATATTTTACCACATTTACAGCTCTGCAGATAAGGTGCTAATACAGCTATCAAAGCTAACCTTCTATTTAAGATTATCATGAGAACATCTTTGTCTGTGAAATTGTGAATTCTAAGTAAATGAGCCTGCTCTGTATAAGAAAACATTATACTAATAATAATTATTACTGGCATTAGGAGTTGGTTTTAACCAACATGGCAAAAAGAATGTCCAGGCGTACATGATTCAGATCGATTCTGCATGTATAAATAGTGCCTGTATTCCAACCCTGAAGTTGATTACAGCTTTGCCTAGACCAAGTCTTTCTAAAGGACAAAGTGAGAAACTCTTGTGCTGAAGAGCCTTTGAACCCTATCCATTGCACTAAGCAATGCCACTCTCAATATTATACCTTGCCAGACCAGTGAAAACTAAGGGAAAAGCCCTGGGAAGTGTTCCATGTCAGATTTTATAAATCCAATCATTTTTAGAGATGTCACATTGCAAAGACATTTAAGCAATTATTGAAAACCACTTTAAAAACTGTACAGAATTCAGGAAACTGTCCCCATAAGAAAGAAAACTAATCATTTTGAGGCTAACATTAGCATATGTGCTCTACCGGGGCCGAAACTAGGGTTGCCACCTTTGTGGAAGGCAAAAAAGAAAAAAATCCTAACAAAGGGGGGTGGGGCAGATGGCATTGGGGGTGGGGCAGTGATGTTGGACATGGGCATGATGACATCAGAAGCAGGAACAATGATGTGGGTTTTTTTTGTAATAATAAGAGGTGAGTATCTTTATATTTGTCTTTCATTTATTGGCCTGATTATAGGTCGGGTTTCACAAGGCTGAAAATGAACACACAGTTGAGACCCGAACAGGCCTTATAAAAATCAAACAGTTCAGGTCAAAAGTGAACAGTTGGCAACCCTAGCTGGAACTAAGGGTAGGCAGAAGGCAAGGGAGCAAAGCCGGTTGTCTAGGGTGCCCCTGTGGTCTACTGATCACTAATTAGGTTTTGAAAATATATATATATATATATATATATATATATATATATATATATACACACACACACACACACATTATATTTCCACATACAGTATGTGTTCCGTATCTGGAAAGAGTTAAAAGGATGATATCGCAACTATACATGTGTATTTCATAAAAAGTGCCATCCATAATCCCATATTCCAATTCAAATACTTTTATTTAAAAAATGTATCCTGCAGCCCTATGTTGAAATCTGTGCCAGACAAGTGCAACCAGCTCATCCCTTTAAAGGAGACATATTGGATAAATGGGAAAACCCTAATTTTGTAGGCAATTATGAATAATATATGGTGCTGGTTTCACTTTGTGCTAAACATTAATCCTATCTGTAACAATGGTCCCTTTATTGGAGCTCCCTATAGATCCTCTCGCTTCTCTGTCGGTGTGTAAAATGAAGAGTGGGCGTGTCCTAACGGTCCCTGCCAGAAGCACAGTAGGAGGGGGAGAGCCAATCACAGCCCTGCAGTCACACAAGCAAAGACAGACTTCAGTTCCCTATCAGGTCAGCCTAACTGCTGATTGGTTCCTATCTTATAGTGCAGGGTACAGAGGGCTGCCGGCTCCCCAGCTCATCCAGAGAATTCAGCCAGCAGGAAGTGGAACAGATGGGAGGGGCTAGTGGGTTTTGGTGGAATTTCTCAAAAAATCAGTTCGAAACACAACATTTTTAAGCACAATCCTTCTATATCTAAAGGAGTATAATTCACTGGAACATTCATAATTTTTATAGGATATGTCTCCTTTAACTACCAAAGGGGTTGGTAATAACAGATTTAAATACATACATGTTGCATGGCTACATGGAAACCAATGTAGAAAGTAGATTGTAAGCCTACAGGCAAATCCCTCATTACCTAATGAATTAATTTGTTTGTAAATTATGTACCCTTATTTACATTACCCTGTATCATACATACGTGTTAACATTCCCCTATATGAATATGGCATTGTTGGAGTGTTTAGAGGAAAGAGGAGCTCTTAAAAGCATTAAAGACTTTCATATTAATCTTAAATGGTGTTACCAGGAAAACTGAAACTATTTATTTCACCTGTTATATTATTGCTTTATTGTAGGTACCTTACCCAGGGGATTCCCTGTCCTGAAGTAGTTACTTTCTCTGGCAGCAGCCTAAATTTAACCAGGCAGAATCGTTCAAGGTTTCTGCTTTATAGAACTACAAACAAAAACATGTACAGGTGTACATTGTACGGTGCAGATTTATCAAAGTGTGAGTTTAGCGCTTAAAGAAGAAAGAAAGAAAGACATTTTCTAAATACCATGCTAAAATGTTCATTAGACCCCCCCCCTCCTGAAACGCTGGTTTATTTTTTGGAATGTAATTACCAATTTAGTGCACCGATGCAAAGAAGATCGGCTTCTCTTCACATTTTGTGGGCAACATTTTACTTGTGTTCACGTCACTTCCCTCTGCTGATGATCTGTATTGCGCATGCGCCACCTAGTGGTCATCGCAACCATGCAACAGCAGAACATCGTGTAACACCTATTTGGCCAGTAAAGGGTAAATCCAGGCTAGTATTAGGCAGGGCATGTGTTACATGCGATACCCCTTTCCCAGGATGGGCCTCCGCTAAATGGGAGATGACCTTTAGGAGCTATTTTTGGAGATGAGGATGGTGTTGAACTACACCTCCCTGATGCTGTATGGTGTAGTGGTAGTAAATAGGACGCCAGAAGGTTCTTTGCTGATGAACTATTGAACATTTATTATTACAGACAAGGTTAATGCAGGGTAATACTCACAATACCGAAGTAGATGGTACAGCAGTTAGTAATAGTTGTAGTTATGCAAGGCAGAGTAACACCACAGTGGAGATAGATAAGAAGATATAGGCAATCCTAAGGATGGTCACCTAGTACTGGGCCGGATCCCTACAGCAATGGTGGATCAGGGGTAGATACTGCCTGATACCTATGTCTGACTGCGGTCCCTACAGTAAGGCAAACAGAGCCTGGGTATTGCTAAACCCTTTTACCTTCTCCTATGTTGGAGCGAATGCTGCTCATGCTAGATAGCCCTGACTATCTCACACCATATAGAGTGTGCTATTACAGGATCTATCCTTCTACTAACTTCACCTCATTCACGGGGCCCTGTCCCCGACTTTCACTAGAGCACCAAGGGGCTACTCTAGGGTAGATGGCTTTACTGGGGCCAATTTTGATCCCAGGCTCGATGGAGATGTTACCTGAGAGTCAGAAAGCAGCCAAAGAGGAAGCCACCCCTCCTTGCTAGACACTTTATCAGTCTGCAAGGGGAGTGGTCATCCTAACTAAACCAATAAGGCACAAATAGTATGAACTAGATACATGGTGCTTTGCCCAGCAACAGCACTAGGAAATAGGAAGTAGGGATTTAAAGCCATAGGGACTCTAATACCAATGGGTCCCTACAGCATCAATACAGGAGACTTCAGAAGGCTGGCTACTGCGCATGAATGGGGCGCATAAGGAAAGGAATGCGCATGCGTACGCCCAAAATAAACTTTAGTAAGACAGCTAAGCTGTCTATGCAATGGACTACAAGTAGAAAGTTTTTTGGGAAGCGAAGGAGCACTCTGGAGAAACCACTGGACAGTATAATGAATCATTAAGAGTAAGTATATGTTCTTCCTTATTGCCATTAATTGGAGATTTACTTTTTTTTTTTACCTTTAGTTGTCCTTTAATACATAAAACTCAATCACATTCTATTCATTCCTATGGGATTTTTAGAAGCACATTTTATTAAATGGTGAACTCTTAATTTTCACCCATTAAAAATCCCATAGGATTGAAGAGAATGTGGGCAAGTTTTTATGTATCAAGCGCTAAACTAACATTTTGATATTGTAATAGGCAGGAGACTTTTTCAAGTTCCTTGCCTAAACAAGACAAAAGGAATCTGCATACACAAATAATGAAAGCATTGTGTTTACCCCCATTTCATAGCCATCTAGCATATCATCATTTCAGGTAATGTTTGCTGGATGACCAGGAACTAGCACCACTATAAGCATATTAAGAGATAGAAAAGCAGCTACTGAAGCGGATATTTGTATATGCCAAAACATGCCAAACTATCAGTTTACAACTTAAACTTTAAAGGAGAAAGAAAGGTAAAAACTAAGTAAGCTTTACCAGAAAGGTCTATGTAAATACAGCACTCACAAAAACGCTGCACTGACTTCTCTGTCAAAAGATTTCTTGTGTCGGTTTTCCTCTGCAAGAGACATGCAGCTCTCTCCTCTCTCCCCTAAGAATGCTAAGAACTCACTCCCCCTCCTTAGGAATGTGGATCTGAGCAGGAAGCTGACTCATAGGGGCACATTTACTAATCCACGAATCCGAATGGGAAAAAATCGGATTGGAAACGAAAATTTTGCGACTTTTTCGTTGCCGTCAAGTTTTTTTCGTATTTTGCGCAATTTTTTCGTCGCTGTCACGACTTTATCGTATTTTGCGCGACTTTTTCATCGCCGTTGTGATTTTTTCGTATTGAGCAATTGTAAACGGCGGAAAAACCAATCTGATTTTTTCGCAACAGCGACGAAAAAGTCGCGGAAAATATAAGATGAAGTTGTAACGGCGCCGAAAAAATTGCGGGACATACGAAAAAGTCGCGACGGCGACAAAAAAATCGCAAAAATACCGATCATTACGAGGAAACGCGTTCGGACGCTTTCGGTCCGTTCGTGCATTAGTAAATCTGCCCCCTAGTCTTACAAACTGAGCATGTATACCGGTCTTGCTCTTGGTGCAGGAGTGAGGCATTATGGGAACTTTCTTTACACAGCTCAGCGTTTTTTCTCTGATCATTTGAACAGATGAAATATGGGGAGACTTAAGGGCACAATTGACAGAACTGAAGGTATGCCTGCAGCTTGTGATTAACTCTTTATTAGCCTTTACTTCTCCTTTAAGCCACTTTAGATTTCTTGTCCAGATTCGTATCAGAAACACGTATGCTTCTAACTGTGTCCTGGTTAGGTGAGGTTATTCTTATGCTGAATCTTGCCTGCCATATGACAGCAAGATATATCTTTATAAAAATAAGCATGAAAAGGCTGATGCAACCAGAAGATAGAATGTTGCCAGATATCTTAACTGCAACACAACATTAAATCTAGAAAATGATAAAACTGCATTCCTTAGAATTTCCAATAATGCTGTCAGTGGAATTTACAAAACTTCACTGAATGAAGTGGTTGAAAATATTTATCTATGGAATATCCTAGTCAGTTCATGTCCGAATCACTTTCATAAGGGGCAGAGATGCTTACATCTGGAGCTTTCTCCTGATAATATGTTTTTCTCTACTAGATGCATATAATATGTATTGCATGTAATGAATGATGATAGAAGAGGAAACAGTGGAGCTCCTAGATGTTAAGAACTAGAGCTGGAAGAGCACATGGGGGGTGGGGGTTCAAGTGGATCCATTTAGCTCTCCCATAAGCTTGAGAAGTGCATCACCCATTAACCATGCCAAAGGGAAACTTTCTAATAATGTTTTATTTAATATTTATCATATGAAATTGTTAACAAAGATGTAACGTAAACTGTATGCAATTTATTTTAATAACAACCACAGGTCAAAGCCATAATGTCTGCCTGCAATATATATTCATATACAGGTATACCGTTATCCAGAATGCTCGGGTCCAAGGGTATTCCGGATAAGGGGTCTTTCTGTAATTTGGATCTCCATACCTTTAGTCTTCTAAAAAATCAATAAAACATTAATTAAATCCATTAGGATTGTTTTGCATCCAATAAGGATTACTTATATCTTAGTTTGGATCAATTACAGGGCACTGTTTTATTACTACAGAGAAAAAGGAAATCAGTTTTAAAATTCTAAATTATTAAAATGGAGTCTATGGGAGACAGGCTTTCCGTAATTCAGAGCTTTCTGTTTAACAGGTTTCCAGATAAGGGATCCCATACCTGTATTTTAAAACAACTCTCCTTCTAATTAGCTAGTGGCCTTGCAATTTATTCCTCCTTCCCACACACCCTGCTTAGTCCTATGGCCTGTTTCCAGAATTTCTGGATCCAACTTTAAATGCTGGGACTTCAAATGTGCATTGGGTGTTTTGGTTTGGTAACCCTTCCTCCGCACTTAAAGGAGAATGCAAGTCAAAATTTAAAAAGCATACTGCCCAATAGTCCTCCTATTGTTTAGTAAAAACACCACACTTTTGGCTCACCTAATCAAATATTTACTCAGTCACACTTACTTCACATTTTCTAGAACAGGCAGCCATCTCTAAAAAGGTATTCTCTCTTCCTTTCCCCCCTTGCTTCATACTGCACATGTGTTTCATTCCCTCCCCCCCTCCCCTCTGCCAGATCCGCTTCTGATTGGCTGGTGGGTATGTGTAGCTCAGAACAGCAGACAGGATCAAGTTACACACATGCTCAGAGAATAGGAAGGCTGCCGCTGGCACCTACAGGAAGGGGAGAGAGATTTCAGTGATGTCACTGTAGTCTTCACACTGCTGTAGGCTGCCAGCACCATATCTCAGAGAAGCAAGCAGGGATCTGGGAATTTAGATATGCAGTAAGTACTTAAAAAGAATGCCTTTAGACTTACTTTAATTTATATTAACCTTTCATTGTCCTTTAATAGCCCCTAGTTGCTAGTTCTAATAAAATATATGTCCCAGCCCTATTAGCCAGCACATCTATTTTTAATGGTGTGGTTGCCCTGTAGCATATAAAGAAATGGTCTACTGGCCTATGAACCCCCGCCCACATGTACTTGTAAATAGGGTGAGAAACTCCATACTGTGACAGAGTCCATACTGTGCCAGAACCTAAACAAACATACATTTATTTACCTACTCAACTGAATCACTTAAAAAGTTAAAAAGTTGGATTATTCATGTAAATTATAAATTCCATAAGGTGCACAACCACTGTACCACACAAGCTGCCAAAACAACCTAATAACTAATGTGAAATGGATAGCGACAATGGAAACAATAGATTGTTACCTATCGACCTATCTTGAGCTAGAATGGTACCCCTGTCCAGAATACTTATCACATGTTTGTTATGTAAAATGTAAAATATTCAATAAACATTTATAATTAGAAAAAACTCTAAATGGAACTTTTAGCATTTTCATAGTGGAGCAATGTATTAGGCCTGCATGTTCAAGTGCCCAAATGCAGGTATCAAATTATAATCAATGATGTTTTTATTTGCTCTGATAATTTTTTATCATAGCAAATAAAATTCATGTTAGCAGCACTACATTGCATCTAAGGGCCACTAAATGGTAAATTCAAATGAAAAATGGATACATTGCAGATAGAAAGAAGTTACTTATCTCAGCTCTTGCTTGGCCCACATTGCCCTGTTAGTGCTCCATCCTAGATTTTTTATGTGGTAGAGTTGTGATAGAGTGGTGGTTAAAGTAATTATGCTTACTGCTGGTAAAAAACACAAAATTCTGACAGCAAGTGTTAATGATTTAATAAAAATATTTAACTTCTGGTAATCCTTCTGCATACCCCAGTTGGATATTAAATAACTCTGACCTAGACCTGATCTTTCTCTTTTTTTTCTCTTCTCTACCAGTGCTTACAAGTCACAATTACGGTAATTCCATCCCTCAGCCCACCTTTCCCTACTAATGAACAGGTATTTTCTCTCCCAAAGCCTATATCTCTATATTAGAACTCTCCATACAGATTTTATTTCCCTTAGTCTGATAACCTACCCACCAGACCTCTATAAATATATACAGTGATTATATATATATTTATATATAGCAAGGGCACACAGGACACTTTTACGTCGCATCTTTAAAAACGACAGATAGAAATAAGGCCAAAATAAAGTCATAGGTTAGTAGATACAGTTGGCTAAAATGGCATCAAAACTCTACAGAGGTTGCATTATGTCATTGGGAACATGCACACTCCAATAACGCAACTGAAGCATTAAGGAAAAAGAGAAAGACGTGACTTGTATGCTGGGAAAACAAATCGGACAGGCTGAGAAACATCATTAGCTGTGTGTGGTTTTATTAGCATATTTACGCTGGACTAAAACTGCTCCTTGTGCCCTTGCCCTTGTAACTCTAAATCACACCTTGCTGTCAGCTACATTAACAAAAGTGGCTTTTTAAAATTGTTTTTATTAAGTGTCTCAAATATAAATAAACAATACAATGCTGTTTTCTTTCATGATAAATGTGAATATATGTTAATTTATAGTGATAACCACAAAAGACTTTTTTTTGTTGTTAACAAGGTTAACATAGGAGTGTAGGCAGCCATCTCAGTGCATAGTGCCTGAGTCTGAGCTTTGAGAAGGAGCCAGCGCTACACATTAGAACTGCTTTCAGGTAACCTATTTTTTCTCCTACTCCCGTTTAAGGCTAATGTCTCACAGGGAGATTTAGTCGCTGTGATTTTTAAAAAGCATGTTCCAGGGACAAGTCGCTCGTCTTTCCTAACAAGCGATTACTAGAGATTTCCACAACGCAGCAATTCTATTTCGCACAAATCCAGGTGTCATATCCCCCGCCCACAATTAGAAATTACATTCAGTGCAATGGGGAAATCGAAGCGACTTCCCACTCAGTGGGTTTTACTTTCAGAGATTCCAGTAGTTTTGAGTGACAGTGTTTTTTTTGCTGTCGATTGAAAAAGGTTCTCATAGCGATTTGGAGTGATAAGCGATTTGAAGTAGTAATGATGGTTTAGGTACTGACAATTTATATTTTTCTCTATGTAGAGACAAAATGACCGACTTGTCACTTGAACGCGCCTTTTAAAAATAGCAATGACTAGTCTCACTTTACTGCCGAGCTGCAAGTTGGAGTGATATCACCCCCCTCCCTGCAGCCGATCAGCAGAACAAAGGTAGCAAGATAGCAGCTTGGGACTCCTCCAGTAAAGGTCCCCATACACGGGCCGACTATAGCTGCCGATATCGGTCCCTTGGACCGATTCGGCAGCTAATCGGCCCGTGTATGGGGACCTTTACTGGAGGAGTCCCAAGCTGCTATCTTGCTACCTTTGTTCTGCTGATCGGCTGCAGGGAGGGGGGTGATATCACTCCAACTTGCAGCTCGGCAGTAAAGTGAGACTGAAGGTCACATGTCTGTGGCACCCTGGGAAATGAAGAATATGGCTAGTCCCATATGAAATTTCAAAACTGAATATAAATAAATCTGTTTCAATGCAGGATTCTGCTGGAGAAGCTTTATTAACCAATGTGTTTTGAAAAAAAACATGTTTTCCGTGATGGTATTCCTTTAAATGGCTTTTATGTGATGGTGAGAATTGTAGCTCACAACTGCAAAGGAAACACATAAGGCCTCCTTTGTCTAAGACAGTGATTCCCAAACCGTGGAACTGGCCCCATTAGGGGAACAAAAGTATTGACTGGGGAGCCCAGTCTGAAGACCATTTTAGGTGAGATATGTAGACAATGCTTATATGCTCTCCTAGGTGGTTCCAGGGCCGGATTTCTCCGTGAGGCGCCCCGAGGCCGCCCCTGTGGCTGTCCCCCTCTGCGCATGCGCGAACGCGACCCCGTGCGCATGCGCAAACGCGCCCGCTCCCCAGTGCGCATGCGCAAACCCTCCTTTAAACTCCCATACAGAGCAGTGGGGAGAGGTCCCAACTGCTCCGTATGGGAGCCAAATTTAAAAATTTTCGTGCGGCGGGACGGCATGCCGCCCCTAAACTTCTGCTACCCTAGGCCCGGGCCTTTGTGGCCTTTCCACAAATCCGGGCCTGGGTGGTTCAAATTATTTGCAAGGTACTTAAGATGTCAATTATTAACATTTATTTATAAAGCGCCAACATATTCCGCAGCGCTGAACAATAAGTGGGTCTCATACATTGGACATACAGAGTACCATATAAAGCAATCAATAACCGATACAAGAGGTGAAGAGAGCCCTGCCCAAAAGAGCTTACAATCTACAAGGAGAAAGGGTTGAGACACAAGGGGGCACATTTACTAACCCACAAATCCGAATTGGAAAAATTTTGATTGGAAAACGAACATTTTGCGACTTTTTCGTATTTTTTGCGATTTTTTCGTTGCCTTTACGACTTTTCGGAAATTGTCGCGACTTTTTCTTTACCAATACGATTTGCGCGAAAAAACCTGAGTTTTTCGTAGCCGTTACGATTTGCTCGTATCTTGTCGCGACTTTTTCGTATTGAGCGCTCGTAACTTTCAGACTTAGCATGATTTTGGAAGCCTCCCATAGGACTCAATGGCACCCTGCAGCTCCAACCTGGCCCAAGAAAAGTCACCATACTGAAGCTTGAATGAATCCGAATCTTTCGTACTCGGCACGAAAGCTGCGAAAAAGTCGCGACTTTTCGCACAAGTAGTAACACTACGAAAAAATCGCAACATTTTGCGCAACATTTGGAATGGCTACGAAAAAGTCGCGACAATTTTCCGAAAAATCGCCAAATACCGATCATTACGAAAAAAACGCAATCGGACGCATTCGGCCCGTTCGTGAGTAAGTAAATGTGCCCCAAGGTGTGGGAATGGGCATGACCATAGTTGTGAGAGGTGCGGCACAGGTTATTGCTTTTAGCAGCACACTGAGGTTATTTTAAATAAGATTAGGGTAAGCTTCTCTAAATAAATGCGTTTTTAGAGATCTCTTGAAGGCAGATTGGGGGAAAGTCTGATAGTTTGTGGGAGTGAATTCCAGAGAAGGGGGGCAGCCCTTGCAAAATCTTGAATGCGAGCGTGTGAGGAGGGAATGAGAGAGGAGTTGAGGAGCAGGTCAGTAGAGGAGTGTTGGATGGTACCTAGAGATGAGTTCAGAGATGTAGGGTGGGGCAGAGTTATGAACTGATTTGTATGTGAGAGTCATTAGTTTGAATTTTATCCTGGATGGTAGGGGAAGCCAGTGCAGGGATTGGCAGAGTGATATGGCAGAGGAGGAGCAGTTGGAGAGGTGTATGAGCCTGGCAGCAGTATTCATTATGGACTGCAGTGGGGACAGTCTTTGGAGGGGAAGGCCAATTAATAGAGAGTTACAGTAGTCCAGGCGAGATATTGGTCCCTTGGACCGATTCGGCAGCTTATCGGCCCGTGTAGGGGCAGAAACGAGGGGCCTGCCCGACCGCTATCTGGCCTAAAATTGCCCAGATATCGATCGGCCAGGTTAGAAAATTCAGTCGGATTGGGGACCGCATCGGCTTGTTGATGCGCTCCCCGAACCGACTGCCCCAATGCCGCCCACATAATTCGATCATTTGGCCCCAGGGCCAAACGATTTAATTTTTTTTTCCTTAACCGTTCCCCGATACTCGATATAATAGACCACTTATTGATGTGTGTAATTCCCAGTAACATACTTTTTACTTGTAATCAGTTGATTATTGAATGTAATTGTTTTTTTACATGAGTACTTAGATATAATGTAATTTATGGTTGTAGAACAAAAATCAAGACTGCAGTTTTGTCCCATCCCCCAGCTGACTCTCTCATCCTGGAGTTTCACTCCACGGTTCTTTCTCCCACAACTGTCTCAAGTTCTGGACCTGTTCCCTAGCAGTTTAGCAAAGCATTAGATCTGTGCCCTGGAGGAATTCTGCATTTGAACATAAACAGTTAAAAGTAATGTGTGGATTTCCCCAGCACAGAACAGAAACTGCAGGGGAATTCTCCAGGACTCGCAGCACAAAAAAGGGTGGGACTTAGAACTACTGAGATGTAGGGCAAGTAGAAACAGAAGCAATCAGATGTATATTCATTCACATTTGAATGCTTTAATTACATTTATTATTTGATATCATTAGTGTATTTTATATTTATTTTAATTTCATTCTTATAGATATTGTTATTCATGGAGGGTAAATTGCCTTGGATGCAAGTACCTCAAGGTCTGGCACTGACAGATGGTTCTCAGTGATTAGATTCAGCATTTTCTGAAAGTAACATTTTATTCTTAAGTTGGGCATTTATTTATTGCTTTATGTTATTTAAAGGGCACTGACACTATTTCTGCCTGGCTGTTAACTGTTTGTTTAGTACTGTTTGGTAAGAATAAATAGTAATAACAGTAACAGTGGGTAAGTTACAGACGCTTGAGGAAGGAATAGTGTAGGTCTTCGGATAGAAATAATTGTACGGTTTTGGAGAAAATAATAACTATTAATAGGTCACTTATAGTAATGCGTGGCAAGTTACAGGGACTTGGGGAGCTACACTAATGGTTGGTAAGGTACATCATCTTGGGAAAGAAATAGTAATAGTTGCTAAGTTATAGGTTCTTGGTAAAGGGTCATAAGTTACAGGGGCTTGGAAATGGAAAAACAATGGGTAGTAAAGTTGCAGGGGCTTGGGAAAGGAATAGAAAAAGGTGGTAAGTTACAGGGGCTTGGGAACAAAACAGTAATACAGGTATGGGATCCCTTATCCAGAAAGTCCCGAATTATGGAAAGGCCATCTCCTATAGACTCTATTATAAGCAAATAATTCTAATTTTGACAAAAACCTTGTACTTGATCCCAACTAAGATATAATTAATCCATATTGGAGGCAAAACAAGCCTATTGGGTTTATTCAATATCTGAATGATTTTTAACAGAGTTAAGTTATGGAGATCCAAATTACAGCTAGATCCCTTATCCGGGAATACCCCATACCTGTACTAGTTAATATGAGTAATATGAGTATGGTAATATCATGTGAATTGTTGAAATAGCAATACTCTTACTTAGTAAAACTTAGTAGAAGAGATCCCCATGTGTCTTTGTATGACATTAGAAGCAACTGTTTAGGTTACAATGTTGTTGATTTGGTAGCTTGAGTTAAAGGCCAGTCCTTAGCAAGTTTGGGGAAGCCCCAGGGACTCTTTAACTTAGCTATTGAAAAGGGGAAAATAAGAAATGAGTAGTAATAGTATGAGATGATTCTTTTGTAGAGGAAGTCATATATTTTAGAGTAGTTATTTTAGTACACAGAAGTTTAAATTTTCTTTAGTTAGCTGCATAGTAAAAGTTTCTTTTCTTCTGGGTGTAACTATAAAGAGCAGCACATCTTAACATTTTTCACATAGGCTTCACATCAATTGCTTTGATAACACCTAACCCATTTGAGACATCCCTTAATCAACCTTCATGTAAATGGAAGTAATCTGTAGCAAATAGCAGCATTTTAAATCAAAACTCATTGTGTGGTAACAAAATAGCACAGTGTTGCAGTGAGAATTTGTGTGAATTGGTCATTTGCTGTCCTAGATATAGATAGTGTATGGGTCATTTAGTGGGAGGGCCAAAATTTATTAGCTGTACTAGATATTCTTGGAACTTTAGTTGAATGACACATTTGTCTGTATTGGTATAGATTTCATAACTATGGGGACCTTACAAAAGGTTTGACCTTTAAGTAGGAATTGAACTGAAAAAGTTTTACAATACAAAAGAACAAAGAGGAAGCAAAATTTAAACCCGCCAGCACTGTTGTTTCATGCAGCAATGTCATGTCCCTTTGTGTTACCATGTGCTAACATGTCAGGTGCCTCAGGAGAGAGGTAAAAACACATAAAAATCCCCAAACACAGGGCAGGCCGAGAACAGGATCTGAAGAGACATTTCTATGAGAAAACCGTTGGCCTCTGTAGCAAATTCCATTCCCACACCACTTTTTTATAGCACTGATTATTGATGCTATAAAACAATAATGATTAAAAGGCATATGTATAAAAAATAAAAAGCCTACGCTCCTTATGTTTCACTCACCAGGTGCACATCTCCACACATTTCCCAAAACAGACCAGTTGCAACTTTACACAAATATATTAACAGGGGAATTAAATTTTAACTAAAGAAGTAGGGCAGAAATGTTGTACATTATTAGTGATGAGCAAATTTTTTGACAGTGGTGCAACTATTTATTTTGACGCATAACTATTCTTTTGACGTGCAACTATTATTTTGACACCGCAACTATTTATTTTGATGGTGCAACTATTCTTTTCACGTGCGGCAAATTTTTTCATCCGTTTCGCGAAACAATCTGCAAATGACAAAATGCAGAAATTTGCTGCAAATCCATGCCAGGTGAAACATTTTTCCCATCACTATACATTATGTTTTGGGCTTTTGTATCTACCTAGGGCAATCACAGCCCTTTAGTAAGCAGGATCTGCACCTCCAAAAATTCCCCAGTAGCTCCCCATCTTCTTTTCTGCATCATCTTTTATGACAGGAAACCTCATTTTCTGCTTGATAATTTAGGACAACCCCTAAGCTTAGCTTCTTTTCAACTGCCCAGAGCCTACTGAGCTTGTGAGTGTCACTGACACTTCTAACACAATCTAAGATGGGGAACTCCTGTTACAAATGTTAAGGCCTGGGGCATTACAGTTATAGGGAGGCTGAACCTTTAGACTGGTGTAGCACAGTTAGTATATAAATATATGACATTTCTAGCCACAGGAAACAGGAACTGAACAGCTTTTATTACCCACAGGGGTAATACAGCACTTGAAGTAGTCGAATGGAAATGAGCAACAGGTACAATCACAAACAGAGCAAAGATCAGTGACACCACTGTGAAGACAGGTTAGGGACTTAAAGGAAAAGTTCAATGTAAAATGAAACTGGGTAAAATGGATAGACTGCAGTGGTCATCAAGCATAAGGGTCAATAATTACACATATGCTAATAAAAAAATAGCAACATAGATTTCTGCCTAGAATCATAAGGAAAAAGGAAGTGTAGGGATTAAAGCCATAGGGGCTGTTAACCTAATGGGTCCCTACAGTGGAAATGTAATAAAAGTTGCAATACAAAACAACAACTCGCTCAAATAAGAACAAAATTTTGAATTTTGCAGTGTGATATTCTTCATTGGACGGTTATTGCATTTCCAGTTTTAATTGCACACAAAAGGCACGTCTAAAGGTGGAGAAATCTTTTGGAGCAAACATAACTTTTTCAGTAAGATGTTTTATTACACAAACTGCCTACTGGCCCAAACTATGAAATTCTCAATCTTTTCTCCACTGTTGGAAGTGGTTGCTAAAGAGTTTCCACGTTCGCAAAAGCCGTATTAAATTTGGAGAAGGATAATTTATTTGCATTGCGAATAGTTTTCCTGTTACTGACTTTTACTATATTCTTCTGTAAGTCTTCTAAAAATCATTTAAACATTCAATTAACTCAAAATGATTGTTTTGCTACCAGAATGGATCCATGCAGCTAAGTTAATAAAATACAAGGTACTGTTTTATTATTACTGAGAAAGAGGAAATTATTTATAAAAATTTGTTTTTTTTATTTTATTATTAAAATGGACATAAAGCTTCAGCTTTCTGGTTAAGGGGTTTCAGGATAATGGATTCTATACCTGTATTTGAAAGATTCCCTTTAGTTCACAATTTAGATGCATATTGCAAGAAGGTATAACTAAATCAGACAATTTTGTTTCATGCAAGAACAAATCAATCCAAGGTAGAATAGAAATCAAGAATGGTTACGAGTGATAGTGAATCAGGCCTTATGTTATGTAGGGACCCATAGGGTTAAGTTCCCTATGGCTTTACTTCCCTACTTTTCCTTATCTGTACTGTTATAGGGCAGACCCCCTATACTCAGGTTACAGTTTCTTAAGCTATCCCTTATAGGTTTAGCCCATTTGACCACTCCCCTTGGCTGACTATATAGTGTCTTGCACAAGGAAGTGTTTTCCTCTTTGGCTGCTGATCTGCTACCTGAAGCAGAGCTCCATCGAGCCTGGGTACAGATCCGGCCCAGTAAGCCACTATCCATCCAAATTAAGTCGGGGACAGGGCCCCGTGAATGAGGAAAAGACAGTATAGCAGCATATTTCATAGCACCCTCTAGAAGTGGTGAGTTCAGACAGAATTATACAGAAAGAGCAGCCATTTGCTCCATCCAGGATAATAGCAAAGGAGTAGTCTTCCTAACAGGCATTACTGGCCTTAGATTAGGGACACAGAAGTGCTAGGGAATAGGTTAGCAAATATGCCTTGCCCTAACCTCCAAAAGAGCATGGGACTATGCCGGTGAGCTTTCCTACCTATCACTCTGTTGTTGTTCTACCTGCCCAATCCTCTTGATGAGAAGGGATACACAGGGGAGCATCATATTTCTGCTATTTATCCGAATTACCTCAACTGTATAACTGCATACTGTATACCATCTATTAAGTGAGTATTGATAACCCTGAATACCTTTGTCTTGGACAAATAAAATATTACCCAGTTCATTCATAAGAATCCTCTGGCGTCCATTTATCTCTATTGCACCACACTATTTCAGCTAGTTGTAGTTCAACAACCCCTCAGCTCCATTATATACCTCCCACGTAGCGGAGGCCCACTCCTGTGCATTAAGGTCGCATGTAACACATGCTCTACAGCACGCTACTAGCCTGGGTTGGCCATTTTATAGCCAAATAGGTGTTACAGTTATTTTAAGCAAAAGAAGAAAAAGAGAATATTCTGGCATTGCTATTTAAACCTAACAAATAGCTTTCATAGGTCAGAATAAACACAGCAATTTGTAGAATTCCCAAAGGGAAAATCCCCTATGACATCACCAGGAATGTATCCAATCAGAAAGCAAGTTCCCTTATTTGCCTCACAAACACAATGGTGTGGAAACTTTTGCAAGAGGTCAAATTTAAGAGATAATAAAGCTATGTATGTATTGGGAGCAAGATCAGACATATAGATAGTTCATTTAGATGAATAAAGTCAGTTTATTATGTACAATAACAGACTCTGTAATCAGGCAGGAACATAAACAAAATAAAAGAAAACAAAACCCTTGCTCTAACTAATACATAGGGTGCTTTCCCTTTCTGCTACCGGTCCCGTACTGGGATTCCCGGCTAAACCCAAAAACACAACTCCGCAGAGTCACAGTACCTTCAGAGAGTCCATTTTGTTGGGGGGAAAACCAGCAGCACTCCAAGCTATTTCACACAGGCACAGACCCTCCCTCTCAGGTTTAAGGTCTCAGTCAGTCTGGCTGCAGGCAGATCTAGCCTGCTAATTATTCCCCAGGTGAGACTTCCATGGGGAATTAACCCACTCAGGGCCGCTATACATAAGGGACTAGGAGATGAACCTAGGGCAAATATATCTCCCTTCAAACTTTTTTGCCATTACCAGTTCACAGTATGTTTATTTACCGTATCTAGTAGAATTAAGTCTAATACAACTGGACTTTGTAGGTTTTCCTAAAAACGTTTCACCACACATCCAGTGGTAGGGAATTCCCCAGCATTTACACCCTTAAGGGTATGACAGTCACAGACATCCAATCACAATGGTTCCATTGAACTTATTCAGTTAGGTGTTAGCTCAAACTCACAGAGGGTTGAAAGTGTGACCCAGTCACAATGGTACCATGATTCCTATTGATGTAGGTGTTAATCTTTCAATATCTGAAAGTTTGAATTGTTGTGAAACTATTGGGGTAGGGATGTCAAAGCGGCATTGTATGTTGATGACAAGCGGTGTCGCAGACCCCTTCTTCTGTTCAGGGATGGTTTTTCCATTTGGGCATAAATGGCCTCTTTCATACCATCTGTCTTCTCTGTCCATAATATGCACATTGCTGCCCATCTGCTGTAGGGAGACCAGTTAGTATCAGGTTGCAGTAGTCTAGTCAGGATAAGATGAGAGCATGAATAAGCATTTACAGATTACCTGCTTAAAAGCAAACATTGTATTGCCATTAAGTGCCATTAAGATGACTGCAGAAATGGCCAATGAGCACTTAAAGGAACAGTAACACCAAAAAATTCAAGTGTATAAAAGAAATTCCAATATAATGTACTGCTGCCCTGCACTGGTACAACTGGTGTGTTTGCCTCAGAAACCCTACTATAGTTTATACAAAGAATGCAGCTGTGTAGCCATGGGGGCAGCCATTCAAAGGAGAAAAGGCACAGGCACTTAGCAGATAACAGATAAAACACTATTGTATTCTACAGAGCTTATCCGTTACCTGCTATGTAACCTGTGCCTTTTCTCCTTTTTTCCAGCTTGAATGGCTGCCCCCGGGGTTACACACCAGCTTATTATATATAAACTATAGTAGAGTTACTGTAGCAAACACAACTTTTACCAGTGCAGGGCAACAGTACATTATATTTCATTTACTTTAAAACTCTTTAATTTTTTGGTGTTACTGTTCCTTTAATTAACCCGTGATATGCTAGGAAGATCACTCCAAAAATGGGCAATGAACACTTCATTAACCCCAGATATGCCAGTAAGAACTCCATTAACCCTAGACTTTCCAGTAAGATCACTGCAGAAATGGCCAATGAGAAATCCATTAACCCCATACTTGCCAATAGGATCACTTCAGAAATGGCCTTGAAAGCATTGCCTCACCCATGCACAAAACCACAATTCTTTCTCTCTTTGTCTCTCTCTGCCTCCTCCACCTTGCTAAAATTTCAGTAAAAATAATTAAAGATTTGAGCTTTTGATGGAACTTTTTGATGGAATAACACACATGTTACTAGGGCTGCCTTAAAAAATTATACATTTATATGTATTTCATCATGTCCCCTTACATTCAAACATGTCCCTAATAATCCCTAAACCCTACAGAACTTGTTTCATGGGAACCCCACCCCTTCCATAGCAGTCTGGGCCCTCCATTGGGACTGGGTCTACGACATAACTTCTTACTGTCTCTCCCGATTGTGGCCCTGTATGTAGACTCAGGGTTGTTATCACATGCTTTGTTAAATGCTTATCCTTCAATTGGAAGCACTTAAAACAATTAATTTAATCATTTTAAAGAGAGAAATAAGCCATCCGTTGTATGCAGTTTACCACCAAGGTCCTGAATAAACAACATTAAACAACCAAACAGATTAGTGGACTCAGCGCTGGATTTGTTATCCGGGCTCCCCGAGGCTGCCCCCCTTTTCATCGCTCCCCCCCACCCCCCGTGCCTAAGTGCTTGTCCACAAACAGCTACCCGCACATGCGCAACATGGACGTTTGGACTTGCATACAGAGCATTGGGGAGAGGTCCCCATTGCTCCGTACAGGAGCAAAATTCAACATTTTTGGTGCAGCGGGTTCGCATGCCGCCCTAGGCCTGGGCCTTTGTGGCCTCTCCACAAATCTGGGCCTGTGTGGACTTGCATACAAAACATTTATTGGTTACAAATAAATACAAATTGTGCATACCAAACGACCTATAAGTGCATTCCAGGGCTACATGGTCCCCAAACTCCGCCCTCCTAAGGCATTTCATGCCACTGGGCACTACATCAGATGGATTCAAAATGGTGCAAAATGTGTAAGAGGTTGAGTCTGGGGATCATGTGGCACCGGGATGCACCTGTATGTAGTTTGGTATAGTATGAGCATTTGATTGAATTTTTGTAACCAATAAATGTTTTGTATGCAATACCACTAATCTGTTTGGTTGTTTAATACATGCTTATCCTTCACACTGTTCCTCTATAAATAATAAAACACCTTTGTAAAGACATAAAGCACCCTGAAATTAACTGTATATATGATATAGACAGTAATTATAAAAAAAAAATCTGAAATAGTTTTGTTTCTTTGTGGTTTGCTAATTAGTTAATTTTTTTTGTCTGCATCTCCTTGGTTTGGAATTTTGACTGCTCTTTGGCATAATTATCCTAGCTAGTGTGCGAATACCAGAAGCAGTAGCAATAACACCTATGTAGCAATCGGTATTAACTCGCACAAAGCACAATTAAGAAGAAAGACTTTAGAGTATAGTAGGCCTTTATAATAACAGAAAGCACAGAAAGGAAATGATTAAGTGATTTACATTACACAGTGTGAGTCAATAAAGACAGAATGTGTAGGTGGAGAACCAGGAAAAGCATTTAGGGGATTAGGGGGAGAGGCAGAATTTTAGGAGTTAAATGATGAATGTCGAAACAGAAAAGCAATAAATGGTCTATTTATCACAGATACACTAAAATGGGCTTATTTATCCATTTTTCGGTAAGTGAATTTGAGAGTGTTTTTCTAAATCAAATAAACTTGCATTTTTGAAAAAAATTGAAAAACTATTTATTGCATATTAATGTGTAAAACTTATTCAAATAACATAGTAACATAGTAACATAGTAAGTTGGGTTGAAAAAAGACATACGTCCATCAAGTTCAACCATAATGCCTATATATAACCTGCCTAACTACTAGTTGATCCAGAGGAAGGCAAAAAACCCCATCTGAAGCCTCTCTAATTTGCCACAGAGGGGAAAAAATTCCTTCCTGACTCCAAGATGGCAATCGGACCAGTCCCTGGATCAACTAGTACTAAGAGCTATCTCCCATAACCCTGTATTCCCTCACTTGCTAAGAATCCATCCAGCCCCTTCTTAAAGTTATATAATGTATCAGCCAGCACGACTGATTCGGGGAGGGAATTCCAGAACTTCACAGCTCTCACAGTAAAAAATCCTTTCCGAATATTTAAATGGAACCTCCCTTCTTCTAAACGGAGTGGGTGCCCTCGTGTCCATTGGAAGGACCTACTGGTAAATAAAACATTAGAAAGGTTATTATATGATCCCTTTATATATTTATACATAGTTATCATGTCACCTCTTAAGCACCTCTTCTCCAGTGTAAACAGACCCAACTTGGCCAGTCTTTCTTCATAACTGAGACTTTCCATACCCTTTACCAGCTTAGTTGCCCTTCTCTGGACCCTCTCTAACTCAAATATCTTGAATTTGCAAATTTTGCAAACTCGAATAAAAAAATCTCGAATTGAAAATATGGCTTGACTTTGCCTAGAAAAACTACAACTGACTTTGTTTTGATTAGAAACAGCTTTTATATTTCAAAGATTCAGATGAGCAAGAAGAGAGAAGTGCAGATAAGGACTGTATATAGCAATGCACTAAACTGATGCCTTGCATTTGAGTGACATTTACTAAAGTGTTTGTTCCATTAAAGCTAAAAATATCAGCGGGGAGGTGCAGACTATGACTCAACGTATTACACTGACCAGGGACAGGAAAAGAGAGTGAATTCTGCCGACACAGCACTGAATGGTAATGGAGGAGGAAGTGACATGACAGCAGGGAAACAAAAGAAATAAAAAAGTTTGTCTTCAGTGGAAATTACAGTGGAATATATTTTTTGATTGTGGCTTCTGCTGGATAGGAGGAATATATGACATTATGACAGAAATTGAATTTGCAGGCTGGAGAAAGCAGTTTATAGGCATCCCATCATTCTTAGAATTTCACATTTTCTCTTATTACATTTCTAATATATATTTAAAAAGGACTCATTATGATGAATGTTTGAGAGGCAGTATGGAATTGCTGACACCTTTCTGGAGTTTTAGGATAATGGCATTTGGGATGTTTTGATTATTCTATGAGAAGCAGTGATAGACACATGTGGGGCCTGAGCACAGGGGCAATAGAAATACTCGCTATGTCTAACAGTAATTCCAACAAAGCTCTGTGTGTATAAATATGTATATTCTTGTAGCTTTCCCAGCATATCTATGTAGAACCAGGTTAAATTCCAATGGCTGAAGATAACAAAATGTAGCAAAAAGGGGAAGTTGTGCTTACCACTAAATTTAAAATCATTACGTGGGGGAAGCAATGAGGGTGTACAGTGGCAATCCTTGTGCTGATGCCACCTGATGCCACCTGAGCCATCTCCTCTCTCCTGCTCCATGCTTATAATTTTAGCATCGAAGCGGGTCCAGGGGGGCCCACTTCGATTTTTTAAAAAAAACAAACAAACAAGAATTTGCTTCTTAAATTTACCAGACGTGGCTTTTTGCTCTCCCTGCGGCCTAAGGCAAGTTTCTCACCTCCAAGGCAGGAGTAGCCCTGAGGGTACGACCGCAAAATTCCTGCAAACAAAGACAAGAGATGCTTTGCATTCATCCATTATCAATATATTAAAGTCATTATGACAATTTAGGGGGGTATTAATGGTCCTAGTTTTGCTACTTGTCTAGTAACCTATAGAAACTTATCAGCAGGTAGCATTTAAAAAAATAAGCATGTGCTATGGGTTACTAGTTGTGATCAGTCTGAAGGCTTTTTATTAGATTTGTAATAATGTTATATTACATTGTAGAAAAAATAATTGTGTTACAATTATACTATGGCTGTCTTTTACTTTCCATTTTTCACTCATCTCTGATTAAAAGTGAAATCATTATATACATTTCCTTTTTTAAACATTCTACATTACTTAAACCTTGTTGTCCAGAATGGCTGGAACCATATTCACCTATTCATCAAAATATTACATTCCCTTTAATTGCTTGGCTACAGTCCATGGGATGAATTTAAGCGTTTTGCCACCCTCTGTGATTTCCAGCTTAGTGGTCAGGTGATTATCATTAGGAAATGGTTGCTGCCTTATTTTTAGTCATAATCACCTGTAGAGAGGTAATTTCTAGTGAAAATTAGCAACAAGTAAAATACAAATCAATTTCAATGTTTTCTCTTGTCCCTTTTTTGGAATAAATGAGTAAATAAGTAAGCTTTATCAGAAAGGTCTATGTAAATATAGCCATGAGCACTCACAGAAAAAGAGTCCTCTATCAATAGAAACACAGGCTTCTTTTGTGTACACATGTATCTGACTTCCTTTCTCAGAAAAATCGTTCATTTCCGGGGCTGGAGTCTGCGCAGCTCTCTCCCTTCTCCTGCTCCCCCCATAAGAATTCATGAGAATTCATGAGAATTCACTTCCCCTCCCCATCAGAATGTGTGATCTATGCCAACAGCAGCTAGAGCTACAGGAAGCTATGGAAACAAAGCTAAAATGGCAGCTGCTATCTAAAACAAATGGAGGGAGCTTTAAGGGCTGTTTACTCAGGTATAGTAAAGCTTTCTGCAGAATAAATATAGCACTAATGTGGTGAATCTATTGGCAGTAAAATGCCAAAATGAATTTCCTTCTCCTTTAAGAACAGGAGATTGCAAGGGTTTTTAAGCTGGCTTAAGTCTTGTGACTCGCTTCTGCTTAACATAATATTCGCTTCTCATTTTCAATTTTGTTTTTCCTTTTTCTATAGCAGGTAATTTTCCTTCTTGATTGTGCTTCATTAAGTTTGTTTCTGTTTCATACTCAAGACTGGACAGATCATAGTTATATAATGGGTAAGAGAAAGGCTAATGGCAAAGAAGAATGTAACAAAGAAAATAGGGGAAGAAAGGAAAAGGTTGATTAAGATATTTTTTTCAGGGATTTCAGACATGTGCATCTTGTCAAGATATACCCTAATAGAATGCTGTTGCAGTGGCTTAATACATAAAACATAATTACAAAAAAACATAATTACATAAAAAATAAACTTTATATAGTATATTATATAGTATATTTTCTTATTATTAAATAGGCCAAACTCATCACTTCATTGATATTTTAAATTAAACCTGCTGCTCATTCATTTGTAGCTGAAGGAGAAGGGAGGAGAAGTGCAGCAGTAAGACATGAGAAGGGAGAACCATACAGCAGACCCCAAGCCTGTTTGGGCCCACATGTTCCCCTGCAAAAAATTATTTCGAGGGGCCTGGCTCACAAACTCAAACATGCAAGCTCTGTTCTCTTTGCTCCTGTACCATTCCCTCCACTTGCACAGCCTCTCATTAATGTTTGGCTGGAGGAGAAGGGTGTAGAAAAGCTGCGGTAAAATATGAGGAGGAAGAACCATACAGCAGACCCCATGACTGTTCCGGCCCCCATGTTCCCCAGGCCCCCCACTGTTACAGGGTCTGCAATATGGTAGTTATGCCCCTGTTCCAAACTGTCTGGCATCCAAAGTGATTTTATGTACCCACACACCAAGGAGTGCAAATTCTTTTATGTACTGTATGTCACCAAGGTTTATTTAGGCATAGAGTAAACATCTCTGGTTCTAAATGCTACTCTTCTAGCTTTTCCAACAAGCTGTGTGCCAACTGTAAAACCCAGTCCAAGCAATAAAACAGTGTTTTTAAGAACCATTTGCCCAAAAGTTGCAGTGAATAGCAACTGTGAAAAGCATATAGACCCAAAGTGAGGCAGTATACTCCTTCCTCAGAATGAGTTTAATAAATAGGGCTTTTTTGGTGCACATTGCATTGCAGGCATCTGGATTGTGGGTAAAACAGCAGAGATTTGTTTGTATTTTAGCAATTTGTATCTCAACCAATAAAAATTGCATTTTACTTACAACATAAATGACAGCAGTTTTTCTTGGCTACCTGTACCATTATACCCTGGTGCCTTTGAGCATTGTTATTTGAGCATGCAGTTTTGGCCTATAAACTATCCTGTATATCATGTTTGGCTTATTTTTAAGGTCTGAGGGGAGAAATATTAGAAGCAGCATAACACGATCATCCACAAACCAAATTGGGACCTTAGGGCAGTAGAAGGCATTGGGGGCAAGTCTGACACTGTTTTACCATTTACACCCCTGTTAACAATGAATACAATGAAAAGTTATCAGTAAAGAGTTGTTGGTGGTTCATATTAAAAGGAATTGTTCACCTTTGAGTTAACCTTTAGTATGATGCAGAAAGTGCTATTCTGAGACAATTTGCAATTAGCAAAAAGCTATCTGGTTGCTTGAGTCCAAATTACCTTAGCAACCAGGGAGTAGTTTGAATGAGAGATTGGTATATGAATAGGAGAGGGTCTGAATTAAAAGATAGATAATAAAAAAGTAACAATAAAAAAGTAGCCTCAGTGACCCCTATTCAAATGCTGGAAATGAAGGCAAATAAATATAAAAACTATCACATATAAAAAATGAAGACTAATTAAACTAATTTAACAGTTGCTCAGAATTGGCAGTTCTATAACATACTAAAAGTTAACTTCAAGGTGAACTACTCCTTTAATCTATTTGATGTAAATTGCAATAAAGGTAAAAGCTTACCTTGCCTGCAACTTTACCTGGCGTATTAAAATTGTTGCCAGTCTGCTGGATACATAAAAATACATAAAAATCCCAAAAGAGACTATCTGGGTTTTGTTGTTATGGTTTCTACACCACCTGTCAAAACTATAGCAAATGCCTATAAAACTCATATGTAACCTCACAGCATTGACTCTTGGTAAGCCAAAGGAAGCACAGAATACTGATACTAGACACATACAGCTGATCTTAAGTTAGATATGTTACAAGTGGGTGATACCCATCTGAGGGTGGAAATAGCTAGAGCTTTCTTGCATGTGAAGAATCAGATTGCAACAATTGTAGAAAAACCACAGACATGAATGATTTTAAATATTTATTGAAACTGTATGAAAAAACACATACAGAGTAGCGTTTCCATCCCCACCAGAACTATCCACAACAAAGGCAGATAAACGATTAAGAATGAAACTTCCAATTTAAAGACATAATAAAATAAAACAATATGTTTTAACAGAAAGATAAGCTGGTCAGCTGATCACAATCTGACATGTATTGTATGGGCCCAACAGTTTGGCTTTCAGTTGAGCAATAGCATGATGTCTATTACAGATTTACCAGATGTCACTAAAGGGGCTGATTTGGTCATCTTAGTCTAGTATTATATAAGACATGACAAAGTAGATCATTGCTTAGCAATGGGGGTTAGAAATGAGCCTTTATATGAAGTCTCAAGAATTCTCAGATACAGTTCAATAAAAAAACAAGCAAACCAGCAATAACCATTGCTTTAAAGCATTAAAGGGAACTGAATGGTGAAGATTCACATTTACTTTGCTCACTTTTTCAATTAACTGAATGGCTGCTGTGTTTGCAGAGTAAAACAGATTTATAAATCTTTCCAATGAAGATAGCTAGAGATTTATGACAGGGAATTACATACACTGTATGCATATACATGACAGCTTTACATAGCAATAATTCCTCTTATACTCAACAGATTTAAATAAAGAATGTATAGATAAATAATAAAATAAATACTTAAATAAATAAATAAATACACACATATAAGACACTTATTAAAAACAGTGCTGCTACAGTCAGTATATGCAGCAAAAGTGATGATGAAGCAGACGTCTGCCCATCCTGTGTGAAATCTTCAAGGGACTTTTTTTTACATCACACATCAATCTGAATAAGTTATAAAGCTTCACAGCATATCATTTGCTAATGCTGTTTGGTCCAGGATTTGCCCAGGATTATGAGTCCCTTACTCTCAGTAGCAGTGTAAAGCAACATTTGTAGCTGGGCCAAATAAGAAACACATATTGTCCAACTTTTCTTACTTGGCAAACTAGTGTGCATGAAATTGAGACGTTACCAAAGTTATCCAGCAGCTTTGATGAAAATATTTAAAAACTCCCTGGATGTTGTCTCACACAGCAAGGATGCCCAGGTAGATTTTACTTTCTTTATCATCATCAAGAAGTTCAGTATGTTCTGTTTCAGTTGAGATAACAGAGCCCTTTTCAAGATTAAAGATCCCCCCTTCATAGATGGACTGAAACCAGGCAGAACCTGAACGCACCTCACAGACTGTTTTCATAGAAGTGAGGATTGGATCATTTTTTGGGTATGACTCCGGTTTTATGTTGACTGTGTGGGTGAGGTGTAGAGGATCCCTTTGGCAGTCAGGACCTGTGAAGGACACCTGGGTGTACACAAAGTAGAGACCATTTTCTGGAATAACGATGGAGTTATCCTTAAGCATTTTCTCAGCAATAGATGAATCAGGGTCATATTTGTTCCAAACTAATTTGTCATTTTCTTTAGCACCTGAGAATAAGAGAGTAACAAGAAAGAGTTAGGGGTTTGTATAGAGTGTCAATGTAGTAGGCAGGCAAAGACATGGACATTTATTTGTAAAACTTTGCTAAAATATATTTACCTGTAAAATGAGCTGCCAGTTTGTCCCCTTTTCTTGCTTGGGCTCTGGCTACTGGTACAGATTCTGTAAGATAAAAATACATGAACTGGTTATACAGTGGCCAAGATGCTGTCCGAAGCAGTACATACTGCCAAAACAGTGTAACATTTGTGTCATTATGGGTGTTGTATTAAAGGGTCAGCATCTTATAATACTGACACATTAGAATTGTTGGACCTGCATCTCAGTTATAAAATGTTTGTATGTTCTAACAGAGGTATTGTGCTCTATGCAACCAAACAAAAATATAGTTTGTACTAGTCTGAGGAGAAGAGTAAACCGCAGCTGCAGTGTTCTGGTTTGACTCTTATTATTGCATGACCCCCTACTGCACTTAGACAGGATGCCACTACTTGTATAGAAGGGCTGTGTGATACACTGTATTTACATGTATGCAGCCCCTCTGGGTGTGATTACTGTAATATACCGTAATTCAACAATGCCCTCTGTCTTAAAGTGTTGTCATGAGCACCCATCCCAGGGAACCAAAATGCATGAGATTTTGCTTACCTAAATAAGTCTTGATAGCCAATATTTCTGGCATCTTACTCTCATCCTAAAAAACATGAAAAGGATCATTTTAGTTAGTTATTTACATTTGAAGAGAAATAAACACAGAGCATTCAGACTTAATTCTAATCCTTATTAATGCAAATGAATTGTACCTACTTGTGCCATGAAAACAACTGCAATTTAGGTACAAATACATAAAGTAGGGAAAAAGGTAAAGTCAAGTATAGTTGCACAAAGCATCATATTGTACTCTGAACACTTTCCTCATAGAGGACTATGCTAATTTCTGCAGAAAGAGGAAGCCAGAGTATAAAATTAAACTTGCTCAACCAGTCTGACACAGGCCACATTGCACACATTAACTACACCCTGCCCTGCAAACGGCAGAGATACACTCGCAGCCAGCAAATAGGCTGTAAATGAAGGGGTTTATAAATGGATTTAGTGAGACACGCACCTTGTTGGCAAAGTTTGGGATGATCTGAAAATGCAGCAGAGCAAAGAGGATGGTGGATCCCAGTAATAACAGGAATGCACAGATACTGACACAGCGCCAGGTGGAATCCCTATTGCTTCTTTCGTGCCTTACAATTAGGAGCCCATTCTCCATCTGAGACTCTACAGTATTCATTTTGTATTTTCACTTGGTTCACGCCTTCACCGCTCTGCTTTCTTTCTTTCTTTCTTTCTTTCTTTCTTTCTTTCTTTCTTTCTTTCTTTCTTTCTTTCTTTCTTTTTCTTTCTTTCTCTTTTCTACTCCTTGTCTCTTGAGTGAATGGTTCTGCCATCAGCAAGTCTCCTTATAAAGCATCGATGTGCAGAAATTCCCAGTGACATCATCACTAGGAGGAAATTCAGCTGCACCGACACCCAGTATAAGCTCTGTACTGCTCTGCCTTCTCAGTTTCTTTGTGCCCTCCCATTTTCCATCGGAAAGATGAAATAGTGCCATTTTGAAAGAGAAACTCAGGAAGGGGAAACAACCAGCAATCTTGGAAAGGAGAATTTTAAACACTTCTCTAAAGTTGCAATATAGAAACTCTCATTTCTGTCAAGCAAACAGTATTGTGTATTCATAAGATACAAGATGTACTATATGCACAGATTTGAAACAATAACATCACATGCATGCACTATACACACAGGCATACAACAGCACATATGTGCTGTACATTCAGACACTGCCTGATAACACACACATGTATCATACACACAGATGTGGAAAGGTAACAGCACACATATGCACTATACACAGAGACATCAAATAACAGCTGCACATACTCGCCATACATTTAGACATGGAGTCATACTATGCACATATGTGCTATATGCATAGACATTAAAATACCAGCTGCACATACACGCATGGAGTCATACTAAGCACATATGTGCTATACGCATAGACATAAAAATACCAGCTACACAAATGTGCCTTACACACAGACATGGGATAATAGCACACTCATGCTTCATACACACAGATGTGTGACTGAACATGCCGCTTTAAACCCTGACAAGTTATATTACTTATTATATTAATTAAATTACCACTGTGGCTTCAGTTGTAAAATGGATTTTAACTCTATTGATATAATTATATCTCTATAAAATCAAAGAGGGGCAGTTATTAGTACAGGTATAGGACCCATTATCCAGAATGCTCTGGACCAAGGGTATTCCGGATAAGGGGTCTTTCCATAATTTGGATCTCCACACCTTAAGTCTACTAAAAAATTAATAAAACATTAATTAAACCCAATAGGATTGTTTTGCATCCAATAAGGATTATTTATATCTTAGTTGGGATCAATTACAAGGTTCTGTTTTATTTCTACATAAAAAAAGAAAATCAGTTTTAAAATTCTGAAATATTTGCTTATAATGGAGTCTATGGGAGACGGGCATTCCGTAATTCGGAGCTTTCTGGATAACGGGTTTCCGGATAAGGGGTCCGATACCTGTATAGTGTACAGCATAACTGTATATAAATATATAACTGATATATATTGTTTTTGAGATACTGGATTAAAAAATAGCAACATGAACATACTTTAGATACAGGGATGATGCCACATAATGTTTCTTCTCATTTTTTTTATTGTTTGCTTTACTCTTCTGCTTTTTCCCAGCTCTCCAAAGGTTGTTACTAACACCTGCAGCTAAAAAACTATTACTTTGTGAGGCTGAAATTTTATTATTATTGTTACATTTAATTACTTATCTTTCTACTTAGGCCCTCCTATTTATCTACCAATCTCTCATTTAAACCACTGCCTGGTTGCTGGGGTAAACGGGACCCTAGTCCTAGTCAGTAGCCCCATCGCTTTGATTATGGTAATAAGGATCAGTAAATAACTTTAGTGTGTTATAAAGTTAAGTGTGCAATAAATTGATTATTTATTTATTGTATATTGCATTAAAATGTAAACCTTCAAAGCAAGGCAAGTGACTTCTTTCTCAGTATATTTATTTGCTATGTTAGATCTTATGTAATACATTCCATGTCTGTGTATAATTATTGAACACTATCTTGTTTGTGGGAAGAGAAATGCCAGGAATAAAAACAAAAGGGAGTAGCACATTAGAGCCAAGTTTCACTCCCACCCACATGTTATTCCTTCTCAGGTCTCAGAGGAAAGCTCTGTTTCTAACCTTTGGCACACTAGCTATTTCCTAAAGGAAACATTGATCATTCTAAAAATAGCAGATATCCTTTTGCATTTTGTACTGGCAGAGAATGCAAACATCCATAGGTAGAGATACCCACGTGTGACATACCATATCAGCCATTTTTGGCAAGACATCTGTGGATTTTGTCTATAGCTGGCTCTTAGTTAAACTGTGGCACAGTATTGATCACTAGTGCTTTACTTTAGAACACTACTGATTTCTCTTGAGGGTTTAAAGCTTGAGAAGCAAATGATAGCTGCAAAGCTTTCCAAAAGCCTTTCAAGAGAACATATAGTTCAATATGCTTTTAAACTGTTTAAAAAAAAAAAAAAAGCATGGGGTAAGCTCAACACATCCTGAATTGGATCCCTTCTGTATGGCCCCTATATAGAACAATATTGGCAGGAAGTAGTTCTGGTTCCCTGGGGTGGAATAGGCCTGGACCTTCTGGTGATTACACCATATTTAAGTTCCTTTGTAGGGGTTTCTCGGTTTATCCCCATGTGACAGATAGGAGATTGTGACATCCTTAGATTTGAATAAGCTTGGGTTGACGCAGATTCAGTTGCTTTACTCCTCACATAGAAGGGTATAGGGCTCATGGTACAGAGAGTCCAGTTACAGAGTACCACCGATATGCCTAGAGCACAGGTTTTCAGACTCTCTGCTTTTAAGCCCCCATTTCTTCTTTTAATATACACTGAAACTACAATTTATATCCCCTAATACAGATATTAAAGTGGGCGATCTGGCACCATAAATTAAAACACACCCCTTGATGTGTTTTTTTTTTACATTTATTTTACACAGCTTTTCACTCAGTTTTTCTGGCATTAATCAGTTTTCACCGTATCATAAATAGGCCCCTAAATATGCCAACTTTTACAATGGGTCATATTGAATGTGCCATGTTTTACAAGTCAATGGGCTGTGTAAAAAGTCATGCAGAAGTGTATTTCCATCTTAATATCCTATATATTAGTTGTTTCAAATGCTTCAATAATACATTTTAGCTGATATCTCCAGATATGGGGTAATGTAATAAAAGGCACAATGTTTGTCACCAGTATCACTCAATCAAGTGTAAGTATGTACTGGCTACCTGTATATAAAGCTTGTATTACTTATGGGGTTTAGTGTACAAAAGCTAGTTTCTAATTCTAATACAGGTATCAGAAACCCATTATCCCGAAAGTTCCCAAATTATGTAAAGGCCATCTCCCATAGACTCAATTTTAAGCAAATAATTCACATTTTTAAAAATGATTTCCTTTTTCTCTGTAATAATAAAACAGTACCTTGTACTTGATCCCAACTAAGGTATAATTAATACTTATTGGAGCCAAAACAATCCTATTGGGTTTAATTACTGTGTAAATAATTTTTTTAGCACACTTAAGGTGGCCATACACGAGCAGATGCGGATCTTCCCCCGATATCCCCACCTACGGGTGGGCGATATCGGGGAGCATTTAGGTAAAAAAATAAATAATCCGATCGTTTGGCCCTGGGGCCAAACGATCGAATTATGTGGGCGGCAATGGGGCAGTCGGATCGGGGACCGCGTCAATGAGCCAATGCGGTCCCCGATCCGACCAGATTTTCTAACCTGGCCGATCGAGATCTGGCCAATTTCAGGCCAGATCTCGGTCGGCCAGGCCGCTCTGCTCTCCCCATACACGGGCCGATTAGCTGCCGAATCGGTCCAAGGGACCGATATCGGCAGCTATAGTCGGCCCGTGTATAGGGACCTTTAAGGTAGGAGATCTGAATTACAGAAAGACCCCTTATCCGGAAAACCCCAGGTCCCAAGCATTCTGGATAACAGGTCCCATACCTGTAAATCAATTGATAAAAGAGACTCATAAGTCAAAATGAATTGCACATATTTAATTGTAGAATAGGTTAATGGCACACATTATCTCTTGCTAGTTTTTAAAATAATTTCTGATGGATTCAGTGAAAAAAACTGATTTAGCTGAAAATATTTAACTAGAGCTAATACATAATGGAAATAACTTATGTGGGGATCAACCAGGAGATGAGAAATGACCTCAAATAAGGAAAGCATTATTTCATACCAGCCGGTTATAAATAAAATCCCTAAATATATTATGACTGCAATAGCTCTTAGAATATTCTAATCTAATGTAACAATACTCAGAATTCTTCCCTGTTTTACAAGTCACTTGCACCATTGATGACTTAATCTGGAGAATTTCATTAGAGTTTACACAGAGTGCATAGAATTTTGCAACTCTGTTTTCTTGACATGGTGGCAGTTTTAACTATTAAAAGAGTATGTCATCAATATTCAAAAATAGTTTAATAAAAATAAGGCTTTTCTCATCATACAGACAGTGGCTCAGAATTTAAGGGGCCTTTTTGCTAATTCTAAATTTAATGGGGTAATTGACATTGCTTTGGACTCCCCTATTCGTAACAACTTTTTCATTTTTTTAATTTATTTGTAATTATTTACCTTCCATTTCTGTCTCTTTTCAGCTTTCAGGTTTAAAAGCTATCTGCCCCTTCTAGTCATTTTTCAGTCTGATATTTAGATCAGTGCTTGGCCGCTGGTGTAAATTCGACTCTAACAACAAGATCATTTATAAAATTGTATACTGGAGACCTGCCTGTCATAGAAATCACATAAATAAAAAACACAAAAAGTAAAAAATGAAGACCACTTGCAACCTGTCTTGCATTATACAAAAAATTAACTGTAGGGTTGTTTGTGTTAAAGTTATATGAGTTATATTTATTATACTTTTTCCTATCCAGTATGACCCTCAAACTGTTATTAAACTGTACTTCATGTGACTGAGAATGTTGGTTAATGTAGTTTACTGGAACTGAAAGGGTGCATGCTAAACAGCAGGAAAGGAAAGCAGAACACCGTCAGTACTCGAGACCTGTTAAGATGAGTTTAGACTCTCTATATAGTTTAAGTGAGGACTGTATAACTTGCCCAGCCATCTCTGTCTTGATAGAATGTATAATATCACGTTGTAAAAGTGACACAAAAAGTGCATTTTATATGTACTCACCAGAAAATCAATACAGCTTTTCAGTTAAAAAAAAAAGAAACCTGTAATTTTCACTTAAAACATTTTGTTGCAAGATCTTTTATCACTAAATAACATACTGTATATAGTTATCTCTTTGTGGTTTAGTTATCAGTGACCAATTGCTGGTTGTGGTTGTGGTTGCATAAAGAAAATTAGTATCAAAGTGAAACACAAGCAACTAACCCCCCTAAAATATTAGCTTTACCAACAATGATTTGGAACGTAGGTCTTAAAGGAGAATGCAAGTCAAAATTTAAAAATCATACTGCCCAATAGTCCTCCTATTGTTTAGTAAAAACACCCCACTTTTGGCTCACCTAATCAAATATTTACTCAGTCACACTTACTTCACATTTTCTAGAACAGGCAGCCATCTCTAAAAAGGTATTCTCCCTTCCTTTCCCTCCTTGCTTCATACTGCACATGTGTTTCATTCCCTCCCCCCTCCCCTCTGGCAGATCCGCTTCTGATTGGCTGGTGGGTATGTGTAGCTCAGAACAGGAGACAGGATCAAGTTACACACATGCTCAGAGAGTAGGAAGGCTGCCGCTGGCACCTACAGGAAGGGGAGAGAGATTTCAGTGATGTCACTGTAGTCTTCACACTGCTGTAGGCTGCCAGCACCATATCTCAGAGAAGCAAGTAGGCATCTGGGAATTTAGAAATGCAGTAAGTACTTAAAGGAACAGTAACACCAAAAAATGAAAGTGTATAAAAGTAACTAAAATATAATGTGCTGCTGCCCTGCACTGGTAAAAGTTGTGTGTTTACTTCAGAAAGTCTACTATAATTTAAATAAATAAGCTGCTATGTAGCCATGGAGGCAGCCATTCAAAGGAGAAAAGGCACAGGCACATAGCAGATAACAGATAAAACACTATTGTATTCTACAGAACTTATCTGTTATCTGCTATGTAACCTGTGCCTTTTCTCCTTTTTTCCAGCTTGAATGGCTGTCCCCGTGGCTACACAGCAGCTTATTATATAAATTATAGTAGTGTTACTGTAACAAACACACCAGTTTTACCAGTGCAGGGCAACAGTGCATTATATTTTTATTACTTGAAAGCTCTTTCATTTTTTGGTGTTACTGTTCCTTTAAAAAGAATGCCTTTAGACTTACTTTTAATTTATATTAACCTTTCCTTGTCCTTTAAGCACAAAATAAGCCATTCTTGTTTCTCTTCTTACATTGTCTGCCGCTTTATGTGCTGGTATATCACTACTGGTCCCACAGGACAGACTCACACTGTTCAGGTAACAGCCAATTACAATGGAAACTCACAATGTCCAGTATGTTCATATTTTTCCATTGGTCTGAGTATTATGCAGCATGTTTTTTTCTCATGTTCCAGTGCAAAATATAGACCTGGTGAGGCTTTGTTTGGACTACAAGTGAAAGCTGTCACAGCTGATAAGATGTCACCCAGTGCAAATTAATATTGTAGGTAAATAATAATATGTAATTTAAAAATGTCTACAATTTTAAGGGGGTTATGTAATAAAAGGAATTACTTTTGCCCAGGTGCAGTAACCCATAGTTACCAGTAGGTAGAATATACCAGTCACCTGTTTAAAAGCAAACATCTTATTGGTTGATATTGGTCACTGCTAATGGGCAAACTTAGTGCCTTTTATTACATATGTGAGAACGTCCTCTAGTTAGAACCACTGATAGTCTTGGTTTAAACTGGCAGTGGCCTGGAAATCAGACAAAATGATTTATATCACTGTTTGCCATTAAACCCCTGCTCCTATAGACATATTCCTTTATGGTTCAGGAATGGGATCAGTTATCCAGAATGCATGGGACCCCAGGGTTTTCCAGATTAGGATTTTTTCTGTAATTTGAATCACCATACCTTCTACTAAAAAAGACATTAAATAAACCTAATCTGATTGTTTTGCCAGTAATATAGATTTATGCAGTATATTTACTATTTAGGGCATGGAACTGTTTAATTATTACAGAGGAAAAGGAAATAATTTATACAAATTGGAATTATGTGCTTAAAATGTACTATATGGGAGATGACCTTCTTGTAATTCAGAGCTTTAATTCATTTAATTTGATTTATTAATAATTAATCATTGGTTCTGCAAACTCTGTACAAAAGTAATAAAACAAATAAGTCTGTGCATAGCCAACAATATATTTGGGAATCTTTTTTTAGGGGTTCAGTATCAACTGCCCATTGTACATATTATAAAAATATTTAAAGGTCTTCCTCTCCCTGACCTCCTACTCCAACGCCAGCAATTCTCTGAATAGAAGTTAAAAACTTGTGCTTGTAAGGCCACTCCCTCTTTCCTGTCTTTCTTCTTACATGGTAATTCTTTCAGTTGTTTTCAAATAATTTTTTTATGAATTACAAATTATTTATGCAGAAATTCCTCAATCCTTGCTCCGGCAACTGACAAACTTCCTGTTTACGAAAATACGGATCTCACAAGTTTTTATCTGCTCACAAGACAGAAAAGAAAACTGCATTGCATATTGCAAAAAAAGCAATATGTTGCAATACATGTCTTGTGTTGTTTTCGATACTTTAGATCAGGAGTCCCCAACCTTTCTAACTAGTGAGCCAAAGTCAAACGTAAAAAGACTTGGAGAGCAACACAAGCATCATAAAAGTTCATGGAGGTGCCAAATAAGGGCTAAGATTGGCTATTAGGCAACCTCTATGCACCCTATCAGCTTACATGAGGCTTTATTTGGTAGGAAATCTTGTTTTTATTCAGCCAAAACTTGCCCCCAAGTCAGGAATTCAAAAATAACTACCTGGTTTGGGGGCACTGAGAGCAACATCCAAGGGGTTGGTGAGCAACATGTTGCCCCCGAGCCACTGGTTGGGGATCACTGCTTTAGATCCTCCTTGGGCAAAATATAGCTATGTAGGGGTTTGCTAAAATGGGCCCCACAGGATGTATACCCCTAGGATAGGCCCCGGGAGGGTAATGGTTAAGGTACAATGGGTAGAGCTGGTGTAGTGATAGTTAATGGGGAGTATCCCCGCAGTTCGGGTTATGGCCACAGGGTGGTGCATAGGCCCATATAAAAAGGGAATGCAGCCATGTGCTGTAGGCCAGAGTTAAGGGAGAGCCTCTGAGAGCAGAGGTATTCTCCCCAAAGGTAGATTAGTAGATTTCTTGTGTCAGGTCACTCTAGGAGTGCTATGTAGTAAGGGCACAGTTAGAATGGGCAGAAATAGCCCCTCCAGGAGTGGTAGAGGGAGTAGGCTCCCCCAGCAGTACATCAGCTGGAGTGCAGGGACTCAAGAGTCTAGGTAGGTGGTTAGGCTGCCGCTAGATGGGGTACTACTCTGAGGGTACTTAGTCGTGAGTACCGGGGATGAGTCCTGGAGGTGGTCCGTCTTGGCGTGAGTACCGGGGAGAGAGCCCCTAGAGAGGGTCTCTTGGCGTGTAGTACCGGGGAGGACATCTATAAGGGATCATCCTGGCGGGAGTACCGATAAGATACCCAACAGGGGTAGGTACTCTGAAGGGTTAAGGAAGGAGAGTGTCCCCTGCACTGTATTTGTATTGCCACTCCTGGAGAGGTCCTGCCTAAATAAACAACCAACTGTTTCATCACAACTGTGTGTTCATCGTGTCTGCCTCAAGGAGCACCTACATACCAGTAAGTGGATACCCCAGGGAGGGGATTCCCTTTGGGGGTTGTGTGAGGTCTCAGGCAGCACTACACCAAAGTATCAAGTCCCAGGGAGGGAGTTGTAGTTCTCCCATAACAGAGCCCTGGGTGGAGGCACGCCATTTAACAGAGAAATCCCTGCTTCCCCCATAGTCAGCGGGGCTCAGGACTCCTGGAAGCGCCAAAACAGAGTAATTCAGCAGGTAGTGCCACAACCGTTTAATAAGTGGGCTACAGCTATGTAATAGCAGTGAGCTATAGCCCAGATATATATATATATATATATTTTTTTTTTTTTTAATTTACTTCCTGTCCATAATTGTCTTTTTTTGTCCTCATCTACCAAAGAAAATAGATGTAGTATTGATAGTATATTGCTGAAAACTCATTAGAATGTAGGGATTATTTCTCTGGTGTGTCTTAAGGAGCTGGACAATCATACAACCAGACATTATAAATCTGTAGCTATGGGTTAAGCAGCCATCATTGCATTAGGCTAATGCCAGGCAGGGTTGATTCTTGGCCTGCAGATAAATGGAGGCTGATAATCAGTGTCTACGCTGGCATCAGCTTTTCCCTTTGCCTGCGCCAGAAGCCATTGGGTTGGCCTAGGCGCAGGTACATGGAGGAGATTTTATAGCCAAAATGTCTAATATGCAATTTGGCTCACAATGGCTCCAGGTGCAGGCAAAGGAAAAGGCTGATGCCTGTGTTAAAGTTGTGCAGTGAGCAGATTGCATATAAAGAAAATGGTTTATAGGGGCCTACACAGCTTGGTACTACAACACACTCAAGAGCTGTGTGCACTGCTGTGGAAAAGCAGAGACTGCATCCTGCAGTCTAAAGTGATTCAGCTCTGGCTGTGGAGGAGTCACAATTTATATATAGAAAAAAGGAACAATCTTATTGTGGTATAGTTGTGAAATTTTCAAAATGTCCTGAGAGAGAATGGAAATTGTGCTTTCTGCACAGAAACAATGGGTATCTCCCTAATGAATCTACAGGTTAGTGTATAAAGATATATACCAATAAGCCAATTGATTTTCTGTGTCAAACACATATCAACCATACAATAATAACCACTGTGTAATGGCCCAAAGAAGCCAAGGAAAAGCAGGATTCCAGGCTTTACAGGTTGAACATCTACATGTTTTTTCAGCCATGATTTTACTCCATCCCTGCTGTAGCTCTTAGATCTTGCCACACAGCATCCTAATATCCAGCAATCAGGTCCTTGACAGACAGTGCAAGTACAGTCTACAGCAGGCAGCTGTTAAAGGCAGACTATAAGCCATTCACAAGTAAAGTTCATCTGCTGTGTATTTCCCAGTAAGGCATGAAGCTGTAACTACTGTAAGCAGAATATTTGCACTTATAAAAGTAGATAAGCACAGACATATTAAGTGGCCAGGCTGAGGCATTTTCCATGTACATAAGTAGAACAGCTCACTTTGTAGTAATACATATTTTAAAGTGCTCTAATTAAAGGGAAGAATGCAGTTAATAGGGCAGCTGCCTCTCTTGTATATTTACACTGTATGCAGAAAATAAATGTTATCTGGACTCAGTATATTAGTCCTTGTAGAGCTACCTGACAAGACCATTTCAAGAAATGATTTAGTTTCCTTATATCGTTTTTTCTGTCACCCTCTAGCTGTTAGGTTAGTGCCAGGTAATATCATATCTTAAAGTCACATACATAATGGGAAAGTTCTGCTGTGCCTGCTGCTGCCAGTGTGATTCTTTAAATCGCTGAGCAGGCAATCTGAAAGGAGGGGAAACAACAAGGTATATCTGTTTTCATGTATAAAGCCCCTGGTACACAGGATAATTTACACACTGCAGCCCTTGCATCAAACAATGGCAGACAAATTATCCTTCTTCTTTTGTCATCAATATGTATACTGGAGAATGGAAAACTCACCGTCTGATGCAAATGGTGGAAGACAGGGAGCCCTTGTTGCTCCTTGGAGCCTTCGAGGGCAGATTAGGAAATGTACTTAGGAAATCTACTTAGGTCTAGGTACCAAGACATTCAGCATGGGGGACAGGGAGGTGACGCTGGCTCCAATGGTGGCTATTTAAAAGTTGTATAGGTATATCAAATATCACAATTAATCCTCTACAAGCTCTTTTAGAGTAAGGAAAAAAACTCACTACGTGCCAGTAGCCAATCCTGCTTTACAGGGGTTTTTATTATCATATCCATAAAGTCTATATAATAATTGACATACATAAATATTGATTCAGAAGTTATTGTTGATTCAGAAGTTGGTAACTGGAAAAATATTTAGGCAAAATGTACGCCTCTACGCAAAAAAAATCCTTTACACAAATTTAATATAGCTTTTGCGAACCCGGAAATTGTTTAGCAACCACCTCTGCCAGTGATGATAAGATTGTGAATTGTATCATTTGCATCAGCGCACAGTGTATGTAATAAAACTTTTTACTGAAAAAGTTATGTTTACTCCAACAGATTACAACACCTTGAAGCATGCCTTAAAATTGTGTCATGCACAATTAAAATTCACAATTGAACAATATTACATTACAAAATGCAAACTTTTTTTCTAATTTATGCAATTTTTTTTATCTTTGTGACTTTTATAACATTTCCCCTACACTCTAAGGGCAATGATGGATATGAAGTTTTGTCACCCGTCATTAATCTTGGCTACATTGGGTGACAAAACAACCCTTGGTCTTCTTCACTGGCTAACATGCGAAGTAACACAATGTTTACTTGAAAGGAAACTTAAGGCAACTTTGCGCCATGTATATTTACCTAGCGGTGATTCGCTTTTTAACCAGAGGAGAGGAAACATGAGGTGTTTTGTCGCCCACTGTAGCCGAGATTAATCACGGGTGACAAAATGTCCCATCTGTCATTGCCTTAAGGGGACAGGAATAAGTGACACAAGGTATAAAGATATGTAGCTGAATGGGGAAGTTTGTGTTGGATAAATATTAAGCTCATGGTTAATAAGGAAATCAAAAGACTTGTTATATGTAGAAATTCTGGATGAGCAAGATGTGATATGAGAAATCTGATGTCTTCATTGTGGGGACTAAACTTTTAGTATGGGTATCTAAAGGAACATTTGAAACAGGGTAGGGGAATAAATTCTTTCCCCTGAATATTTTCTTTATTTGTCACAGAGCCACCAACGTATCACACCTCCCACATTCATTGCCGTCTTACATCTTACACCAAGGTTAAAGTAGATACTGTCGCCTTTAATATTTGACTCGATTGAATGAAGTAATTTATTTTATGGTACTAGTGTGACTATTTCTAATTCCTTTCTGCCTTTATGGAAGGATTTTAGATATGTACTCAGTTTCAAAGTCCCTAGCCCACAAGACACATTAGGATCAATTAAATGTTTTTCTGAATGGACCATTAACATTTAATACATTGCAGCATAGAACTCATGTAGCTGATATAACAACGAGAGAATGGGTATGGTGCTCAGAACACTCAAGATGATACAGTATAACTTGCTTGGGAGTGAGTTTGGAAGGCAGCCTGAATAATAATGTCTCCTATAATATTTTGAAAAATAGTGAAAGATGCAGGAAGTATGTGCTGACAGGATTTTGATGTATGACTGAAGGTTGTATTCTTCTGTCCTAAAGTTCATTTCATTCCTTAATTCTAAATGGATATTATGGTGAATGACTTACGCACTGAGGAAGGGATGTGTGGTTCCGAATAGTCTGATCAATTGTTAAGTGTCTTTAGCACCTTGGAATAAAGTTGGGATTGCCCCATTTGCTGCAATAAAACAGGTATTATCTTTATAATTTGTTCTTGGCTTACTCAAGTAGAAAGTTTGCAGGAAAGCATGCATAGATCGATACCAGTCCTTCTGTTATAAGCTGGACAGTCCATCTGATATTCAAGTACCGAAGTATTACATTTGCAGGAAGCGTAAAGGATTATTTTGAGGCAATTCAGTGCTGAAAAGCACCTTCAACAATATAGGTGTTGTGTTTTTTTCTTAAAAAGGATAAAAAAAACTGTCAGGTATTGCTACTCTAGTTTCTATGAGTCATTTAGGATAATGACAGGCTGCCCATTTATGATATAAAGAAGCCCCAAAGAGCAAGCAGGGCAGCTGTGGAGCTGAAGGGGCCATGACAGAATTAGTAATCAGCTACCCCCTTGTGTGGATTTTCCTGGTTTAAATTAACTGGCAGTAAGTTCATGCTACAGTAGTGGTGGGCAAACTGCGGCTCTTTAGCCCCTTGAATGTGGCTCTTCCAGGTGCGGGCTCACACGTACAGTGCAATTGCATTTTCGTTGCCCGTAGCAAAAATCATCAGGAGGGGGTGGCACAGGCGGGGGCCAGATAAGCAGTGCAGGGGAGGCTCGCTCGTTTCATGCAAGAGTGAGCCAGTGACACTCTGCAAAAAATTTGGCTCTCAAAAGAAATTTCAGTCGCTGTTTTGTTGATATTTGGCTCAGTTGACTAATAAGTTTGCCCACCACTGTGCTACAGGAAGGAGGAAAAGCTCCTCCACTCCTTAGGATAAGGGGAATTTACAAGGGTGCAAGTTAAATTGCCAAAGCAGGAAGGGCTAAAAAAGCCTGTATTTGTGAATGCTACAATAAACATATTTTCAGGAATTAAGTTCCCTACTTTCCAAAATAGTTACACCCAAGGCAGGTGCCTCTGCTAGGGTTCTGGGTGGTGTAAGGCTGTGGGACTGTAGGTCTTTGAGTTAGAGGGTGGGGCATGGGTATTATTATATGCTATTTTACTCCTTTTTTAACTTACTTTTTTTTTAACATTCAGACGATATAACGTCCAGCTTGTGGTTATGGTACTCCTGATTTTGTTGATGTAAAATCTGGTCTGTGGGATGTCAAGATGTCACTTTTGGTGTCATTGTGGCCAATGGGTTGGGATTTGGATAAAGCAGCTGTGGGTCAGATCAAGCAGTGGGTCCAAACTTCTAACATCTATACAGACTGGGTGGGGACATAAGGGGCAGATCATCATGAAATGTGGTGGGGTTGTGATGCCACAGGGGCAAAGCCATGACATCAAGTGGTCGAGCCACATCATCAAGTATGGAATCTGAAGAGGATTTGGTGAGTACGAAAGCTAGAGGAAGAAAAGGACAGGCTGGTGATTAATTCATTAGTTCATTAGTTCACTAAATTACCTGCAAGTGCATTGCCAGTATACTTGTAATACCAGCCTTGGTGGCAACCATAGTTGAAGCAGGCAAAAATGCGGTTGATTGTGGGGCTACCTGATTAGACTTGCAAAGGCCTCTACCAAAGTTCCCTCTAATTTCTTTTTGGCTGCGGGTGCGTGAGATATTTTTTATGAGCACTTTTAAAAACTGTATGTGCAGAGAAGTGGTGAGTACACTGGGTTTCACACAGAATTTTTTGTGCTTGCATGCAAAGCATAAGGCTTAGAAAGAGCATTTATCTCTAGCTTCAGGCGCCTACCCTTTATTCCATCCTGAGGGAAATATACCCTTTTTCTTATTTCTGTTGCTGAACTACAGTTAGACAAATTATGTACTGAACTTCTCAACTCGCCTCTTGGCAGCAGCGCCCCCAAAGTTACCAGGGGTAAAAAAAGTTGCTCCTGGTAACTTTAATAGCCGAATTTATGGTTCTTAAATTTTAATAGCCGAATTTCTGGTTCTTTACAGCGCCCTCTGGCGCTCTAAAGGTAAGTGTGGGGGGCCAAGGGGGGGCCAGCATTGGTGGATCTGCCTCTGGCGGCTCAGGGTCCAAAATCATGCCTGCTTGTAAACGCTGAGCTGTTCATGAGCAACAATTCCTTAAAATTTTCATCATCCAAGTCTAATTCCTTACAATTTTCATCATCCAAGTTTAATTCCTTACAATTTTCATCATCCAAGTTTAATTATCTGTAAAGTTAGTGACAATTTACTATTCCAAACCATATAAAAATAAGATTAAGTTGTTAAAATTGTGCTTCTATAATATGTATATTATGGCTAATGTAAAGGGACTTTTTGCTTTGTGGTGCCATCAAGTGGTGAATTAATCTTTCTAGTTACAGTAACCCACACTATGATACTCGCTTTTACTGTGATAGAATACACATATTACCAATAAGTATATGTATACAGGAATGTATTCCAAATTCTGTAAAATTTGAAGAAACAAAATAAATAGGCAAAAAAACCCCAAAAAACATTTGAGTAGCATTAAGCCAGACTCTGATATTTGCCAGTGATACAAATATCAGGAAGCAGTAGAACAGATAAAATTATACCACAACCTTCAATCTACAGGGGAAAACCCCAGCAGAAGGTCTATCCTCTCACAACACTAAAGATTGCCCTTTTATTGTGGGGAATATTTTACATGAAGGAGTTTGCACCTTTTTTATGTGGGGTGGAATGGCAGTAGAAGGAATGCCCCATGACCGAATTTATCCCTTCAAAATGGTTTTTCATTCATAATGGTGTAGACCAGTGCTGTCCAACTTCTGTGGTACCAAGGGCCGGAATTTTTCTGGCCTACGTGGTGGAGGGCCAATAATGGAAGCAGGTTTTGACCACTCCCCTTTTTAAAACCCCACCCACTTTAAACCCCACCCATATTTTCACAAGAGCTTTTAAGACCATACCCAGTATATAATGCACACCTAGGGGACCATATAATGACTATTTCCAAATGCTAACAAACTTCTGAGGTTTGAATAGGTGAACAATGTGGGTGTCACAACAATACATTAGTTCATTAGTTCACTAAATTACCTGAACAGCCTGAATCTGAGGTGTGAACAATGCAGGAGGCCAGTTAATCTCAGTACTGATACCATTTAAATCTTACACAAAGTTAAGCAGTCGCAGCAGCCAGACAGGTGGGGGCCACACAGGTGGGGGGCCAGTTGGACAGCACTGGTGTAGACCATTTAAAATGTATAAGTTTCAAGCAATTTAAATAATGATTGGCCACTATTATATAGTGAAAATGTACCCCCTACTGTACTTTATAAATACATTACAAGGAATGGTGTAACAATAGAGGAAGCAGACCCTGTGGTTGCGTGAGGGACAGGGGGTCCTGGACTGCTCCCTCTATTATTGCATATAAATACCCACCAGAGGTAGGAGAGCAGGTGGGGAGAATGGATTTATATGCAAACATTCAGGGAAAAGGGCTGAGTAGTGTTTGCTACTCTGGTGGAGCTGGTGCAGAGTAGTTGCTACACTGATTACAAGTTGCCAAGGACATCTAGTCATCTAACTATTTTAGTTTTAGTAGAAGGTACTGTAGGGACCCATAGGGTTAATATGCCCCTATGGCTTTAAACCCTACCATTTCCTTCTTTATCCTGTTCAAAGACCCATGTGTCTAGTATATCATTTGCATTCTGTGCCTTATTGGTTCATAGGTAGACCACTCCCTTTGCACTCTAATATAGTGTTTAGCAAAGGGGTGGATCTTCCTCTTTGGCTGCATCTGTTGACTCAGGTAGAGAAACATCTGACTCTAGTAAAAGTCGCAGAACAGGAACCCTGTGAACAAGGAATAGTTAGAATAGCAGAACATCCTAAGAGGAAAGTGAGACAGTAAGGTCAGATAGAAAGAGCAGTTTCTGGCTCCAACCATGAGGGATTAGCTGGAAGTACCTTTTCTTACAGGCACTGTTGCCTTAGCATAGGGCCATGGTTAAGACGCAGGATTCAGGTTAGTTCCTATCCCTGATCCATAGTCAACTGTTTGGGATCCTTAACAGCCAAGATATAGATTTGAGGTATTGAGCTAGCCATACACGCACCGATAATATACCGCGTTTCTTACGATATTCGGTGCATGTATGGCAAGTCGGCGAGTCGACCTATATCGCAGGAGGCTGCGTTTCAGCCCTGAACGGTTAGTGGCTGATTGAAATCGCCACGTGTGTGGCCACCTTTAGTCCAGACTACCCTCCATAGTGGTGCCATGTTGTCAGGTGTCTTTACCCTGCCCAGACTTTCTATCCTTAGAGTGTTAAACTGCTATCTCTTCTGTGTGAGTATCTGCAATAACCCTGTGCACTAATTGTCTTGGACAATAAACAAGTAGGTTTATGTTTTCACCGCAAAGAACCTTCTGTTGTCCATTCTTTTATATTACGTTGAACACAACCTAAGTGAGTTGTAGTTGCATACACCCCAAGGATATTTCCACATAGCAAAAGCCCATCTGGTGTGTAGAGTCCTATGTAGCCCATGCTTTAAAGCCAATCTAGCTTGTGTTACCTATTTTCGCAGCCAAATAGGAGTTACAGTACATTATTAATTTTAATCTGCAGCCATTGCACTTGCAGTGTCTCTTTTCAGGGAACTCACTGCCTTTCTTTAATATTTTGCTGTGAACTCTGAACCCTCCCTCTTCCTTCCTTCCCTAATATTATATAAATAAGCAATGGGAAGGAGAAGTATTAGAGAGCGCTGACAGAGAGGACAAAGTTTGACCTGCTAGAAAATTATTGAGCTGGCATAAAGCCTCTTGACGTTTGGGTTTCAGGCCAACCTGTGCAACACTGGTATCCTTTCTTTGTGTATGTCTATGGGGTCTCCCTGGTGTTCATTCCTCTTTGAGGTATCCTTCCCTGTGTTTTCCTGGTATTCCTCTGCGTAAACCATATCCTTCTAATCTGCTTTATAGCAAAGAAAATTTGTCCACATTAACAGTCACTTAACCTGCATCGCATTGCAATTATCTTATTGTACATAACAAACAGCTGCACCACACACTACTGCTCTACACAGGAAGGAGGATCTTGTGTTAATTTGGCATTGTGCTCCATTTATGGCTTTGCTTCAAATTAATTTATAAATTAGTCATTTCAAAGTTAATATTAATTGTAGTCATTTATTGATTATTGAATTGACATGTTTTGTTCTTAAGTAGAAGACTGGCCAATCACTTTACTGAATGTGTATATAATAATAGACAGACGGTTATTTTGAAAAGTGGTGATAGTTCCCTTTTAAGGCTATTACAATATTTAATCATTAAAAAAAAATATGTACTAGTGAAGTTTACATGATGCATGAGGTACTGCCTTGTGAAATAGCATATTTATTTCGCCTACCTCCCCAGCAGTGTCCCATAAGCTTCTTATGCATGTAGCTATGAGACAGGCAGGGTGCCTTCTCCTTCAATAGCTCCTATGAGCTGTATGCTTATTGGAGAAATTGTCAGAGGGATCCACATGCCCAAGCATAGTACCTAGGAGCACAACGGCCCATTATGTCAGGGCTTAATATTCATACATAAGGAGGACTGGAAGGACAAGACATCGCTGGTGGCTGGCCACATTGCAAAGTGAGATGGAACCTAAGGCTTTATGTGATGGAGGTGTTTAGAGTAATACATTATTTTTCAGTCGCCATAAGACCCTTTCACAGTGCACCAAATTTGAGTCACATTTTCCCTGTAACCTCAGAGGTTTCTCAGGTTTGCCAGACTGCCCTCTGGAAAGTGATATTGATGTGTAAGAAGTATGAATGCATGTGTTGATTGTATCACATGGAACATCACAGGTCCTCATATGATACTATTGCATAAGAGCTTAGATGCCCTTTAAGACCACTTTGTAGGACCACTGTAATGAAATGACCACTTCAAAAATATACGTTTAATTCTTAATAACATACTTTTATGATATAAAAAATAAGAGAATAAAAAATACATTCTCAAGTTACAGTTACATTTCCACGGGAGAAAGTACATGTGTTGGGTAAAAAGCATTCTGACAAAATTGTAACACACACATATGTCCAACCAAAATCTAATAAATACCCAGTAATTTACAAGTTAAATTGATAATTTGTTCTACAGCAAGGATTTTGTCAATATTTTTCATTTTCATTACAAATATATCATAATCATAATCTTGTATTATTTCCATTTAATGGACCACAGAGACCTTATCCGCACACCCTAACACTCCAAAAAATTCGTTTGTCCGGTGCACACTGCTAGAGGGATCGGCACCCTCCAAATACACAGTAGCAACAAAAAAAGCAAATGGCACTCAGGACTACAAACAAGGGTAAAACCCTTTTAAAAGTTTTATTGCGGAGGTGCAACGTTTCGGGGCAATGTGACCCCTTTATCAATGCTTGATAAAGGGGTCACATTGCCCCGAAACGTTGCACCTCCGCAATAAAACTTTTAAAAGGGTTTTACCCTTGTTTGTAGTCCTGAGTGCCATTTGCTTTTTTTGTTATTTCCATTTAATGTTATCTATCCAAAGCCGCAGTCTGTTCAGGCCCATGAAAAGACAATGCGGGGTGGGGGGGGTCACCGATGATGCCTCTGGGCAGAAGTGCAAGAGAACTAAGGGGTGCAGGAGTGTGCCCATGCATGGACACACTGCCACCCCCAAAAAATATGTCTCCCAATAAAAGTCTTGTCTGGACACTGAATCTTGCTTTGTTTTCACTGCATGCTTCTTTGTTACTTATAAACAAGTATACAAAACATAAATTAATCAATTTAAAGAATAAACTTTTGAGAACTATACTCCGCACATAATCAAGGAGACTATTTTCCATAATTACTCTTAATAAATAGCTAAATAAATAACATGTTTGTATAGCTTATACAATTAACTTGATAATTATGGCTTTGTTTTGAAAACCCATAGCAACCAGTTGCCAGGTAGCACTTTTTAAAAAATCTGATTGCTTTGCTATGGGTTACTAGACCTGAACCTGATTATTTACATTTTTTGTTGTGCAGCAAAAAATATTAAAACTGAAGACTCACAGTCAATTTGTTTTAATTGCCTGGGTCAGTTAGTACAACAACATATAGCCTTTTTAGTTGCAATCCAAAAAAAGGCAGGATATAAAATCCATAAATAATAATAAAATCAAAACTCCCCCATTTATAATATGCTAAAAGGGATTTTTTTTTTGTAGCCATACAATTATGTAGAGTACTTGGAAGACCAGGGCATATTTTAAATCCCAATCCATTCCTGGTTGGGGCTCTGTCAAAAGTGTCTAACTGTGAAACGTGACCTATACCTTTATGTACAAGAAGTTTTTGAATGAGGCGTGACATCATATCACAAGGCATAGAGACCAAAATAAGCCTCACCAGGATATAGTGCAAGATGGTTCTGTCCCTGGGTCACAGTATACAGTATATCACCATTCTCAAGGGCAAATGTCCCTCCCAAAAAGATAGATCTACTCCATAACACACTGGTTTCTGTTGCATGGGGCTTTGAAACCAGACTGCCCTTCTCTCGTTGCATGCCTTGTTTGCGCTGCTCACTGCAAGCTGTCTTCTGTGCACTCAGTAGTGAAGTCTTTTCTGCAAATTGCTTGGAGTCAAGCACCACACTATGTGACAGGAAGATAGAGTCACCTTCAAGACAGGTGTTCCCACTGAAAGTGGCCTGAGTGTACACAAAATAAAGGCCATTCTTGGTGATATGCAGGGTGTTGTTGTTAAGTAACAGGCCACAACAAATGAAGGAGTTGTCAAGATCACTCCTCCAGTTTAAAGAGTTTTTGATGAAGGGATTGGCTAAAAAAAACAAGAATAATTAGTTTACATCACCAGGTATTATTTGGGATTAAAAAGGAATATGTCTTAGTCTGATTTACCTTCTAAATGGGCTGCTGGTTTTCTGTTTGTAGTGTCTTTAAATTTTATTTGATTACCTACAAAAGAAATTCAGCATGAAAACTTTTATTTCAAGGAAAAGTAATACATTCTGAGGAGCTGCTGTACACTCTATATTGTACTTTAAGTGATATATTATATTTTTATATATATTTGTCCTAAAACATATAACTGTGTAAGGTATAGAACTGGCTAAATGACAAAGAGCAGAAAAGATCAGGCTTGCCCAGATATTAGCTGGGAAAGTTGGAAAATCCTATGTGACAAGTAGGGCATTAGACAGTGTCTTGTACATCGGGTCTGCATGGACTTTCCATGTGTACATTTAGGGTGGGCTCCCAACCTATTAATTGTCCCCATGGGGGGGTACAAAGCAGTGGAAAGGGGTAGAGGTAGTTGGGGTGGGTGGGTGCTGCAGCCAAAAAGCACACGTTTGGACTAACTTAATTACTGTAATAGTTGTCAATATTCAACCTAAGATATTCATTGAACATATATATTTGTGTTACCTACTTAATTTACTATACATCTACTTATTTTCAATGAGAGATTCAGACATGATTATTCCTGAGTGATCCTTGCCTGACAGCAACAGCATCTACGATAGACCGCATGTGGCTGTACGTTGATTGCCATGATTCAAGGAAAGCGTATGTCCAGTCTTTCCTATACACCATAGATAAACCCAAATTTTGCACAGACCCAGCAATTTAGTCAAAAGATAATTGCATTTGGATCAGATCAAAAATACTTACAATAGTCAGTAATTAATTACTATAAGTGCAAAACCCTGGAGTGACCCAGGGCCCATAGTTCCAAACTTGAGTATGGAAGAGGTGGGGCAGGGTGGGGGAGGCATAGGCGAGGACACAGGGCACCACCTAGGGTCAAAGTCTAAAGTTAATTTGCCCTGACAATGTTAAATCACAGCAAGGGATTGTATAGCGGATGGATGGTCTACCTGTGACTACCAGTTTTCTCTTAATGAACTATATCGCTAAAAACTTACTGGCCCCTGATAAAACTTGCCATAGTTTATGTGTGAATGTGATAAGGACCTTAAATTGTAAGTTCCACTAGGACAGGGACTGATATGAATAATGTACAAATCCTTCTAAGGGCTAATAAAAATAACCAATTGCACATAATTATCTGTACTTTCAGAAACCCTAATGCATGACACAGTATTTCACAATAGTTAGTGATTGTTAAGTTGAAAACCCAAGACTGTACAGCAAATTCCAAAGCAGCAGGCCTAGACTTATTTCTAGTTTACAAACAACCAACAATCAGTTTCGGAAGAAACCAACACTTGGCAGTGTTATTAGCTGCCAAAACCTTTCATTGTCTGCATATACATGTTTGAGGCTTATAAAAAACTTTTATTTAATGCTACAGTGTACGCTGCCAATAACAGGTTTCTGCATTAATTATACTTCCCAGTGTTGGTTTCTTCACAAAGTGATTAATGAGCACCTTTCAGAAACAACACTGTCTCTGTATATAAAGCTTTTCTATTCACTAAATTGTATAAATTTTAGTTTACAACTTGGTTATTACACACCTTTTTGATCATTAGCCTTCGGTGTTTGCTGCACATCTCTCTGTGGGTAAAAATCACATTGACTCTGTTAGATACATACAGTTTTTGATAAAAATCCCCACACCTTTTATCTTCTTAAAAAACATCTATATAGCAGCTTAAATAAAGAGACACACTTTAGCATTTACAGATATAAAGATATATATGATATCCTTGTTTTTGGGGAAAATAATTAACATGGCTATATTTTCTGGCTGTTGCTTCCCCTGCAGTATTCTTTGCTAGCCAGCACTTGCGATTAAGCAATAGATGAAGAACCACAGATTATGCAATTATGTAAAGTTAAGCAGCATCTATTTTTGCCTTTATTTTTTAGTTTAGTTAAATACAGTATCTACAGAAGCCTGTTATCTAATTGCATATCTCCCATTTTGCCGTACTATAAATCTTTATTCTGCATGACTAATATGCAGCTGCCTCCTATTGCAATGCACATAGGGTTTGGGGCTTGCTTTGAGGAGTAGTCTGAATCAAAGCATATTATCTATTAGATCAAAGCCCAGTGCAATGGACAGCTATAGCTGAATGCAATTGCATAAAATGCTGTCGAGCTGCACTAAATCATTTAAGTGCAGTTAGTTTGCAAATAGTACAGTCCTGAGAGTTGAACTGTGTTTCTGATTATATAGATAGACTGTGCCATATAAATGTTTATGGCTATAATTATGTGTGTATATAAATATATATATATATATATATATATATATATATATATATATATATATATATATATATATATATATATATATATATATATATATATATATATATATATAATTTGTTTTAAATTTTGAATTGAGTTCTCTCACCTGAGTTGGTATGCCACTTGCAGGGCAAATGATGCAGAGGAAGGTCAGGAGTGCACCTATTAAGTGTCCTCTCAATAACAGCCTCTTAGGGACACGGATCATTCTGGACAAAAACATGATTGCGGTATCTTTTGGTTCTGGCATATTAGAATAGCTGATAGGTTGTGAGAAACAGATCTGTCAGGAGTGTGAAACCATGGTCTGATTTATAGAGAGCAGAAATGCAAGTGTGGGAGGAAGGGGAAACCCAGACTGAAGAGAGGAAGTAGAAACGCAGAGACAATTCTAAGGACTGATAGCATGAAAATCCCAGAACAAGATGTCATAAACAGAAGAATTGCAAAAATAAATGGAAATGGATGTCATTCAGAAGAGATAAATATAAGGGTAAAGAAATCAGAGAGATAAATTGAAAGGTCAAATTATGGCATAAAAATAAAAAGACAACAATAGAGGCATAATATATATAAGTGGGAGGAGAGATTAGGGGGACCAAGGATGAACTAAAAGACATATAGTAGGTGGGTGGAAAAAGCACTGGTCAAGAAATGACGCACATGAATGGCTTTGTCAAAAAGAGATCTAATGATTAGTATTTGTTGCACTTACCACAGTCTAATCTCTCTGAAGTTGCCCTAGTTTATAATAGAGTAAATGGATGCTTGATGAATGACTGCACCAAATGTGTGAATTGCTTACTATAGGAACTTCCTGGACATAGTGTCATTATGTGGTTTTTATTTAGTACCTTAAGGGCCTGCTGGTCCTCAAAATCAAATCATAGTTAAATGCCACAAATGGCCAAAGTAAGTAATATGGTTGCTGGACGCAAAGCATGGAATATGTGAAAATATAGTTATTGACATAAGAAGCTAGGTAAATATCCCTCTAGCATAGTCTTAAAGTATACTCACTCAAAGTCACACAATTCATTTGGAATTTTGTACCCCTTAAACCTATAAACAAGCAAAATACTTGGGGGCGCACTGAGTCCGCGATTTGGTTCGGTATTCTGCTAGGATTCGGCATTTTTCAGTAAGGTCCGGATTCGGCCGAATCCACGATTGTGGTCGAACTAAATACGAATCCTAATTAGCATATGCTATTATATTATATTAGGATTTGGAAGGGTTAAAGTTGCTGCATAAACACGGAAGTGTAAGATTTTTCACCGTGCACATCGCGCGGCGACATTTATCCCTTCTGAATCCTAATTAGCATATGCTAAATAGGATTTGAATTTGGTTTGGTATTCGGCTGAATCCCTTAACATAGATTCGGGGGTTCGGCTGAACCTGAAAAACTGGGTTCGGTGCATCCCTAAGCCCTTCCAATGAGCATATATGAAGCTATAGTTGCATATAAAGGCATTCACAACAAAAAACATCAAACAATATTGTTCATTGGGGATACACTGACATTCTACACCAGTAACGTCTTGTGGTTGAAGCTAAAAGTCCAAGCCAAAGATTTAATTTGAGTCTTATGCAAGAAAGAAACACACCAACATATACTGGCAAATACCTTTATCTAGAGGAAGGGGTTCTCCCACAAAAGCTTGTGCCACATTTCTGTAATAAAGGAGTTAAAGGAATTTGCTAGTATATGTTGTGCTTCTTCCCTGCATAAGACTCCAATTAAATCTTTGGCTTGGAAGTGGCTTGGGATATGAAAGGCCCTATGTAGTTACTATGTGTTATGCAGTTTGTGACCATTTTAAAGCCATGTATTATAGAATATTTTTTTTTTTTACTATTGTAGGGGCCTAGGAATGAATGGAACCTCTGTATGCAACAAATATAAAGTCCATATTAATCCTACATTTTCAGTTTTTGTCTTTTACCACTAGGAGTTTTGTCTGTCACCATTAGGAGAACGCCCATCTCAGGACAGGGGATGAAGTAGGCCTTTAGTGCTAAAAGCAGACATCTTACGTATGGATGACAAGGCAGACTTTTACTCAGAAGTTTAAACACAAGGGGATGGCTGTACAGTATAGTGAAAACCGCACAACTGATCACAACTCAGTTTACTCTAACAGTGTTCTTGCACTCTCCCAGAAGCCTTCAGTAGCCCTGTCCTGTGGATGAAAAAGAGCAGAATGCCATCAGCTGTTTAAGATCCCCCTTTGTTTTGTTACTGTTCCATTCCCCTACCTCTGTGGTGTCCACATACAATGTACAAGCTTCAACTGGCTGTCTCCCTGCATCCTTAGCTTCTCTCTAACCTACCCCCTGAAGCTTCAGTCTCTAACTGGTGCACAATCGCCTGGAGTCCTAACCCCAAGTCTCTGCCTCCTTATCAGGGCCATAGACTTCCCTTGCTACCTAAACAGCATCTAATCACCCCTGGAGCCCCCTTTTCCTTCGGACTGGCCCAGGTGCCTGTAATGCCCTCAGATGTTCCTAGGCCAAAATAGGAAGTCTCCCCTCAAACACTCCCTTTAGTAAGCTCCTGCAGGGGAAGGTGCCTACAGGCCAACCTTAGGGTATGGTGCCACCTGTTGGCTAAGGCATTCACACATGAAATACAGTAAGTCTTTATTTCACCTCCTTACAAGATGCTACACTGGAGGGTTTTCATAAGAGAGTGATTCTCTTGTCCCCTAATTTTAGGATCCCCAAAATTACTGTTTTGTAACATGTTTTACATGTCAAGGTCAAGTACACTTTAGTACAAAAAGGGCTTAAAGGAGAATGAAAGGCATTTTAATACCAATAGATTAGCCACATCAGTGCCACCTAGAACACTATATTTATCCTGCAGAGAGCTTTACCATACCTGAATAAAGAGCCACAGAAGCTCCATCTGTTTGTTTAAGATAGCAGTTGCCATTTTAGCTTGGTCTCAGTAGCTTTCGTGCTATAGCTCTAGCCTTTGGTAGTTTAGATCACACATTCTGATGGGAGGGGGGGTGAGTTTTATGAATTCTTATGGGAGGAGGGAGCAGGAGAGGGGAGAGAACTGTGCAGACTTCTTGAAGACAAGAAACCCTGTGCTTCTTTTGATAGAGGACTCAGTGAGCTTTTCGGTGAGTGCTTATGGCTGTATTTACATTGACCTTTCTGATAAAGCTTACTTAGTTTTTACCTTTCCTTCTCCATTAAGGATGTGTAGGATAACAATGTAGAATTAGGAAACTGGTTCTAAATATGAATGAAAGGTTTAGGAGCAACAGCTATAGACCTGTCCACAAATGGCCAGATATTTGTTTTACCCACAACTGTCCCAAAATGCATGCATAGGATTTAAAAATCTTCTTAATGAGCCCCAATGGTAAACCCCCTTTACAGGGGAAAAAAAAAAAGAAAAGGGAGATTTGCTCCCATAAATCTTCCCGTATATGACACAAAATATCAGAAAGAGAAAGTGAAGAAAAGAAACTGGTAGAGGGACATTCTGCTAAACCAAACCACATTAGAAGTATCTGAAAGGGAAATGATAAGATCAAAAAAAGTGAGAGGGAGAAACAAATGTGTCTTCTTATAATTTGTCCCATATAAATAACATTTTCTTTCATAGGAAAAAGAAGATAAGATCTGATTAATTCTTAAAGTATATTGTAATAAAGAATGTGGAGAAATGTCTGCCGTGAGGGGGATGAGAGAGGAAATTTTAATATTTAATAGGTAAGATACATTTTTTGACTCTCATATTACTAATGCCAACAATGTTCACAAACCTGAAATTAGTCATCATCGCTTTTATGGGTTAGGTGATTTTTTGCTTTATTAGTGATATTAAAAAATAGGAAGTAGTTGAGATTTGACCATTATATACATTATTAGAGTACTTTTGTGCATTTAGGACAGGGGTGGGCAAACTACGGCCCCGGACCACGTCCAGCCTGTTGGTCTTTTTAATTTAGCCCGCCGACTCCGTCTCATCACGCGAGACTTGGCGTCTGGGGACTGACGAGCGGAAACCGCGTAACGCTGGCCCGGCCGTCTGTCAAATTTTAAAATTCAATGTGGCCCCTGAGCCAAAAGTTTGCCCACCCCTGATTTAGGAAGACATAATGTTAAAGTAAAATGAAGGTATAATGTCACGTTAATACTGTTCAATCTTCTGTTTATTCCACAGAATGGGTTCCTAGCTAGCCTACAGCTTTATGAATTTGCCAGAAAAACCCCTACAGACCCATAGTAAATTAATAAATGAAAGGGCCAAATATTTTGGTATTAAAATGCACAAGTACAGAAGGCTCAAGGAAAAATCTTGTGCTGAAATCAGTTTTTCAAAAGAGCAAATTGATTTTGAACTTTAAAATTGAAGAACTAATGTTTAACAAAGATGTTAGCTAGAAGTGATACACTTTATGTTTTGGGCTTCTTTAGCAGCCCATGGTAAACAAAAAGCCCTTTAGCAATGCAGATCTGTGTCTCTGAGGATACCCCTAGTAGATAACTACGTTCTTTTTTGCTAGTTTACATGCTTTGGGTTGCTTTCATGTGCTTAAGCTTAGCGACAGCATGATGCCGAATTAATTGTATATCTGTAGCTATAAAATAGAAGCCATGATATATGGCTAATTAGTAATGAATTCAGATTCAAATTACATGGCAGCTTAAAAAACTTTCTGCATATGAGGGGCTTGGATGAGTTCTTGAACAAGCATAATACCCAAAGCTATGGATAATAGGTCCCATACCTGTACTAAAATCTACAGTTAGTATTGATGTTGGTATATATGGTTTATGCATGTGAGTGTATAGATAGGTCAGTATAGGTTTGTGTGTGCTGGAGGAGTTAAACTTGATGGACTCTGGTCTTTTTTCAACCCTATGTAACTATGTATGAGAACCATCTCTGTAGTATCAACTTGTATTACAAACAAACCTAATTTTCTGCTTGATGATTTATTAAATTCCCCTAAGCATAACTTCTCAAAAGCTTCCCAGAGCACACTGAGCATGAGTGTGCCACTGACCATTAAAAGGTGGCCCAACAAGATCAAAGATGGGGATGTCCTGTGGAGCGCATCAAAAACAAAGAGATGAAGGGAGGGGGTTGTATAGTGGTCATCTAATCATTCACCTTGCAAGGATCAAACATGAAATAGTTTCAGTCTCCCTGTTTGCCCTGTTTAGCTCAAGAAATAATAAAAAACATATATTTTTTTGTGATTAAAACAATAGGTAAAAAATATGTTCAGCACAAGCCCTATTAATTGCACTCGTGTGGAAAAGGGGGCATAATGCACCTTGAAATGTATAAATGACATTTCTAGGCTTTTAGGTTTTAATTCTCCTTTGAAGCAACAAGTAAGCCATTCCCTTGCCTTACTATGATCCCTTCAGTCTCCAGAATTGTACTTCCAACTTCTTCACAAGTTGATGTTATTACCTTACCTGCAGTGCCACTGATGTGTAAAAGATAAGAAGGCATAAACCAATACACTAAGGGGGCTATTTACTAATAGTCAGTTTTTTGTTTCAGGAATCAGATTTTTTTAGCGCTAAAAGTTGCCAGTTTACGAGATTTACTATGCCACAAAATTGTGACAATTCTGAAAATCTGAAAATACGTCATCTAAAACTTGACAACATAAGGTAGAAGTGAATGGCAGATTTCCCTTTACTTCCCTGAAAGATCTTTCTTTGCTTCAAAGTGTTAGAAGTTTTTGGATTTTTGATGGTGACTTGTCGTGGGTATCATGCAAGAAGTTAAAAAAAAAGTTGCAGTTTTTGTGCTTTTTCCACAACTTTTTCCGCACTTTTTGAGTTCACATTTTTTGATAAATGTGCGACATTCGTGGAAATGAGTTTATTCGAAGTTTAATAGAAAATAAAAATTCGAGTTTTAGTAAATCTGCTGCTAAAAGACAGGTTTTTCAAAGAGTTAAATTAGAGATTCCTAAGGGATTTTTAGAAGTGTATTTATCAATGAGGGAAAGTTAGAGTTCACCATTCGATAATTATGCTTCTAAAAATCCCATAGGAATTAATAGAAAGTGGCTGAGTTTTTCTGTAGTGCTATCTCTAATTTCACACATTACAAAATCTGCCCCTAAGCTCAGTACTAAATATACAGCATTTACAGCCTTATCAATATAAAACAATTTTTAGCCATAATTTATTTTTGGCTTTACTTGTTAAAGTGTAGGTACCATCATTTATTTTATTCCATTGCTTAAAGAAACAGTAACACCAAAAATTTTAAGTGTATAAAAGTAACTAAAATATAATGTGCTGCTGCCCTGCACTGGTAAAAGTTGTGTGTTTACTTCAGAAAGTCTACTATAATTTATTAAATAAGCTGCTATGTAGTCATGGGGGCAGCCATTCAAAAGAAGAAAAGGCACAGGTTATATAGCAGCTAACAGATAAACCCTGTAGAATACAATGGTTTCTTATCTGTTATCTGCTATGTAACCTGTGCCTTTTCTCCCTTTTTACAGCTTGAATGGCTGCCCCTGGGGCTACACAGCAGCTTATTATATAAATTATAGTAGTTTTACTGTAGCAAACACACCAGTTTTACCAGTGCAGGGCAACAGTGCATTATATTTTTATTACTTTAAAGCTCTTTCATTTTTTGGTGTTACTGTTCCTTTAAGAAGTCTGAAATAGAAGAATGCTGTGAATTTATTAGCATATTAGCTAGTCTTGTTAGCTAGTAATTGTACTAACATTGTTACAGGTACCTGGTAGAGTGATCTTCAGAGCTATCACTCAATATAGGGCCAGAATGTTCACCAGATATTCCATATTCCATTTTAGTAGGCCTCAGTCAAGACCAGACCAAGCAATAAATATGTCAGGAATCATACATCATGTTTAATACACTGCATATTCCCACCCCATAACACTAACTTGCAGCAAATGATAAGGGATACAATATAGGCTGGGAGCAGCAGGTATAATAGCAATAATACTATAATGTATTATACCTGAACATATTACAATTCAAGATCCACCATTGATTTTAGGATTGAAGAATATGTTCCTAATTACATAGTTACATAGTTACATAGGGTTGAAAAAAGACCAGTGTCCATCAAGTTCAACCCATCCAAGTAAACCCAGCACACCTAACCCACACCTACCAATCTATACACTCACATACATAAACTATAAATACAACCACTAGTACTAACTGTAGATATTAGTATCACAATAGCCTTGGATATTCTGATTGATCAAGAACTCATCCAGGCCCCTCTTAAAGGCATTAACAGAATCTGCCATTACCACATCACTAGGAAGGGCATTCCCCAACCTCACTGCCCTCACCGTGAAAAACCACCTACGCTGCTTCAAATGGAAGCTCCTTTCCTCTAATCTAAAGGGGTGACCTCTGGTGCGTTGATTGTTTTTATGGGAAAAAAGAACATCCCCCATCTGCCTATAATCCCCTCTAATGTACTTGTACAGAGTAATCATGTCCCCTCGCAAGCGCCTCTTTTCCAGAGGAAATGACTAAGACAAGCAAATGGATCTCTGACTGTCTATCCCTCTCTCTTTTATACTGATCTTGAAAATAGGCTTGGCCCTCATAATGGTAGGTAAAAGCTGTGACATAGAAACAACCAGTGTAGAGATGAGAAATCGGAAAAGAAAGAGTGACTGTGTAATAGTGAAAGTCAATAATCTTCTTAATGTGGTTTGCTTTGCATGTCCCAGGAACTTCCCACAAATAGAGGGTTCTTTATTATTTAATGCCATTGTACTTTTTGGCATTGAACTATTGTACACTGACATTAAACTATCAAGATAAAGGCACTTTTAAAGGGGTAGCTCATTCTTAAATAACCTTTTTGTACAATGTAGACATTGATATTCTGAGACAATTTACAATTGGTCTTCATCTGTTTTTCAGTTATTTAGCTTTTTCAGCACCTCTACATTTAGGCATTTTAGCAGCTATCTGGTTGCTATGGTTTTTATTTACCTTAGCAACCAGGCAGTAGTTTAAACAAGAAACTGAAATATGAATTTGAGTGCCCCTGAAATGATCAGGGGCAGCAAGGAGGAAACTTTTCACCACTTTGGAAAAACAAAGCGATGTGTAGGCCTTTCCACTGGCAATTCCCTTTATTGCTGGTGCAAAGATTTTTGGGGAGATTAGTCGCCCATGATAGCAGAGATTTATTTTGGGTGACTAATCTCCCCGTGGGGCATTAGCCTAAACCCAAAAGGCATTAACATTTAGAAATGGGACTGTAGCTCTAGCTGCTGGTAGCTCAGATTACACATTCTGATTGGCAGTGGGAGTGAATTCTTATGGGAGGGGGTAACAGGAGAAGGGAGAGAGGACAGAGCTGTGCAGACTCGGCCTTGGGAATGAAGGATTTTTTTGAGAGAGGAAGTCTGATACTGAAGTACTGAATACCAAAAACAGGCACAGCTGATAAAGCTTACTTAGCTTTCACCTTTCTTCTCCCTTAATGTTTACATACATTTTTAGCAGACTTAAGGTATGGTGATCCAAATTACAAAAAGATTCCTTATCCCCCAGGTCCAGAGCATTCTGGATAATAGGCCCCATACCTGTATACAAATGAAGTGAATGTATGATTTGTGTATCTATATTCTCACAATGAGCAAGCTGTATTGTATACTCATACTGAACTTATTTGTACCTGTAATTACTGTACTGTTCTGTAAAATGGTTGAGTTATCATCCATGTTAATTATATGTTATATGGGCAGTGGATTGATCCAGAATTTTACTAGCCACAAACAGCAGAGATACAAGTATTCACAAATTAGTATTAATGTCTTTTTGTGAATTTCCACATTATTATCATTACACTAATGCTACTGCTACAAACGGGGAAATACAGACTGAACTACTATTGTGTTCTACCACTTCCTTTGCTATACCTTTTGTACAGTTTCATGACTCAAGAGGGAAAAGCAGACTTACTTTTTTTTTAAAAAAAAAAAACCCTATGTATTAAACAATTTGAAAATGAGAAAAAAACAATTCTCTCTTAATTTGGGAAATAATAGGTGCTAAGGAGGGAGATGGAGAAAGAAATACAGTAGAATGAATTTATTGCATATAAACAGTTGCTTATTTGTCTGTGTGTATATATATATATATATATATATATATATATATATATATACAAGGAAGAGTGGAGCACACCCTATAAAGGCTCAAATGCCTTGGGTGCTGGCAAAATGAGGAAATATAAGGACAGAGAGCTGCACGCACAAGGACTTAGCGATTAGTGAAAACATTTATATATATATACTGTATATACTCATGGACACGCGCACCACAACCTCCCCACATGGCAGTCTGCCATCTGTACCTTCATTTCTACCTTAGCTTTAGCCCAAATTATGTAAATTGCCTAAAAACTGGTACTGGTAGAGGTACTGCCAAAAGGACCATCTTGAGAAAAAAATGTGAGCTCAAAATATAGCGCTTTTTCCAATTTTTGAAAAGCTCAAACAGAAACCCTGAGGTAAAGAAGTCCATAAACCCAAGAAATATAGGTCTGTCTGTTATTAAATTTAACTTCCTCCATTGGTTGGAATTATGTAAGGATTCAATTTAATCATAAAACTGGAAGCACCAAATATATTGACAGCTTTTGCTATCCTAAAAATAATAAAGAATAAATGCATTAAAAAACTCACTTTGTACTCTTGAAATAACTCTATGCACTTTAAAAAAAAAAAAATTGTTTTGCTTTTTAAACCATTTTTTTATTTGCACAACTTTTTAAGGTTTCCCTCACACTCTTTAACAAAGTTTCCATAAAGTAAACTGTTTTTATTTTAACTACAACCACCCCTTTTGTGTCTGAGGAATATTGCATGGCACTGGGCTTAAGAAAAATGGTTCTTCAAGATAATGGATCTTAAGCCTGATACAGTGCTAACATAAAAGGGGTTAATTATAAACACAACCCAACCGCAATTGTGTTTGCTCTAAACTGGATCTAATGGAAAAGCACTAATTGAATCATTGTGTCTAAACACTCTCCTGCATTTCCAAATGGACTGGGTCGGACTGGGCCGCCGGGGCACCGGGAAAATATCCGGTGAGCCCTGGCCCTGGTGGGCCCCAGCGGCCCAGACCCAACACCCCTGGCCACCAATGTCCTCCCCTGACGCGTTTGACATACGTGCGTTGAGGGGAGGATGTCAGGCAGCGGCCCCTGTGGGGGGTTAGGGGTCCGCGGCAGGGGCCCCTGCGGGGGATGCAGCTGGAGGAGGCACCTTGGGGGGCATGGGGCCCCTGGGGCGGAAGCCACGGTGGGCCCTGCACCCCACGGTCTGACCCTGGTGGTAGCAGCAGGGTCCACACAGTGGGTTCTGTCAACAGGCACATCAGACTTGCATCCCATGAATTAGATACAAACACAATTATGAACTTGCACTCTTGATTTGTTGCAGCCCTAACTCTAAAACTTGCAACAAGGGCTATTGAATCTGTTTTTAAGCATTATTACCCAATTATGGTGGAATTATGGGTAAAACCACACATTTGTTAATAATTCCTGACATGCACTTCCTGAAACAGCATCCCTCTGAAAAGCATAGAGCAGGTATCAATATAATGGCTTGACTTGTATCTGGTCAGGCTTTTTTAAAAATATGGGGCAAAGAGCAAGGTACAATAAAATAGACTCAAACTTTGCTTCTTGCCCCCATGGAATTTGCACTCTAAGGCACAACTATTTACTCTCTCAGGATAGAATGCACTAGAGACTAGGGCCTCCTCACTCTGTATTCTGCACATTGTTGCAGTACTGAATACACCAGGGCTGGGAGGTTGCTGGGAGGTTGCTGGCATATTCAATCAAGGAGCTAGGAACCCCTGTATTTCCCACTAGCTTGTGGCAGGCATTAATTATAAGGTGCCCTTGCAATTGTCAGCTCTGCATAGCTCTGAGCACAGTAGCATGTTCCTCCTAGCACTGTACCCCTGCACATCAGAAATAATCCCAGGTATCTTTAATAAAATGAAGGGGATTTTGATGACCTAGAAATCAAACCCACAATTAGTTCATAGCAAATTTACTTAATATGTAACACCCTTCCCTAAAGGTTGAAACCCCTCCCCCTGCTTTAAAGGGCAAATGAGGAGAGAAAAGACTTAAAAGAACACACAGTTTAATTACATTACTTTATACTAACATATTTCTATTTGCTAAATTATTGCTGTATGTATTTGTTTTGTTTAGCCTGAAACCAAACACAGAGAGAACCAGAAAGATTATTTGTGTGCGATTCTTTCATCTGCTGTAAGCATATATTTGGGGTCAAAAATCCATTGGTCTGATCACTGAGATGATGAAAGGGTAACCTGTAATGCTGGTACTTTCATTGCTACACATATGGGCGGCTCTTTGGTAACCTTGCCAAATGAGATAAAAAGGCATCAGCAGAAAGAACAGTCATGGTCAAGAGGACACTCAAACATACAGATGAACTTCATCACCACACTCTGTTTTTAAGGTTTCTTGAGAACATGTGCCTATAAGTTATAACATTAATATAGCTAAAAGAAAATATATTACAGAACAGCAGAAAAATAATTAGTATACTAATATTTATGTCATTTTACACAAAGGCATCAATTCTTATGTCACAAAGGTTGATGTATTGTCAATTATTTATAATGTATAAAAGCTTTATGAAATCTTTGTTGTCACCTCCATATTGAAGGAGATGTACAATCGTTCAACAAGGTTTCCATAAGTATATTTATCTATAGGGTGCTCTCCAGTTTACTTTATAACTTGCCATCTGAAGGCAATTTTATTTATAGCTCAGTGTATCATTGCTGTTTATGACCTTTATATAGATGGATAGATTTTATTTCTATTTACAGTATATGAAGGAAATTAATGAGACAACTGAGAATACACATGATATGCTACTGCCACCCTGTGGTAAACAGCAAAATAACAATTTATGGAAATGATTCCTCTTCATATAATCCCAATGTGAATAAAAGCACATTGTGCACTGCACTTGCAAGTTACATTTTATGCATTTCTGAAAAATTAAAAATGGGTAATGTCTTTCCTAAAATTGAACCAAAAGTTAATTTTTCAGCATCGTATCACCTACTAGCTCTTGGGTGCACAGACACAAGTGGTCATTTACTATTCCTCCAAATTAGAAATGGACATATATCACATTATAGACAAAACAATTTATTATTGCTAAATGGTTTTTTTTTGTAACATTTACAGAAATTGACTATTGCATATTAATAGCGCTTCACGTCACTATAATGAAGCGATACAAAGGGTGTGGGAGTTGGGTGGCACCCTAGCTTGCATTCAGAACATGCCAGCTAGGGGGTGATGGAAGATGCAAAGTGTTAAGGAACCCTGTACATACTGCCAACTTATCCAACAGTAATGCACTATGCACCTTGCACAAGATTTTTAATACGGACCCAAGTGCAGATTGTAGCTTGTACCTCCAACTTCTACTGGTTCAAGTGGTTTATGGAAGACCAACCAACAGTTTGCTTTAAATTCTTTTCTCTAAGACAATGAAAGATGATCACTTTATAGAACAATTAATTGCAATTAATCCTTGTTTAATGAGAAAGCTTTACACTTATGCTTTACACATATGATGTTGCCAATACAGTTTGGAAAACTCTTTAGCTGGGGACTTTAGCTGGGATTATAGTAATTCATCATGTAGTGAAATGTAAAACTTACAATGGGTCATTCTTGAACAAAATTGTGCACCTTAGTGCTCATTCTTAGAGCATTTGTGCCCTACTTTAAACTGCACCCTGTACAGAGTGTTGTATGAAAAATCCAGTGCTCAGCGACGAGCACAGTGCCAGGACATGCAGCTAAACCCTGTACTTACTGCCTGCCTTATAACATCTTGCTGCTTCCTACGCCTCTGAATGACACTCAAGTTAGGGGTGGGTAGGGGGTTTCAGTTTGTCCTTTCATTTCACTTTACGCTTACAATGCCTGTTAAGGTGCCCAAACACAGGGTGAAGTTGCTGACAGTCTGGGTTGGCATGCCATGTATGGGGCCTTTAGAGGGGCCTGCCCCTCTGATATCTGGCCAAAAAGTGACCTGATGTTGATTGGGCAGGTTTAAAAATCCCATTGAGGCAAAGTGTGCATTGTTTGTTGATGCGGTTTTGCCCCATGAGCCTGCATTCTCTTCGGGACCTAAGGGTCAAACAATCAGATCAATCCATTATTGTCCATCTCAAGCTGGGAATATTGGGGAAAGATCCGCTCATTTGACAAACTCGCCAAATGCATGGGTCTTTTATTGTATGGCCAGCTTTATTCTCCAGCACCAAAGGATGGCTATGGAACTGAATATTAGTTTAACATTGAGACAATATAACTAATTCCTGTGTTCAGTTTTTGCCGTTTTTTCTGACCAAAATGTTAAAACTTCCAGAAAGCTTATTGGTGGGTGGCAAACAGCAAAACTCTGTATAATTCTGAAACTGTTTTAGCAGTTCCCTCACCTCTATGCTAGAAATATCCAGAAAAGACACAAGAAGATTGGTATAGTAATGATATCCTTTATTCAGGTCTTTCACAGGTCTGTCAGAATGTTACTGGTGTTTTCAGTCTGTGGCTAAAAAAGGGAAAATAGAATATGATCCAAGACATTTGCTATATGTGCTGCAGTTCCTACATGTAGTGGCAGTGATACCCCATTAATGAAATAATACAGAGATTACTGTGATGTTGGCAAAAAGAATTTGTTTTGCCTATTCTAAGACACAATGTTTTTCAAAGGAAGTAAGAGAAATGTGTTTAAACGGAAATGTGTGCAAATAAATTTATTTGGCTAAACTGGACTGGCCATTGCAGTGCAGTAACATATGAATGTATTGCCCCTATTGTCACAGTGGTTTGCTGACCACAATCTACGTATTACCTCACACAGAGCTCCTGTTATGTTACTTTTATTTACACTTTACCCCAATTATTAGGACATTTGCACAAAGCTACTTAATCTTCTACAAACACAGGTGCTAAATTGCCCAAGTGTAGTAATCTGTAGCAACCAACCAGCAATTAGTTTTGAATAGTATACTACAACTTTACGTCTGTAAATCAGCCTCTAGATGTGCCCTTCTGCATATTAAACTCCTCTTTATTATATGCCAAAGACAAAAAAGTGATCAACGTAACTGAGGGACTCAATATAAAGTGTTATCTCTCTTTAAACTAAAGCTGGCCATAATTAGTTTAGCCTAATTGAAACTTGGCTAATTGTTTGGACCCTAGGACCGAAATCACTTGTACCACAGTACATAGGGAACTGTATCCACAGCTAAATGAGGATGTCACCCAACATAATTTTCCAGCCACTCTAATTGATATCTGAAGGAATTCTAATAAGATACAGTTTGGAAGGCTAAATTGTTGGCTGTATACATGACCCCGTAAAATGCTGTGTTGATGCACACAAGAGTTCAAAGAACCCCACCAAAAGAAAATATTTACCTACATATTACATATGTGATTAGAACTTGTTAAATGTCCTTATACAAATATAGCTTTGTGTTGCTACTTGGCTCATACAGAGACATCTCCTGTGATGTAAAATCTAATTGTATGGACATAATGCCCTGGTCAGAAGACATGATTGTCTTGCACTTCTTGCTACCTGTATTGCTCCTTATGCTACGTTATTGTTTCATCAGTGTTCTACATCTTCTTCTGAATTCAGAAACCATCTTTGGTTCTTCGTGTGCATGGAATTGTAATAAATAACATTTTTTTCATTATCTCATTGTTTCTTTATTCTATTTCACTTATACCCTGGACTCAGTGTTTGTTATGTTGTCTGTGCTTGACAATTTTTCCAACCAGCCTGACTGGGAATTAATATTGCAAAATGCCAGAGTGCACACCTTGTCATAAATAATAGAGGTTTATATATTTATTGGGTTGAAACGCGTTGGGCTTTGTTTCTTATGATATGATTTTGTAATTAATAAGTTTTCTTTTTGTATTTACTTTTTCTGAGTGTGCAGATACCTTTTGCTCTTGTGACTAGGAATAATCACTGAAATTTATGTTTATCAACATGATGTACAATAGATCAGCTTGTGTAGTGGAAATAAAGTGCCTTGTTTTTTTGCTTAAGTTAGAATGATTGTATTCAACATAAGTACCTTCCTTTTTACTCCCAGGAACAAAGTAAGTATAGTTTCCTTGAAAACACTTAGCATGCACATCAAATTCTTCAAGAAGAGATTGTTTTGCTTTAGATGTTTTAGCTTGAAAAACAAAGATAAGACATAACATAAGAATGCTGTTTAATTAATACAATGGATATATAAACAAATGTATAAAAGAACATGAGGTTATTTTTTCAGTTACATGAGTTTCCTGTGCCCTTTCTAATGTGTTTAGATTGCCAAGGGCTTTGGGTATATGCCTAATATCGTTGGCCTGATATAAAGATGACAGAATCTTTGATTCTGAGGATAATTTACTAACTCGGGTGCTAAACTGCACCAGGGCAGTTGCTCCTAGAAACCGACCAAAGGTTTCCTTTCATTTTGTAACAGGCAGTAGACTGATTCAAATTAATTGGTTATTCTAGGCAACTGGTGTTCAATTTAACACCTATTAGAAAATGAGCCCCATATTGTCTTGTTAGGTCCATTTAAATGCCATAACTTCCTGCTATGTTTTGTCATTGTCTTGCTGGGTTTACTAGCAATAAAATAAAGATGGTTATCGGGGATTTAAATTCTCCAGCTTTATCTTGATAAATGGAAGCTACTAATTATACTTCTATAAATATGTTAATTATTAGGCAAATCAGTATACTTTGTGTTTGAAGCACACACACTATATTATTATATTATATAGTTTATACTCACAAGCTAGGTATAAAGTTCTTCCTGCCTCATTTTCAATTCCCAGGAGTAGCACATTTTCCTCAGTTTTAAACTCACGCAGATTTATCTTACCTAGAAAAAGGGAAAACCAATGCTATCATTTGATACAAATGTTTTGTAGAGCAAGGTCAGTCTATCTTGCTGCAAAAAGCCATGTATTATTGGTCATCTTGATATAGAGTATAGTTTGGAAGTATCATTTTTTTGTAATTTCTAAGCACTCAGTGTTGGTTGGTTTGATATTATTAAATATCATGCATATGCTCACTCAGGATACTTAGGGGCAGATTTATCAAAATGTGAGTTTAGAACTTAATACATGAAAACTTGCCCATGTTCTATTTATTCCTATGGGATTTTTAGAAGCGTATTTATCAAATAGTGACTTCTAACTTTTACCCATTCATAAATACACTTCTAAAAATCCCATAGGAATGAATAGAATGTGGGTAAGTTTTCATGTATTAAGCTGTAACCTCACATTTTGATAAATCTGCCCCTTAGTCTTGAGCATCTCTACATCCATAATAGATTTACAAGCAACAATGTGTATAGTAGTTATCCATGTTGAAACCTGGAACATGTTATATACGATTTACAGAAATGGTGTGGAAAACTATCCTTTGATATGTTTTCATCAACTTTCAAATAACAGGGAAAGTATAAAGCTTATAATGATGATATTTCTCTCTCAGAATACCCCTCTATTGACAGTTATAATTTTAGGGAATTGCTTATAAGGAGTGCTTACTTCCTGTCACTCCTTGTTCATATTTCAACTCCATCAAGGTCTTCTCCATCACCCTAAAATAAAAGAGGGTTGTGTAAATAAATAAACTGTCTAAATAATGTAAGTGCAAGAAAAGTGGCATTGAATCTGGCAGGGAAATGACAACATAACTCAAACTTAGGGACAGATTTGTCAAAATGGGACATTAGAGCTGACCACAGAAACACTCTCCCACTTTCCATTCATTCCTATGACATTTTAAGAAGCGTATTTATCAATGGGTAAAAGTTAGAGTTCACCATTTGATAAATTTGCTTTTTAAAAATCCCATGGCAATGAATAGAAAATGGGTGATTTTTTTATTTGGAGAGCTCTAATATAGTATATGAAAATCCAGCTGGTGACTACATATATTTATATGGCATTTAGGGCAACACATAGATACAGGTATGAGATCTATTATCCAGAATACTTGGGACCTGGGATTTTTCCAGATAAGAGATCTTTCCATAATTTGAATCTCCATACTTTAAGTTTGCTAAAAATCATTGTTTTGCATTAAATAAGGATTAATTATACCGTAGTTGGGATCAAGTACAAGTTACTGTTTTATTATTACAGAGAAAGGACATCATTTTTAAAAATATAGTTATTTGCTTAAAATGGAGCCTATGGAAGATGGCCATCTCATAATTTGGAGCTTTCTGGATAACGGGTTTCCAGATAACGAATCCTATACCTGTATATGCATATCTCGTTAACTGAAATCCATTTTTATGCACTGTAAGGTGGCCCATATTTAGTGGAATGCTGAGAACCCGATATGGTGCGTTTAGTCACGAACATCAATATTAATAAAAACATCACAAGCCCCATTTATAATGATATTCTTTACAGGTTATTCATGGCTTTGTGTATTATAACAATATTAAATATAGCACAACTTACGACACAGTCTGGATCTCTCTTACTGTATACTCATTTCCCTTTTTGCTGATCTCCAGTTTTGCTGAGTACAGAAGCCTGATATCATAATGTGGATCAGGGTAGGTAGAAGCCTTGGCAATGAGACCCCAGGTTTCTGTATCCTATAGTAAATCAAAAGGTTTAGGCAACAAGTGCTTCTTGGATTACTACAAGAAACAAAGTTCATATTTCTTTTGTTGCATTAGTCTACAAAAATAAAGGCTATTTGAAATATAATATACACAGAAGACATAAAATTATCAGTCACACCATAAAATGAAAATATACATTTTTTACATTTAAAGTTGGTATCTGTAAGTACTCAAACCATTGTATAGTACACTTGGTTTTCTGCTATACAATTGTACTTAAACCAATATGTGCTACTTGTGGTGAGCACTACTTCAACCTATTCTGATGAATTGCACACAGCTGCACACATGGTTTCTAGGGCCTGGTGAACCTGGAGGCAATTCCAAAACTGTGGATACAAACCACTTGTGAACTGGCTGCTTATATGTTTATTGGCATGCCAGAAGTGACATCATCTTGACAATGAAAACATGCACCACAACTTGCATGTCATTAACCAAAAGCAGGCACTAATTGGCAAGACTTCAGCAAACAGTGTCAACAGCAAGGGAATTATTCTTAAAATGAACACACCTTAAGTTCCTTTAGGTTTTCTGAAATTTCAAAATGGCCGTGACATACTTGGGCTAAAGGAGAAAAACATAATCATATAGTTAGTCAGTTTACAGCTTAGAGCTCTTTTGAAAAGCATAAAAAGGGCATAGAAAATGGTTGTTGCCCATTGTTTGCACCTTTCCCATGCCCAGCACTTTGTAAATATTAAATATTTTAGGTTTATTGGTCTTACTATGAATTACATACAGCCTATATACAGTACCATAACTGATGTGAGGCTTTAAAACTTTGACTTGATCTAAACCATTGCATTTGCTCCACTCTTTAAAGTTCTCTAATTCATCTTCTGAAAGGGATACTCCTTTACCTATAATGAGAAAATTTCTGAGAGTTATTGAAATATTTATAAAGGAAAATTGTTACCCTCTGTCCACCATGTTTTTATGTTTTGGTAAAAAAGATATGAAAATATGATATAAAAACTATATACCTGTGTCCAAACTAGCACAATAACAGTTTGCAGTGAAATAGGGGGTGTCTTTACATACTTGTCTATGAATATTTTCATTCATCCAGGTCATGGTATATCTAGTATAAATAAATCTAAAGCAACTGGACTTGTTAGGTAATCATTGAAGACGTTTCACTACTCATCCGAGCAGCTTCTTCAATGATTACCTACCAAGTCCAGTTGCTTTAGATTTATTTATACTAGATTTACATACTTATAGGGGCACATTTACTAATCCACAAATCACGAATGGGAAAAAATCGTATTGAAAAGAAAAATTTCGTAAGATCGCAAATATCACGAAAATGCTTACGAAAAAATCATATTAGTCACGATAATATCGTATTGGCGATCCGAAAGTCACAAAATTTTTGTACCGAAGAATTGTAAACAGCGGTAAAACCTTTTCGATTTTTCCGTGCAAACGTCCGAAAAAGTCGTGCACCGTACGAAAAAGTTGTGCGGACCCCCGAAAAAAATCGGCGAAAATACGCTCGGAGCGTTCGCATGAACGCTCGGGCTTTTGTAAATGTGCCCCATAGTGTTTTTGGTAGCTGTTAGTGATGGGCGAAATGTTTTGCCAGGCATGGATTTGTAGCGAATTTCTGCCTTTCGCCATTGGCGGATTGTTTCGTGAAACGGATGAGAAAATAAGCCGCAGAAAAATTTGCCGTGCATCCAAACATTTTCGCCCGCGTCAAAAGAATTATCACCCGTGGCAAAAAACAGTCGCCCGTCAAAAGAATAGTCGCACGTCAAAAGAATAGTCGCGGGCGTCAAAAGAATAGTTGCATGTCAAAAGTATTGTCACGGGCGACAATTTTTTTTTGATGCACAACATTTTCACGTTTCGCCGTTTCGCGAATCTTTCGAAAGATTCGTGAATTTTTCAGTGAAGTGAAATGGGATAGATCCACTCATCATTACTAGCTGTTCCAATGCAGTAAGAAATGGTTTTATATGCCACTTACTCCAGCATTGTCAACATATAACCAACTAACATAAAGAAAAGGTAATAATAACGCTACTAACAGACGTTTACTACAGTGGTCTGTAGGGACTTATAGTGTTAACTTCCACTATGGTTGGGAAATTCCCTACTAGTTTGGGTATCCCCTGGCTTTGGCCCATTCCTGGACAGGGAGTAGGGCCCCATAAGCAGGGAACAGGGCCCCGTGAATGAGATATATAGACAGTAGGTAAGCTCCCTAGGAGTATAAGATAGACAGGCCAGCTACAAAGAGCAATTCTGAGCTTCAACATAGGAGGATAGATTGGAGGTCTCTCTGTCAAGTGATACTGCCTGTTAGTGTAGTGATCACATTGGATAGGGAATCAGGTTAGAGGATTTCTCTGGAGATTCCACTAGAGGTGATCCAAGTCCACTAAAGGGAAAGTGGGATTCCTGCCAAGTCAATTCAAGTAGTGTCAGTGTGTGATACACTCAGAGGCAGAGTTATTATGCAGTGTAACAAATGGCAACAAAATTCGCCCAGGCTTCAACCGGTAAAAACTGTGTCATTTTCATAGAGTGACTTCTGCCAGAAAAAATAAAATAAAATCTGTCATTCGGACAGTGTAGAATAAAACACAACTTGATAAATTCTACATTCATTTTACACAGCTTTTTACACTGTTTTTGTTTCGGCACATTTTGTTTTGCACAGCATAATATATAGGCCCCTCAGTGTGTAATTAAATGTGTCTTGACCACTTTACCTCAAAGAAACTGTGCACTGTGAGTACCTTGTGACTGTTAATAATTTGTTATTTTAATTAAGAACTCCTGGCATCCAGAAATCCTGTTTGAGCATCTGAGAGGTATAGTTCTGTGACTTTATCTGACATTTATATTGTCTTAAGTAAAATGTACAGTAGAATTGCACAGCTTTTTTGTATGCACAGAACATTGTTGCTGTATTTTTCCCATATTTAATTATATAACTAAGCTCTATAACATTTTAAGTGATCCAGATTGTACTTACTGTGCAAAAATGCCCCACACAATGAACCATTGATTCTTTCATAGCAAAGCATACTGTCTGGCTGGGTTCGGACAAACTTGCCAGTGTAATTAGCTAGAGCAGCTAGAAACAGAATATTTGGTTATAACAAAGCATACATTATGCATTTTATTCTTTTACTGCCAACTACACCTGTTAGTGGGATCACAATAAGTTATAGCATTGCACCCTGTATTACGCCCTGTGTCCCCATTTGTCATGCAATATTCAGTGCTGGCATTACCCTCGGCTCTGCCACTGCAGGTGGTGGGCTTAGGGGCTAAAAGAAAGTAATAATTTTTTTTCTATATAAGCACCCAAAGCCTGCTCTCCTGAGGCTGCCTTGGCCAGGGATCTATGGAGAAATAGCCAGGGAGAAATACAAATATCTAATAATAATATCTAATAAAAATAAAAGATCTCCAATATTACATACCATCTGTTGTTACATATTTATAAGCCGTTGATCCAGGTATTCTCTCATAGTAATAGTCATATCCATCAAGTTTTGCCATTCTGCAGTGGGAAAAACACAGAATAAAGATCAGTGTAGGCTCTTACTGCAAAATGGCACACAAAAGGAAAAATTGGGGCACAAATGGAAGATTCTGGAATCTTCTAACCAGTATACCATAAATTTAAAAAATGTGTAACCCCACTTGCAATGTACATCTACAAGTACAGAAAAGTGAAAAAAGAATTGCAGGAAAAAAGCATATATATGCAAAATGATTTGTGTCTGGAGAACTCTGAGTCATTTTATGCACACCTTTTCTTGCTTTTCCTCTTTCCTACCCTTTTCTTTTTACTGTTTTTTACTGCTGAATCTGCTTACTGTATGTGGTGCTACTCATTTTACCATAGTATAGACAAAAATTGCTTGTGACAAATACTATAATGCCTTTTCAATTTGACTCTTTTGATAAGGTATAAGACCTTGACCTTGATTTGGCATAAGACTCAAGCATATGCAAAGACAAGTCACACTGCATACACATCAATATCAGATGACCTTTCTTTAGCTAAAAACATTTCATGGAGCTTTCCCGGAGTTTGTAGTTGCCAAATCTTATATGACAGCCCCTGGAAACCTATATTTTCTAATTACATCCTTGGATAACTTGCATAATGTTAATGTTTGTGTATTCCTTAAACTATCAATATAAGTTGTGCACCTCCTCATGAGATGGTGATACATGCTTGTCTTATCTTACATAATATATTATAAATGAACAGTAGTAATGAGGATTTTGCTTAACATATAGTTGCTAGAAAGTGGATACTTACGGATTATAAAAAATGGTAAAATTCACACCTGTTTCAGTGACTGATAAGTTTGTGTATGCATAGGTTGCAATATCAAAACCATATGGAGCAGATGGACACAGCGATAAAGCAATCAAGTTCCATAATCCAGATACCTGTCAATCACAATTAGAACTAAGTAGTACTCCTCAGTAGACCAGTTTATATATATATATATATATATATATATATATATATATATAGGGTATATTACCCTACCTATAGGGTATATTCAATATTGAAATAATTTTTAGCAGACTTAAGTTATGGAGATCCAAATTACGGAAAGGTCCCTTATCCAGGTCCCGAGAATTCTGTATATATACTGTATATATATATATATATATATATATATATATATATATATATAAAACTTCTTTTTACTTGTGCTTAAAGTTTTTTGTGGTACTTATTTTGTCCCCATGCATAATGAAAGACAATGTAATTGTAATAGTTCACAAATATGCCAAGAAAATAGCCAATTGCTGTCAATACTAATGCACACAAATAGGGTATTTGAAGAAAACTATGACATCCTTTCTGTATACCAGGGACCAAAATATGTCAAAGGAATGTTAAAATGCTTTCAGTGAACCTGACTACAAAAATATTGTATTAAACACAATACTGCAAAAATATTCCTTACACTATAGACATGTTTAATAATAGCCTTGTACCATCATCTCTACACACTGACAGCTTGGGTTCCATTTATTGTAACACAAAAGACAAAACACAAAGCTAAGCTTTGCATGAAACAGAGGCATTTGTTGAATTTAAATTGCTGTTGACTGATTTCAGCCTCGCACTATTCGTTAGTCTCATTAATCATGCGCAAATAACAGCACCCTCAGTGTACTAAATAAAGGCACCCTCCCCCATCTGTGTCCTATGTATTTGTCTTATCAGAACCAGCTTTAGAGTAAATAGTGCAGTAGCCATCCAATTGACAATTTGAAAAGCAATGTGCAAAGTTCAGTTGTCTCTTTATCTACCACCTACTTGAAAACTGGCTATGTTTTTCAGTTCATAGTAAATTTTTAGATTTTTAGTAGATTATAATAGTTTCTTTTAAAAATATGATGTCATGCAAAGAAGTCTATAGAGCCCTTAAAGGACATGTAAAGCCTACATTTGCCTACAATGTATATCAGGTGGGCATGTCTCCCCCACCCAAATAGCATCATTGCCAGCACCATCACATTTTCCTAAAGCAAATAGCAGCTTTCACCCCGTGGCCATTTTTCCTCTGATACATAATCAGTTACATTTAAATCTGCAAACAGCATACACACACACAGACCCTTATGCAGCATACATTTCATCAAGAATACAGCCTCACACAGGCAGAACTGTCTCTGATAAAAGTTCTACTTTGTTTGAGCTGAGCTCAGGAGAGTTGGTTGGGAGAAAAAAATTGAAGCAGACAGCTAGAGCTTAGTTTCTATGGGAACCAGCAATGCCATCTCTCCACTGGCTGCTAGACTGGGGGGGTGTTTAGTAATCTGAGTTTAGAACAACTGAGCATGCCCACAAGCCAACAGCCAAAGCAAATTTCTGAGGGAGGGGTCGAGTGGGTTACAGGAGGAGAAGGAAATCTAAGTGATTAAAGAGATGTTGCAGCCTTACTATTAACCTCTGGACAACCAGAGTGGCAGGTATTGAAAGATTTCAAAGAGGCTGTTCACTGATTAAATTTTTGTGTGTGGGGTTTACATGTCCTTTAAGTAGACTGGGGCTATGAAAAAATTCTTTGGAAGGCCACAACTGGCCCATGGACCTCCAATTGCATGGTCCTGATATATAAGGAGAGTAGCTAGTCAGCTGTTTTTTGCTTATGGCGCAATGGTACAGGTTAAACACCCCCAGAAGCTGGCTTTGTTTCTTATTCCCACCATACACCTCTTCATGTATCACCTTCAGTACTCATTGCACTCAATCTCAGAAGGCATTTGGAAAGTCATGTTGTATTAGGTGTCCAAATTGACTGATTTCAGTGGCCCTCTAATTTGAGAAATGAATACTCCCTCATTTACATATTGCTATTCACTAAAATATAAGCTGTTTCTGGTATGAAATGAACTGAAATGAATAGACTTTGTATACTACCTGGTCAATAACATGCCTTAAGTATTGCTGTGTCTTTCCTCTAAAACACATATACCCCATTCCTTTCCATTTATCTCTTATAATTCCTTTCTTATAATACCCTCTTCCTAATTTCATAGGCTTTAAACCCTGCTCTTTTGTTTTTTTAACACAACATATTCTCTATACCCACCTGTGCATGGTCACTTGGTATCCCTTGTTGCTCTCCAACACAATCTGGGGTGCTGCTGTTGGCAAAAGCAAGAATACAAAACAGCAACAGGCAAAAACCGAAGGTCCCCATGTTCTAATTTGACAGAAGAAATCTGGCCCTTAGGACTGCCAGTTATATAAGCCCCAGAAGAGGATGCATTATGCATAAAGATACTGCCAGAGGGTTCAGATAAGGGACTCGGTGACCCTGTAATAAAATTCTTGATCAATATTGAACCAGGTCATTAACTCAAATAGGCACACATCCCTGTGAACAGCAAACACCACAAAATAAATGAATAGCTCTGTGGCAAAAGCGATTTTCCCATTTTTAAAGTCACCAATCATTATTCTAGATCACGAAATTAAAGAATAAAATGATTTATTCATTTGACAAATGTACATTAGTCTATGTCTATAGCTTTAAAAATTTGTATACATTTGTGCTTTAGAATTACCCCATAATTTGTGTTTTCTAGCAAAACTAATCATCTTTAAGTGCAGAGTCTATTGGAGGCCTTTGGCTCAAACTATTAAATATGATGTCCTGAAATTTTTTTTCCCTGAGATATACAGTGTTTTAATTTTCTTTAACAACGTTTTTTTCTCTTACTCCAATTTGTATGGGAAAGGTTAAAACAGAAGCTTTAACATCAGGTGACTTGACCGATAAAACAGTACCCTTGCAAAGTAGCCAATAATTCTAGCCAGAACATTCTCTCTGTACTGTGCTGGATATGGAAGTCAGGTTAATCAATTGTTCTGGACTGCAGCACTGTTATCAATTGATACAGTTCCAAGACAAGTTTGTGAGGGGAACAACCTCAGTGCCCTTTTATTAAATGAGATCAATATGCTTTAGTCGTACCAGGATATATGAGATAACCTAATTGTATGTTTAAAGGATGAATATAGTAAATGATATGCAAAACTATAAGTTCCATGCAGGATGTTGCCACTTTGCAGAGCGATTTGACAAAATTGGAAAACTGGGCAGCAAACTGGAAAATGAGGTTCAATGTTGATAAGTGCAAAGTTATGCACTTTGGTAGAAATAATATAAACGCAAACTATCTACTGAATGGGAGTGTGTTGGGGGTATCCTTAATGGAGAAGGATCTAGGGGTTTTTGTTGAAAACAAGTTGTCTAATTCCAGGCAGTGTCATTCTGTGGCTACTAAAGCAAATAAAGTGCTGTCTTGTATAAAAAAGGGCATTGACTCAAGGGATGAGAACATAATTTTGCCCCTTTATAGGTCCCTGGTAAGGCCTCACCTTGAGTATGCAGTGCAGTTTTGGGCTCCAGTCCTTAAGAAGGATATTAATGAGCTGGAGAGAGTGCAGAGACGTGCAACTAAACTGGTAAAGGGGATGGAAGATTTAAGCTATGAGGTTAGACTGTCGAGGTTGAGGTTGTTTTCTCTGGAAAAGAGGCGCTTGCGAGGGGACATGATTACTCTGTACAAGTACATTAGAGGGGATTATAGGCAGATGGGGGGTGTTCTTTTTCCCCATAAAAACAATCAACGCACCAGAGGTCACCCCTTTAGATTAGAGGAACGGAGCTTCCATTTGAAGCAGCGTAGGAGGTTTTTCACAGTGAGGGCAGTGAGGTTGTGGAATGCCCTTCCTAGTGATGTGGTAATGGCAGATTCTGTTAATGCCTTTAAGAGGGGCCTAGATGAGTTCTTGAACAATCAGAATATCCAAGGCTATTGTGATACTAATATCTACAGTTAGTACTAGTGGTTGTATTTATAGTTTATGTATGTGAGTGTATAGATTGGTAGGTGGGGGTTAGGTGTGCTGGGTTTACTTGGATGGGTTGAACTTGATGGACACTGGTCTTTTTTCAACCCTATGTAACTATGTAACTATGTAATTATATGTTTTAGTTCAGATCTAGGTACTTATTGAGTAGTTATCATTTATTTGCCTATTTCAGTCTGAATAATGTAAGTAAACGTTTTATTGTTTCCATTGTTTAATGAACTATCAGAGAGATAGATAGATAGATAGATAGATAGATAATTATCACTGCCATAAAAGATAAACTATACCCCTGAACAATGTAGGTCTCTATAAAAATATATTACATAACACAGCTCATATGTAAAAATATACTTTTTAGTAGCATGTGCCATTGGGTACTCCTAAATAGAAAATTGCCATTTTCGCCCCCTGAGATCATACAATTCACAGTGCACACAAACAAGCCAAGGCACACATACATGCTAGGCCACATCAGCCAATGGACACAGTTCTTCCTTTTGCTCCCACACTTCTTCCTGTTACAGTTAGAGCTGCATTATTTCTGGTCATGAGATTTCTGAGGGAGCACACAGCCCATTACTAATTGGGGGCTCAAGGGATAAGATGTAAAAGGGCAATATTTTCTGATATATACCTGTATATTCCAATTTGATAAGATTCTTTCATAGCTCACTTAATTTGACTATCTGTCGGTTATGAATTAATGCTGGGGCTATAGTACTAATAATCAAAATTCTATTTATTCCTGTCAATCAGTACTTTCCCATTAATCAAAGCTCTTTTTTAACTATTAAGTATTCAGGCAGTAGATCCATGGAATATCTTATCTCTAAACTAAAATATCTGCTATCTCAGGACACCTATAACAAGATTCTATCTACCCAATCATTTAAACCTTCTGCCATTCTCATGTAAACACATTAATAAACAACACCAATATAAGCAGAACTTGACTAAAAATCACACTTAGGACCTGATTTATGATTGCCTTAAGTAATTATAAAGGAAACCCCTTGTGAGTTTACTAATGCTGAGTTTTGTGCTGAAAAATTTTGGCAATTTCCATAATTTTAGCCAAACAGTTTTTTTTAGGTGTCAAAGTTTTTCTTTTTAGTATCTATTCCCTGGAATTGAGTAAGCCACCTAGACTGCTCCTGATAAGTGGGGAGTAGTTTCTCTTTTGACAAGGGTGTCAGGTTTTCCAAGGTAATAAAAAGGGAAGCCTGTGTATGTTCTTTCTCTTTTGGATTCTCCCATTCGCAGGAGGAATTAAGGTGTGCTCCAGAGGGCCTGGGTGGAGGTAGACTCAGTATAGGAGAAGCAAGTGTCAGGTTAGATTTTGTCATAGTTTACTGTGGGGAAGAAAGATAGGTTCAGGAAAAGCTAGTGAGCAGTCTAGTGCTCCAATGAGAAGATTTATTTGGGTTAGTTCCCTGCAGTACCTCTGCTGCCATTATAGGGACCCAAGCAGTTAGGCTCAGGACTAGTAAGATTCTGTAGTAATTCACTTCTGTGGGCTTCATCCAGTAATGGAGATTTGTCACCAGGAGGCAGGCAATATTAAAGAAAAACTTTCTTGGGAAAACATGTTTTTTTTTCAAAACGCATCAGTTAATAGAGCTTCTCCAGCAGAATCCTACACTGAAATCCATTTTTTTAAAAACGCAAACAGATTTTTTTATATTTAATTTTGAAATTTCACATGGAGCTATCCATAGTCTTCATTTCCCAGGGTGCTACAGCCATGTGACCTGCGCTCTGATAAACTTCAGTCACACTTTACTGCTGAGCTGCAAGTTGGAGTGATATCACCCACCTCCCAGCAGCCGATCAGCAGAACAATGGGAAGGTAGCAAGATAGCAGCTCCCAGTAGATATCAGAATAGCACTCAATAGTAAGAAATCCAAGTCCGGCTTGGGACTCCTCCAGTTACATGGAAGTAGGGGAAACAATAGGTTACCTGAAAGCAGTTCTAATGTGTAAAGCTGGCTCCTTCTGAAAGCTCAGACTCAGGCACAATGCACTGGTATGGCTGCCTACACACCTATATTACAACTAAAAAAAATACATTTGTGATGACAGTATCCCTTTAACCCAGGGATCCCCAACCTTTTATATCCATGAGCCACATTCAAATGGGAAAAGTGTTGGGGAGCAACACAAGCATGGAAAAATTCCTGGGGGTGCAAATAAGAGCTATATTTGGCTATTTAGTAGCCCCTATGTGGACTGTCAGTCTATAGAAGGCTCTGTTTGGCTTTACACTTGGTTTATGCAATCAACACTTGCTTCCAAGCCAGGAATTTAAAAAATAAGCACCTACTTTGAGGCCACTGGGAGCAACATCCAAGGGGTTGGGAGCAACATGTTGCTCTCGAACCACTGGTTGGGGATCACTGCTTTAACCCATGATTTGAGACATAGATATAAAGGATATTTGTATTACTTGTGCACTGACCAGCTGCCACTTGTGGTATACTTTTAACATCCACTCCCGCGCTGTAGAGAAATTGGCTGTCGAGATTGTATGGAATTGTTGAACAAACCATTGCACTGTTTTTAAGAACCACTGGTGCCCAAAGTTATTGAAAGAGTGAATGCTGTGTGCACACAATGGTATGGTGAACCTTCCTCCATATTCAGTGAGGGCCCACCTGATTATTCCAAATCTAATACCATAAGTGCCTCTTGGGAGTTAGGCCCTTGCCTGGGTTTATAGCAAAATAATTGTAGCAGAGCATTTTGTGGTATCCCCCTCCATACACCTGTTACATTCATAATTAAAAACCCATAAGGTAAAAAATTATGGAAATTGCTGAGCATTTTCAGCACAAAACCCAGAGAGAGTTAGTAGACTCAGGCTGGGTTTCCTTTATGATTGCCTGAGCCTGAAAGCTTGGGCAATCATAAATGTGCCCTAAAAGAACCCATATGATTAAATACTAAATTGAGGGTTCAAAGTAAATGTATTCAATGAAACCAATATATCACCCAAAAAAACTCTCAAGATTACGACTTTGGAGTTAGTGTTCTTTTCTAAAATAGGCATTTACTTTCTCTTGCCTAAGTTTTTCTCACTATATCTTCCCCTCTCCAGTCATGTTACCATATCAATGTATCTACAGGTATATCCATAATAAGTCAGTTCCCTAGGATTTTGTTAGTGGACATCTTTATTAATTTTGATACGTTAGGTTGGCAGTAAGTTTTGCTTCTGTATTGGGGCGCCCAGGGGCACTTGAAACACATATTAGATTTTGCAGAGTTTTTTAGTCACTCCACTGACTCTTTATCTAAAACGTTTTCTGGCTGCCACATATTTGCACACTTTATATGTACTTCATCCAAAATACCAGTTAAGAGAAGGATCATTAAATTTACTTTAATGTAGCTTGGTTACTTTTTAGTCTTTATTAAGTTTTAAACTTAACTTTAAATTACCAGATTCTTATCAGATTTTTTCCATATTATATTTAGTTTTTATAGTAAAATGTCTCTGAGATATTCATTTCCCAATAATGCTCCACAGTGCTTCCTCACAACCTTACTGATTTCATTAGAATAAAGGTTATATTATGAAACAAAAGCTACCTTAATTTCTTTCTTTCTATATCTAATCAACCATTTCTATCCTCTCTCCTAACTATTTATAAGGTTGTTTCCACCATAGGGCTGATTCACTAAAGTGCGTTAAAACGTGCGCTATTTATAGCATGCGTTAAAATTTTTATTGCGTCTTAACGCACGATTCACTAAAAGTATATTTGCGTTTAGACGCGATGCTGTGTGCGTTATTTAAGTCGCGAAGACTATTTTCGTGCGGTATTAGATGCAACGTGCGGTAACTAACGTGCGCACGCTACTTTTCGCATGCATGCTAATTAACACACGTGCGGTACTTGTTGCGTGTGCACAGATTTATGCACGCACGCTAATTGACGCACGCGGTAGCACATAACTAGCGCCATTTTGCGCATTTGTGCTGAGAGAGCACAGAAGGTGGTAGTGCTAAATTATAAGAGAGAAAGAAAAAGCGATGGAGAGCAGTGTGGGAGGGAAAAAGGTGGCAAAAAAGAGGGAACACCTTCCAAATGTTCCAGCTGCCTTATCACCCAGCTCCGACAGTGACAGAGAGAGGCCTGGCTTCCTTGGTACCCCTGATGTGTCTGATGTGGAGGGCACTGACAGGGATTATCGCCCAGGGGAAGCCAGTGGAGAGGAGAGTGAGGAGCGTCCACACCCCTCATCTGCAAAAAGGAAGAGACAGCATGAGAGCAGGCTCCGTAATTTAAAATTCTCAGAGTTTGAGGCGTTGGTGGAGAGGCCCGTGCCAGTCTTCCATAAGATCATCGGCAGATATGCTGGGAAGACACCGACGGCTGTCAAAACCAAGGCCTGGACGGACATCGCAGACCATGTTAACAGCATTGGAGTTTGTCTGCGCAGTGTCCAACACTGCAAGAAGCACTACCAGGACATTAAGAGGGTCCTGAAGAAAAAGCTGGCAGAGGACTCCAGATACAGGTAAATATATTACATTCATCTTTCTATTTAACACTTGCTCATCTGCTTTTCTACTCAGTCGGCTTTTCCTTTTGGCTTACTGTCTTTCCATCCTTTTTGGATTCTTTCCTACTTTACTTGTATGTAATGTATGTATGGCACGCCACAAATTAGGGCAGTAAATAGGGGGGGTCATTTAAGAACTATTTCCCAAAATACTTAATGCCCTGTACTCTCCTTTATCAAGGAGGATTATTGTTTAAGCATTGTTTAATACAGAGTATAAGGGAGAGCCCTGGGAGTTAGCGAGGCCACTTAGCAGCAACTTGCAGCATTTTAGTAGGGTTAGTGTCAGAGCTGCCTTAGTATTGTTACACTTGAAAGTAAAGGGAATTGATTGGGGCAACAATGAGTAACAAAAAGTGACTAGCGTTGTTATTGCTTGCTTATTGGTGACAACACAATAAAACCATTCCTATATTTTATTTAGATCTGGAACTGGAGGTGGGCCTGCTAAAAAAGTGTATTTTACAAAATATGAGGAGCTGCTGCTGCCTTTTCTACACACAGTGTGAGCGGTGTGTCCGGCACCTTCGGTTCGGACAGGAATGTTGGCCAAGGTAGGTGTAATGACAGTAATACAAGTGTATTTACTCTTGAAGAGAAGCTTAATATTAATGTAAAACAATGTTTTCTCCAACAGATTCATCCTTACCACCACATGGCACAAGCAGATGCAGACAATCATCATCTGCTCCCATTCCAGGTATTTTTGTTACCAAATTTGGTTGGACCTGTGTTTTGTGTTAGGCTTGTGCAGTGGCATAATAATGAATAGTGTCTGTGTATATTGCAGCTGTTTCAATTACAGAAGTGCAGTGTATTGCTAATAAGATAGGTGTGTTATTGGACAAGTGTGTCTTGCTGGGTTAGGTACAGTCAGTTCATCTTGTACTTTTGGACAGTCAATCTTTTCAACTTGATTTTACTTTTTTGGCTCATTTAGAATGAATCAATGTCCACAAATAGTTTTTGCTAAATAAACTTGGTCATGTTTTCCAAAAAATGACAATCATTATTGTCCATGAAGTTTGTCTGGCATCATGAACATAATAAAAAAAAATTAAATTAAGTCTTTTTCTTTTTCTAAAAGGTGGACACTCCTTATCTGTGGGCCACTCCCCATGGTGCGATCCTGAAATTGAAGGGGATACGTTTAGTGGGGAGGCAAGTGAGAGAGGGTCACACGTATGTGGCAGCGATGTGGCCTTGTTCTCAGATGAGGAGCCGCCCAACATTCCCCAGCTGCAGCAGCAGGTCCCAACCCAGGCCAGAAGAGCTAATGTGGCCCCCCAGGAACCTGAGAAAGATAGGTTCCACAAATCCCTAATAAGGCATCATAAAGCCTTGATGAAAAAATTGGACACCATGCATGTCAACTTGTGTGTGGCCACTAACGCCTACAATGCCAGTCAGGCACGGCAAGCTGCATGAGTTGGCCATGTTAAGCCTCCAACAGGCGAGTGAGGCACGGAAAGCACAACACGAGGCTGCCATGTTAAGCCTGCAAGAGGAGCTTGCTTCTACTAGGCAGCTTTGGAAAAGGAAATAAATCTGCCACATTAGGGATCTGTGGAACCTATCTTTTCTTAGGCCTATGTTTTTTGTAAATCTTTCTGTTTTTTCTATTTGTGTTGTGGGTGGGGGAATCACCTGCTCAAACCATTTCTTTTGGAAGTGGGTTCCCTGTAAATAAACCTTTTTTTTTGGATAAGTTGTTTGGTATTTCTTGTGTATGGGATTAAAGATTGTAGGTACTTACAGGAAAAGTAATTGTTAATGATTTGTCCCCGGACTTCATTCCCTCTGGCATCCGCACCTCGGACAGGATCTTGTGGATGTATGGGGTCATCCAGGTCCTCAGCCACATTACCTGGTAAGCCATGCCGGTTCGCAAGATTGTGCAGTACAGCACACGCAGCCACAATGTTGGAAACTTTAGTGGGGCTGTACATAAGGCTGTCTCCTGATTTATCCAGGCAGCGGAACCGGGTTTTAAGGACCCCAAACGTTAAGGGAGTGGTAACCCTTCCTGTTGCGGAAAATGTGCTCCCTGTCTTGGGGGGGTTTAACGCCACATGGGTGCAATCAATTGCACCCAACACATTGGGGGTGCCACTTACCCCATAAAAATGCCTTTTCACGGTGTTCCACTCGTTCCGATGTTGGGGGAACAAGATGAAATTCCCGGACACCAAGCGTATGGCATCCAGGACCTGGCCAAGGCACCGTGAAAAGGTAGGCTGTGACACCCCCCCATCCCTCTGGAAACTTCCAGTGACCAAAAAATGCAGGGAGCACAGCAGTTTTACCATTCCAGGGACGGCACGGCTTCTGCGAGTCAGTGGCTGCAGGGAAGGCTCAAGCAGCTCATACAGGCTGGATATTGCCGTCCTATTGGGCCTGTATCGCCTGACCACTTCATCCTCGCTTAAGCCCTCTAAAGTCGCCCTTTCGTGAAAAAAGCGAGGCTGCATCACTCTGGAAGGCTGGGGGACTTGCTGTTCCTCCTCCATATGGAGCAAAAACCCCATTGAAAAATCCATTTTTGTTTTTAACACTCAAAAGTGAAAAATGTGCTCTGCCCAACACCTCCCCCAATTAGGCGCTAAAGTACGCACACATTTGCGCGATAACTAACGCATTTAACACTTTAGGTGCTTTTGTGAATCATGCATTATTATTCTTTTCATTCGCTAATTACCGCGTTGCGTTAAAATTAACGCACGCGATATGTGACTTAGCACATGCGGTAATACTTTAGTGAATCGTGCGGTTTTTTTTGCGTCAATTTTAACGCAAAAAAGTGTGCGATAAAAATGAACGCGCTTTAGTGAATCAGCCCTCATTTCTCTAATATAACCATTCTCAAAAATATCTCTTTATGAGGATTAATGCCTGACCTTCTAATTTGCCCAGATTAGTACAATTTTGCATCACACTTTTAAATTGTCCATAAGGAAAACCTTTAATCCAGACCTGCTTATGGTTGCTCTTCATCAAAACAGCAGATCAGATATATTTATTATTGATCAACCTCTTTAGAAAATTTTAATCTGAACCTTGTCACCCATTATACACTTCCAGATCTCAAAATACATATAGCAATCTGACTTACAGTATATTTGCTATGAATGGTAGATTCCTATCAGCAGTATTCATTTCTCTGATAAAAGTGTCCAAGCTTGTTTTTCTTCCCATATCATAAAATCATAATTGATGTAGCACTGCCAAAGGGCAAGGCCCAAGCCCTGTTTAATGTTCCTGATTTCCCAACACACCATAAACAAGCACTGGGAGGTGACCCTAGCCCCATGGTGGTGTCAAACACTTGGGGGTAGATTTATCAAAATGTGAGATTGGAGCTCACCACAGAAAAATGCACCTACTTTTTATTTATTCCTATGGGGTTTTTAGAAGCTTATTTATCAAATGGTGAGTTCTAACTTTCACTAAATGATAAATCCGCTTCTAAAAATCCCATAGGAATAAATAGAAAGTGGGTGAATTTTTCTGTGGTGAGCTCCCATCTCACATATTGATAAATCTGCCCCTTGGTGTGAGAACTGATCTTTATTCCAAAAGAAAGTATGGCCAAAGATAAAATTGATGGAGTCCAATATAAATGCTATGGAAATATTTTCATCCCGTTCTAAATAAAATTTGACTAGCGTTAGCTCTTGTTTATGTCTAATAGAAGTATAAAGGGCGTTAACATCTAAAGTCAGGTTGCCATAGCAAGTCTTGAACAACTTGGAAAGTCTGCATAGTATTTCTCAGATATGATAAAATGGTTACATATTTCTGCAATTGTTGAAACTATATAATAAGATGTGTTTGAAGTCAATGTTTTTATACCAGACACAACCCAATGCAAATTGTATGTAGGCAGAATTCATTGCAAAGAATTGTAGAATAAATAATGTATGCAGAAAACCAGAACCCTTTATTAACATCTAGAACAAGTACAACTTTTAAAAATGAGCTGGGATGGCTTAATAAATTGCTGTCTCCCTTTGTTTACAAACAACAAATGCACTAAATTCTTCTTGTGTTTCAGATGGATCTTAGAGTATTACTGGTTTTCAGCGTGACTCTCCTCCTCTTTGCTCCCAGGGACTAGATAGGTAAAGGTTGCTTCAAAACAGTGAGCTTTTATCTCAAAGTCATCCAAAACAGCCTGCTTTGCTTTGGATGTTTTAGCTGCAACAAAAAAAAAATTAGATTTCTGATATTTTAAATGAAATAGTTTATAATCCCATCCGGGCAATAATTAATAATTACTAATAAATTAATAATTACATTTCACCTGACTTGCAGATTAATGATTTAGAAGGGCATTAAAGCCCAGGACTGCTGCCAGACGCTAACACCCATAGAGCAGAATGACGTTTGGTTTATGAAAGCTGAACACATTCTAACAAACTGATTCCACTATTCGATATTTGATAAATCTGCACCTTAGTGACCCATAAAAAAGAAATTCCCTCATTCTACTGGAAGGTAAGAAACTTGGATAAATGTGCGATTAGCCTATAACTATTTTTATATGTGCTTGCTGAAACTTTTTTTCTTTCTCTTATTCCATTTACCTACCTTCAAATTTCTCATAAAATAACAGCAGGGTGGGCACATAGTAAAGTTCAACCCCCCCCCCACTGCCCATGAAAGTTGCGTAGATGCTGACCTGAACCCACACCCGACCCGTGGGCTAACCTGTGGGTTTCAGCTTGTTAATATAAGGCATATCATCTGTTTTTAAACAAATTCTGTGGTTTAGAAGGGGAGTTAATGATCAGTGCTTTGTATTAAAAATATAATAATTAACATGTATTCTTTCAGAAAAGATATGTAAGGAGCCCTTGGGTTAGGTGACAGATTATATCACTGTCCTAAACCATTAACACAGAAAATGTATGTAAAGTGCTCATATTATGTAAGTTTAATCAATTTTATATTTTGGTTTAGATTCCCTTTAACAAAATCTGTCAGGCTGCAAGTTGGACACACTCTATTATAAGGCTGATACTCACAAGCAAGAAATAAAGTCCTCTGGTTGTCCTTTTGAACTCCCAGAAGCAGCAAATTTGTTCCTGTCTTAAATGATTCCAATTTTACTTTATCTAGAAAATAAGCAGGGCATGATATGTTAGAAACAGACTGAATTCATGGAAACTTTAGTTTTTGGTAGTTGTAATATGTAATAATACATTATTCTGACCTTCTTTCGCTCCTTTCTTATATTTCAGCTCCATCAAGGTCTTCTCTTCCCCTCTACAATAAAAAAGGTAATTGGGTTTGAAAATAAATAGATATGAAAAAAGGGAATCAGTTGCTAAGAAGTAAGGGAAGGAAGAAGTAGTGAAATGTGACACAGACTGATTAAATTATTTTGGACTACGTGTCACATTAAAAATGATTGCACATGATTATTTGTATCATGCTACAATTGGCCAAAGGGTAAATTTCCTGTGATATGTAGGTTCAGAAACTGTTGTTGTGGCTACATCATAGGTATAGGTATATATATATATATATATATATATATATATATATATATATATATATATATATATATAAATGGAGAGACCACCGGCACTCACGAGAAAAGTGTTGAAATTGCCTGGGTGCATATTTACGTGTATATAAGATTTCCCCTCTATTTTGTAATAGGCTTTATCTTTTGTACTTATTCATTTTTGCAGTTTGCCACTGGAACACATGCAATAGAAAAGATAGTATACTTCATTATTGTCCATATCAGCCAAATCAAGAGGTACCCTAAGTAACATCAACTTCAAGTAATATTAAATGTTGTCTTTTTTAAACGCCTGTCTTTGCACATTAATACTCATAATGAGGGCTGATTATTTATGATTTAAGATCATCTAAACATCTGGGTATAAAGATATAACCAATTAAAATATCTATAAATATAACTCACGCAATCTGGATCTCTTTGACTGTATACGCTTCTTCTTCTTTACAGAGCTCCAGTTTAGCTGAGTACAGCAGTCGGATATGGTAATTTTTATCAGCATAGTTTGAAGCTTTGGCAACGAGCCCCCATGTTTCACACCCCTGTTATGATGAAAGAAAAACAAAGAGCAAAAGGTAAAGGATGTTATAATAAAAGGTAGAGAGCAGTGATGAGCGAATCTGTCATGTTTCAATGAAAATTTCACAAAACGTGGCTACCGCATGGTTTTTTTGACGTGACTGCAACATATTTGACATGGCCACGGCTTTTTTGACACAACTTTTTTTTCACTCTGCAAATTTTTTGTTCCTGAAACTTTTTTTGACTTGTTTACAGGAGTTCATCATTATTTTGTTAGACTATATTTTAAGTTTCAGTGACATTACATGATCAGTGTGATCTGGGCAGCTGTTGGAAAACTAAGTCATCAGAAATCATCAAGCATAAAATGAGGTTTGTCTATTATAGAAGCTGTTGCTACAGGGATAATTATTAAATTGATGATGTGGAACCCACTGGTTGTGAGCTGCCATGTAGCTATATATATAGTATTGTGAGTTGGTATCTAGACAGCAGCCCATAGCCAGTGATGTGATGTGAATCAGCATTTCTAGCCTACCTCTTTGTTAAACTTTAGTTTCTTCTTTCAAGAACATTTTTACCAGAGAAAGAAAAAAAAGTACAAACCTCTATGCCTTTTAAATCTTCTGAGCGTTCAAAAAGGCCATAACATTCTTGGGCTAAAAAAGAGAGAAATGTAGTCACATTGGAGTGCTAGTAAATATTTTATGAGTAATTATGAGATTTTGATATCTTTGCAACAAATGCAGATCCTGCACATACCATCATTGAGAGTGTGATTATAGACTGTAATATTACTCAGATTGTTGCATTTGCTCCACTCTAAAAAATTATCCATCTCTTCTTTTGGGAGTGATGCTCCTCTACCTAGAAAGAGAACATTTTATAAAGTTAATGAAACGTATTTCTATGTAGAAGGTCTGTTCTGAGATACAAAAGTAGACACCTGATTTATCAACATTCTAATTTTCATGGTTTTAGAGGTTTTTAACACAAATAAACTCATTTACTCTAAAACCACAAATGTCTAGTCATTTATTGGAAGATCCGAATTGAAAAATTACCAATGAATTAAAATGTGGCAGGAAAACAAAAGAACACATAAACCACATTTTTTTGTGGTTTTTACATTTTCCTACAAATCTTTGTGGACTTACTAATGTTTGTACTTCTATTTTACAATTCTATTAAGAAGTACATAATTGTGCTATTATATTGGGTGTCTACCATAATTTCTCAGTTAATTTAAACATTACATCTGTTAGCTTTCTACTCTAATCCTTCTTTAGCATTACTTTTAGTTGGCCTTTAGGAATGTTGATATTGGCATAACCTAAGATTTAGTATAGGTTTATTTCCTTTTAATCTGATAATGTCTGAGAGGGGCAACTCATCTGTAGTGTTATTAAAGCTGGCATAACAGTCAATTGAATTAGCATAGGTCCTTATTTAAACCCACATACAAAGTAGATTCCACCTCTGATTTTGGACTTTGCATCTTATTCACTGTTAGTACAGTCCCACAAACTTGATTTGGGAACCATATTGCTGTTTTGGTTTTTGAGTTTTTGTTGTCTTCCATATACCATCTAATAGTATTGCAATGACTTTACTTTTTCGGGTATAACAGCTTGAGCATGGTCAGAAGCTGCCAGGTAAAAAAAACAAATGCAGTCAACAGCTTGCAGTCCAGGGGCAATGTCAGTCTATGCAGGGAATGCCAGTTCAAGATCACAGGTTTTTTTTTACTTTAACCTGAAGCAAATGAACAGCAAATCGCCCCCTTTACCAGTTGATATGATGATTGGAGGACATCAACTGCAATTGATTGTAAATGGTTTATAATTAGCCCTTTGTGTGCCAGCTGTTACTAGGCAACACTTTTTCCATAGGGTTACCTGTAACTTGGAAATGTAGAACTGAAGAAACTAACATGTTGGTGCTTCTGTGTGGCAGCCCTACATTTTACAATCTATGGCATGCAAATGGTAAAACTGGACTAATCCTCAGCATTATGGTGTTAGTTTTTAATATGTTTTCTTGTGATGTAATTTTAGCAGTTCGGTGACACTACATTTAACTAATTAACAATGTAAGTCTAAGGGGCTGATTTACTAATCCACGAATCCGAATGGGAAAAAAATCGGATTGGAAACAAACATTTTGCGACTTTTTCGTATTTTTCACTACTTTTTCGTGAATTGTTGCAACTTTTTCTTAGCCATTACGATATGTGCGAATTGTTGTGACTTTTTCGTAGCCATTACGATTTGCGCGAATTGTCGCGACTTTTTCGTAGCCGGTACGACTTGCGCAAATTGTCATGACTTTTTCGTATTGAGCGCTAGTAAACGGCAGGCAAACCTTTCCGATTTTTTCACGACAGCTACGAAAAAGCCGCGACAATTCGTGCAAGTCGTAATGGCTACGAAAAAGACGCGACGGCGACGGAAAAATCGCAAAATACCGATCATTACGAAAAAAACGCTTTTGGACGCTTTCGATCCGTTCGTGGATTAGTAAATCGGCCCCTAAGTGTATAAAGGTCCCTTTTGGCAAACAGTGCATTTACCCTCTGCATAGGTGTGATTACTTACTGTGTATATATGCTCCGTTTAATACATTATCTTCTCGATCATAGCATATCAGAATGTCTGGATGTGGCAGGAATAATGTGGTGGTATAGTTCTCTGCAAGTTCTAGAAAAGGACATAATTTAGCTAAATCAGCATCCTGTGTGCACATTTAAATTAAAAATTTTCGCAGGCTTTGCTAGTGGTGCCAGTGAAAAAGAAGGATGAGTTTCCCCACTATTAATACAAAAAGATTATTATTCTGTAAATTAATCCTGAAAATTGAAACTGTTTAGAGTTATTGTTAATATTCGTCAGATCTAGAGGAGGCTTGCAGCACAGGCACTGGCCTACATTATAGCAAACAAAAAAAGAATCCCCTCATCATCCTGACCTGCTTGTTCAAGGGCGCTCTGTGCATGGCTAGCAGGCTTATCCTGTGCCTGTCAAAGCACACACATTCAGTAAACTGAGGCAGCAGATCAGCTTTTCTGATTTTTTTAACACAAAAAACATTTATTTTACACTTCTGAAAATGTATACAATAGGCAAAGGGAAAATCATGGTTCACCTAGTTTAAATTGCTCTTTAATGAGATGGGACACTAAGACATGATTTTCTGTTTTAAAAGAGGTAGGCTTTATTGTATCACACGTACCAAGCAACATGGCTGCATCAGTAAGTGGGTGTGTGTATGAACTACAGATGGCTACAATGTGATTTGATATCAGAGTTGAACACAATATTAAACATCTCAAGATCAATGCAATAACAAAAATGACACCAGGCCTGAAGCCTCTGCAAGGGCAGTAAACGCTCTGGGTTGTAGTAATGAGAGGTGCAAACAACTGGTGTACCAACCATGCTGGAAATGCCTTGGGGAATGGTGAATATTGCATGGTCACTCTGGAATATTGCCAGGAACATTTTAAACTAAACAAGTTTAATTATTTGGAATGTACACTCTACTATCTTTCAATATATGTTATTTTATGGGTAAATGATGTGGGTACTCTAGATATGGCATAACCCTAACTCTCAATGTTCCAGCAAGACAACCTGCAAAGATGTTAACTCACCATCATTTTTCAGGAGTCACCCTGACTTGCTCCCTTTCACCCGGTCAACTAAATTAGCATCTGAATTTTACTTACCACCACAGAAAACAGGTGAAATACACTTAAAATGCTATAGAAACAGGCAGAGTAGGGTTTGTGTGCTCTGAACAGGATAGGGGTGTATTTTTGCGTTAAATGGGATTTGGCTTTAGGCAAAACAGGGCTGTGGCTAAGACACACCTTGTTTATTATACAAATGGTGTGGCATTTCTGAACCAGTACAGCAAGAGTATCATTATATACATGATTATAATAATATCATTTAATAAGGAAAATTTTGATCTTACCCTCTGTGGATTTGAATTTATAGGCCTGAGTACCTGGTATTCTTTCATGTTCATAGAGTTGTCCATTAGTGTCTGCCATTCTGTAATTTTTAATGAATAGAGAAGAAATAATTGTGGTAACTGTGCAACATAAAATATTGGCAGTTATTTAAGGGAACTATGCTGAGATGCACAGAACCAGATGTTTAGAAAGAAAAAAATGCTTTTATATTGGGCACAGGTAACTCACTCACTACTGCATGGGGCCTGGCAGAACAGGTGACCTAAAAGATCCACGTCATTTATCATTTTGTACGGTAGGGGCCAGAAAACATTTTTTTTGTTCTCTACACACACACATATATATATATATGTTTTATATTTATGGCTACATCCATTTTCCTTGCGCTACAATGAAACATACGTTTAAAGGAGAAGGAAAGGTCTATGTAAATACAGCCATAAGCACTCACAGAAAAGCTGCACTGAGTCCTCTATCAAATGAAACACAGGATTTCTTGTCTCCTTTTTGTAAACATGTTCTTCAGTATCAGACTTCCTCTCTCAGAAAATTCCTTCATTCCCAGGGCCAGAATCTTCGCAGCTCTCTCCTTTCTCCCTTCTCCTGCTTCCCCTCCCATAAGAATGCATAAGAATTCACTTCCCCTCCCATCAGAATGTGTGATCTATGCTACCAACCGCTAGAGCTATACAGCAGGAAGCTAGCAAGACCAAGTTAAAATGGCAGCTGCTATCTTAAGCAAACAGAGAAAGCTTCTAGGGCTCTTTACTAGGTATGGTATGCTATGCAATTTGTTCTCACTGTTAATAAATCCAACTATATGTAGTACATCTAGAGGTTATAGTTAATATGATATGAATACTTACGGATTAGAAAAGACAGTACAATTCAATTCACTTTCACTAAATGACACCTTTGAGTAGACATAGGCTATGTCATCACTTTGATACTTAGAATTTGGACTAAGAGAAACTGCTATTAAGTTCCACAGTCCAGATACCTGTAAATGAAAATGACACCATTAAACATACTTATATCACATTCTGGTTTTTTTAAAGTGGATAGTATGGTGAGAGTAAATCAAAATGTCAAAGAGCAAGAAGGCATGGCAAAATACTTCTGTGTAAAGTGTCCTGTAATAAGCATCCAAGGTAGTGGTAGTAGTAGCACTGGGTGGGAAAGGGGAGGGAAGCAGAATAAAGGCACTCAGGAAGAGTAGAAATGTGACTTAGAAAAGACAAGAGAGAATGTCATTAAAAGAAAGGGAAAAAACTGTATCAGGAAAAGGGCAGAAGGGCACCCTAGAGCCTAGGAAAAGATATGGCTAAACTACAAGCACATATGAGAGTGATGTGGGGTTCCTATCATTTTAGAACTGGAAAGGGTATATCAGTGGGACTGTTATGGTGTGTGATAAGTGAGTCTGAAATTTTTCCACTCTAACCCACAACTAGGTCTTCTTCTACTTTTTGACCTGACTCCTTTCGGGTGACTCATATATGGGAGGGATCAGTCACTATGGGGGAAGGGTACCTTGCTTAAAGTTTATCCCATTACCCACCTGCACACTGGTTACTCTCCTCCTTGGCCTGAATACGCCCAACTTAATTATTGCTAGATGACTTATGACTAGATGACTAGATTACTAGTGCTATACCAAAGGGATGCACTAAGAAATAGATAGAAGTTTCACACCCAGAGAATTAAGGAGAGGGGAGAAATGCAAGCATTTAATAGAGAGTTAAAGCAAGAAAAAAAATGACTAAGAATGAGTTAAAATATATGGTTATGCACATTTTGGGGAGAATTAACAGAGAAGAGAGAAGAAAAGTGAGGATATATTTAAAAAAGACCACCCTGGATGCATCTAAGGAAAAGTGGCAACATAATGAAGAATGGAAAAGGTTTCTGCAGGCTGCTAATTATTTATGAGACAGCTGCAAGGGTACTGATCTACTTCTCAGACACAAATAGCCCTAAATCAGACAACTAGAGAGTGGGCTACACCTGCTTGCTTAATGAGAGAGACCTGTGCAAATTCTCTCTATTTTACCTTTTGCTAACTATATTCTTCTCTAAGGGTATTCCCTTTCCGCTCTGTCTGTATAAATATATGCAATAAACAGACAACTTTGGATTTTAATAGGAAAAAATATATTTTTTTGTTTGAAATGTTCTAATGTGATCTCCTTTTTCTCCCCCAAATTTGGTATGCCAGCCATAACCTATTGTTTGCATTTGATACACAGTATATTCTGCATTCTTACCGTTGCAGGGTCTGGTAGGATCCCTTTGCGTTCTCCAACACAATCAGAGGGGCTGCCATGGGTGACTACTAGGAAACATGACAAAAACAGATAAAAACTGAGGACACCCATCTTCAAACACGATAGTGACAGAAGTAACAGGTCCATTAAATTTCCACATATATAAGTCCCGAGGCTTAAAAAAGTACAAGGTAATTATGAGAAAACATTTGCAGACCAAATATTGATCAAGACTATACAAACAGAACTGCACTTTGATTTCCTAATACAGGTTTAACCCACCTCCAAAGCATCACATTCTGTTGCAATTCAACCACTAAATGACACTGCCAAAATATGTTCTGGCATTTAAAGTACACTAAGAGCCAAATACAAAGTCTATGCTCATGTACAATACCCTATGTAACATTTGCCATAATTTCCAGATTGCCAGTATAGGCCTAGGCATCGGTGTAATGTCAACCTCACCATAAATTGTACTTCAACATGCAATATATACATAACATAATATTGGGAAATTTGTAGTGCTACCCCCATATTACACAGCAAGTGGGCATGGCAGCTCCCCCCTCAAACACATACATGCTCTGCACAATACGTTATGTGACTATATGTCAGCAGTAGTAGCTCAGGCAAAGAGCCTGCAAATCAAATTACAGAATGTAATAGTGCATGCATCAGCAATATCAGTTCTCCCTCTGGCCACCCCCCCCCCCCCCCCCAACACACACATCTTGCACACCATAATACAGTATATAACAGTGCCAGTATCAACAGTGCCTACCCCCAGCCCACCCTGCACTCCATCATACAGTATGTAACAATGCAAGCATAGGGAATGCCAGCTCACCACACCCTGAAGACCAAGATACAGTATATATTAGTGCAAGGGCCTGCAAAGCAATCCCCTAACACACACTGTACTTTATGATATAGTATATAATAGTGAAATGAACTGCAATGCCAGTGCCCAACACTCCATTATACAGTATTTAACAACTGCAAGCATTAATAATGCCAGTCCAAAAGCATAAAACACACATGCAGCTCTATATCATTTCACATATATGAGAAACAGCACAGATTCCATCACCCACTCCCACACACAGTGTTACACAATAAAAAGTAAATACAGAACTCATACATGGCAAATATTAATGGGACTATTCCCCCCTTCACCCACAACACATGACTGCTGAACTAAACTGCAAAATGATACCCATGCCTGTACCTTAGGCTACAGAGCAAGCATTTCAAACTGGGGTTTTGGGGCCACTTTTGGAAGGACATCCTACTCTTTATTTGGGGGCCCAAGATACTTATCATGCCTTTATTTAGAAACAGCCCCCAACCTATTATCCAGAAACTCATGATCCAGAAAGCTCTAAATTTCAGAAAGGCCATCTCCCAATGAGTCAATTTTTAGTAAATGATTCTACTTTTTTAAAAATGTGTACAGTGAATCTTATACAAGGTTTCCCAGACTGCTTGGGCCCACCTTACTGCCTGTCTTCCTTATTTTCATTCTTCATATCAGGTGGCTCTACAGCTTCCAGGTTTCTGGCACAGTAGACAGCTTGCATTAAAAGGTGCCCAATATGGGAAAATAGATCCTACCTAGCTCCTTAATTACTGGGTACCTGACTGGCGTGGTACTGCCCGGCATGCTGACCTCCAAATCCCTTGTTGGAGCCTGTGCTGCTTATTCCCATCTCTCACCAGCGATTGTGCTCTACAAAGCTGGCCTACCACTAGCTAACCTTACTACTTGCCTTGGTACCCCTCTGAGGTGACGGACATCAGGCTCCCTCGTTATTCACGCTTATCTTCTTTACATCAGCCAGTGAGGAAGGGGCACACTGCTCTCCCCTCACGGAATAACTACTAATTAAAAATATACAGATTAAATTATTTATCGGTAGGTAGATCAGCTGTTTCAAGGTCTTGGGATCAAGGAAAACTACAAAAAAAAAATTCTGCTGGGTAGGATGTCAGGGTTGTAGTCCCAGTTTTTGTGTTTAATGTGTAGAGTATTTAATTTGTCATCTACTACACATGCATTATGTATGTAAGTTTGTTCTACTTTGCTACTCTTAGGCTGATGCCACACGTGGCGTTTTTCCACTGCGTATTTTCTAATTCTCTCAGTGGCTGAAAAACGCCTGATATCATCATCCATAGAAATAGCTTGAAAAGATTTGAAGCAAACCACACAATGCAGAAATACGCTAGAAAACGCCTTAGCACAGATTTTTCAAGCGTAGGCCGAAAAACGCCACGTGTGGCATCAGCCTTAGCCATGACATCAGTAATTTTCAAATACACAAATATGGATGTTTGGTGCATTAACTTCACATTGGTAAAAAGGTGCACCAGGTAAATATGCGTGTAGCAGGGAGATTTGTTAGAGGTGAAGCAAGTGAGATGTCTTAGAAATGTAAAGCAGAGTGTGTTGTGAGCCTAGAACCAATTTTTATTATTTTTTTTGAACACTATATCCTAAAGGACATCTAAAAAATTCATATCTGTATTTTCAGAAAAAAATATCCTAATGTGAAAGTAGCTAAATAAAAACATAATATACAATGTATATTCCTACCAAAAGATTTAACATAGAACAACGTAAAAAGAAAGTCAGTTCCCACTTTGTATAATAAGATAAAGTTCCATGGATGTTAGGCTAAATATCGCTATTTAGTAGGAAACACATACAAGCAGAAGGCACACACACAAAAATTCAATAGATTCCTGACCAATTTATTAACAGCCTCTATTTAATAGACCACTTGTGTGTTTCATTGCAACACACATATCTAACAACATGATAACCATCTGAAATAGCTTACAAAGTCCATTATATGTGGGACAAACAACTCTACAATTCATAATATGCCTAAATGAGCATATACATGCAAATATGACCCAGAAAAAGAGGAAGAAAACAATGCCAGACAAAATATGGCCATACTTGGAAAAACATTTCTTTTGTGATAATGTGTCTCATATAAGACAGCAGGTATTGGATATGTGACTTCTGAATGAATTGATGTAGCTTATTGGATTTGAGCACTGGATACTTTACATTCAGACAGTTGGGAGATATTATGTAACGGCGTCTAATTATAGGGATTAAATCTCGATTATAATGTATTTATTAATACTATATTACGCTGTGAATTGTAATAATGGTGTGTAGGCAGGGTTGGACTGGAGTGTGCGGAGCCCAACAGCCCCCTGCTTGAGCACACATACCTCCTTCTTACCTATGGGGGAGGGATGTCAGCAGGAGGATCGTCAATGCTTTCTGGGGGGGATTGGGTCTGGGTCGGTGGCTGCCAACACATAGTAGGTTTTTTCCAGGTATCCGGCCAGCCCAGCTGACCCTGTGTGTAGGCAGCCATCTCACTTCAGTCTCTGCTTTCAGAAACAGCCAAGACAGCACAATGCAACTGCTTTCAGGTATATGTTTCCTAACTAATTCAATTCCAGTCCTTTAAGACTCTGCTTTTGCTTCTTCTCCCCTGCTTAAGTGCTATTCTCATATTTACCACTAGGTGAAGCAAGGAAGCACATACAGTGAGGAACATAAGTATTTGAACACCCTGTGATTTTGCAAGTACATAGAAATCATGGAGGCGTCTGCCCACTGTGAGAGACAGCAATTAAAAAAAAAATTCAGGAAATCACTTTGTATGATTTTTAAAGAATGTATTTTTATTGCACTGCTGCACATAAGTATTTGAACACCTGGCAATCAGCAAGAATTCTGGCTCTCAAAGACCTGTTACTCTTTAAATAGTCCACCTCTGCTCCACTCATTAATATAAATTAGTAGCACCTGTCCACCCCAGTCAGTCAGACTCTAACTACTACCATGGGCAAGACCAAAGAGCTGTCAAAAGACACCAGAGACAAAATTGTGGGCCTCCACAAGGCTGGAAAGGGCTACAGGGCTTCCAAGCAGCTTGGTGAAAATAGATCAACTGTTGGAGCCGTTACGACTTTTCGTAAATTGTCGCGACTTTTTCGTAGCCGTTACGATTTGCTCGTATCTTGTCGCAACTTTTTCGTATTGAGCGATCGTAAACTGCGGGCAAAACTTTCAGACTTAGCATGATTTTGAAAGCCTCCCATAGGACTCAATGGCACTCTGCAGCTCCAACCTGGCCCAAGGAAAGTCATGATACTGAAGCTTGAATGAATCCGAAACTTTCGTACTCGGCGCGATGGCTATGAAAAAGTCGTAACACTACGAAAAAGTTGCGACAATTTGCGAAAAAGTCGTAACGGCTACGAAAAAGTTGCAACAATTTCTGAAAAAAACGCAAACTTCGGATCATTACGAAAAAAACGCATTTGCACGCTTTTCAGAAGTTCGTGGATTAGTAAATGTGCCCCTATGTGTAAAACCCATTCTTAAAAAGGCTACACTGGACCTATCATGCCTATCTAACTATCGTCCGGTCTCTTTCCTGCCCCTAGCCTCTAAACTCCTGGAACATCTTGTCTTTTCTCGTGTCACTAACTTCCTCTGCACCCATAATCTGCTGGACCCTATGCAGTCTGGTTTTCGGCCTGTACACTCCACTGAGACGGCCTTATGTAGAGTGGCAAATGATCTCCAGACTGCCAAGGCCAAAGGACACTACCTCATTCTCCTTGACCTTTCCTCTGCTTTTGATACTTGCGACCATTCTATCCTTATGCAAATTCTCTATTCTCTGAGTATCTGGGATCAAGCTGCATCCTGGTTCTCTTCTTACTTTTCTAACCGCTCCTTCTCTGTTGCTCTCGCTAACAAATCCTCTACCCCAGTTCATCTTAGTGTGGGAGTGCCACAGGGCTCTGTGCTTGGTCCTTTGCTGTTCTCCCTGTACACTCTCTCTCTAGGAGACCTTATTTCTTCTTTTGGTCTTAAATATCACTTATATGCAAATGACATCCACGTGGGTTTCTACTACTGCTGAGGTGTGAAGAGGTGTACAATGTGGGTGATTACAGTCTGAGCCTGTGTGTACAGCAGAGGGTGAACAATGCAGGGATTAAAAGGTGTGAACAACACAGGGGATTACATTTTTAAACAATACAGGGGGGATTACAGCCTGAATCTGAGGTGAGAACCATGCAGGAGGCCAGTACTGATACCATTTAAAGCTTACACAAAGGTATGCTATCAAAGCAGCCAAACAGGTGGGGGGCCACACAGAGGGGGGTCGGGGGCCGGGCTGCCAGTTGGACAGCACTGTCCTATAAATATTGATAATGGGTGAGTGCAGAGGATCTCTTGTTGTTGTCTATATGTATTTTGTGGTCACAACCTCATTGCACCCCCGCCTAAAGGTTTAAAATGTAGTGGTTGAGCACAACTTTCCCTTTTTTGCTATAGTTTATACAGGAGCAGTGGCCAGCTCCATGTTGTAGCTCCCACCCTTCCCAGCTACAGTCAGGTGATCCCAGTGGAGCCAATAAAAGGGCAACCATATGGGGGTTTTAACCTTGAAAGAAAGTAAGTTGCAATTAAAACTTAGTGCCTTTGCTAAACGTATATAGAAGCAGTATAATTCTTAATGAATTGCATAAGTCAGTGTAAGACTGGCCAGAAAAGATGACTTTGACGTAGTTGGCCAGCTTGAAGTATATTGCAATGTATGGACAAACAATCCCTGTTTTGTTTAAAGGGGAGGGCATTTCTTAGTAGCTTAATGCACAGAATGTCTTAATGTCCTATATATATATTGATAATGGGTGAGTTGTTGTTGTCTATAGCAATAAAGAATATATTTTTTTAATGCATTTAAACATTTGTTAAGTTATACATCTGTGTATAAAATTCACAGAAGTTAAACAGTGGCACTCAACAGTGGGCAAATTTGCACATGGGCTGTAACAAATGGCATACAATCACATTTTTGCTTTTATTTTTCTACCAGTGGCTGGCTGAAGAAAGCTAATTAATGACTGGTTGCTACTGGTTAGGGCTCTGGCACTATGGGAGATTAGTTGCCCGCGACAAATCTCCCCGAAATGTAAATCTCCAGTGGGATAGCATACGCGGCGCCTTGAGAGGAAACTTCCACGTTTTCAGGCAAATTGCGGCACCGCGTATGCCATTCCATCGCTGGTGGGATGGCATTTCGGGGAGATTAGCCGCCTGCGACAAGGGAGATTTGTCGTGGGCGACTACTCCCTATGTGTGCCACAGCCCTTACTGTCCAGTGTTATTAAATAACCCCCGGTGAGATAGATAAAGAAATAGGAAGGATGCAGAAAAAAAATAAATAAATACTGGAGAAGAGACGGATCATTTTTGTTCAGAATGTGAATGCAGATAAAAAGTCCCAAAAAATCACATTATGTGAAAAAGTATGTGTCATTTTACTTGTTCTGCCAGCCTATTAAGTTCTTGTGACAAAGCTGTAACAGTCCCAAGCACTCGTTCTCTATCTCTTGCTCGAAGACGACTTCCACATCGCTGAAGAAAGCGATCAGGATGCCATGTTACCTGTTGTGTCCGAAGGTAACGTCTATATGTAGTAGGGGTTGAAGGGTTTGCACCTGCTGCTATATACTGTGCCATCTCCTCAGCAGTGCCTCCTCGCACAGGCCAAGGTATGTCATTGAACCCAAGCAGATTGGTACCTGGCCCATTATCTTTATTGTCTTCTCCCCTTCCTGTATCTGTTTCTATGAATGTTTCTCTGTGTTTTTCAGTGTCCCATCCTTCCACATCTGCCAGTTTCATGTCACCGTCTCTGTCTGAGCCCACTCTTCCAAAGACTTCCTCACACTGTTTTTGATACCGCTGCCTTTGGGCATTGCGAAGTTCATTTGCCATTTGTTTTTGTCTGTCTAGATATTTTTGCTCCTCCAAAATATTTACTGTATTTCCAACAGGACCCTTGTGTGCTTTGGTTCCATAGTGCCGTGACTGACAATGCCTAGACTGGTACTCCCTGTAAATTCGATCAGCCCAGTCCTCAAAAGTTTCAGGTTCAGGTAGGGTTTCCAAACAGTCATCTGCAGAGTGAGAAATATATTAAAAAGAGACCTGTGAATGTTTGTGCTACACCAACCATGCTGATAATTATATAAATCTGGGCATACACGAAAATCAGGCCAATGACAGGATCATCTAGATCTAACTCTGTGTGTGTGTGGGTGGCCAAATAAGGCCCAGATTTAAGATTTAAAATCTTTAATTATTGAAGACATGTTAAATCAACAGCTCTAAATCTCTTAAAGGAACAGTAACACCAAAAAATGAAAGAGCTTTAAAGTAATAAAAATATAATGCACTGTTGCCCTGCACTGGTAAAACTGGTGTGTTTGCTACAGTAACACTACTATAACTTATATAATAAGCTGCTGTGTAGCCACGGGGGCAGCCATTCAAGCTGGAAAAAAGGAGAAAAGGCACAGGTTACATAGCAGATAACAGATAAGTTCTGTAGAATACAATAGTGTTTTATCTGTTATCTGCTATGTGCCTGTGCCTTTTCCCCCTTTGAATGGCTGCCTCCATGGCTACATAGCAGCTTATTTATATAAATTATAGTAGACTTTCTGAAGTAAACACACAACTTTTACCAGTGCAGGGCAGCAGCACATTATATTTTAGTTACTTTTATACACTTTAACTTTTTGGTGTTACTGTTCCTTTAAGTTTTAACCTCCTGTTGAATTGTCACCCCCTCAAATCAGCTGTAATTTTAATTACAATGAAAGAGATTGATAACCTGCCAAAATATTAGGCACCCCCAAGTGCCTTAAATCTCCTACCTTGTACCCCGGGCTGGTGCCCCTGTTAGGAGAAAACAGCACCAGCCTGGGGTACCTGTAGCGAGCGCTTCCTCCTTCCTGCTTCATTCTGCCGGCAAATTCCCGGCACCAGCGCAGGTGCAGTAGAGTGAAAAGCCGACTTTATAGTTTTTCACTCTACTGCGCATGTGCGTGCACGCGAAGCAGGAAGGAGGAAGCAATTGCAGCTACCCCGGGCTGGTGCTGCTCTCTCCGAACAGGGGCACCAGCCTAGGGTAAAAGGTAGGCGATTTAAGTCACTTGGGGGTGCCTAACATTTTGGCACCCCCAAGTGACTTAGCCTTTCCTTGTCCTTTAAAACACTCCACTCCAGTGCATACATTTCTTACACTGTTCTCCCTTTTTCTAATGGAAATAAAATGTCAATTTATGTCTATCTCACCCTCATAAAGTCCATACATCTCCTGATACTCATCCATGCTCTCTGCCATTATCTTCATGTTCCAGTCTGCCATATCTGGAGATGAGGGGTCTCTTTGTGTCCACATGGAACATGCTTGCTGGGGTTGGTCAAACTGCATGGTAAGATACAAATACAGTCACCTTCCTTTCAAAACCCAGAATATAAAGAAATAATATTTTATTTCTCATGTGAGTATTAAATTACCTAATTGCCCATTTCATTTTCAGCCAGGAAACTTATTCAGATAGACTTTGCATTAATATCACAACGTTTGCATATACAGAGGAAGGACATGCCATTCAGAGGAAGCACAGTGCTGGACTGGGTTGCTATTTTTTCCACTTGTTGCTGCTAAAAGCAGCATACAACTACACAACTATGTCTGCAGTTTTTTTTCTACAAAAATTAACCACTCTACCACTTTTTTATTTTAGACCCCAAGCTATATTCATTAGTAAAAGACATAGATCAGCTTACAATTAGATGTTCTACTTGTCTCAGGATGTCTCTTGGGGTGGTACCCTGAAAATTTGGGGCATCCAGGGTTCTCGGGCATCTCTTGAGTATTGGGACAACAAGGTCTTTGTATGCTACAGAGAAAAGAGAGTGAAATTCATTTGTGAGGTTGGTGCTATATTATGACTAACCAGTTTTAAGGTAAAATAGCTCTTCGAACTAAAGCAAAATTAAATAGTATAGCATTCAGTAGCCAGACAGATGATACATTCTCTGACAAAATGAATGCTGCATTGTGATTTGTCATAACTAGAAGAACTGGGAAGGATATCATTTCAAGCTAGTTTACATTTCTGAAAAAAGTACTCACCTGGAGTACTGATTTCTTTCAGTCTAAAGAAAAGATTTACCTTCCAGCAAAATTTATGAGGACTGGTAAAGCTAGGGGTCAAAACTACCAATAGCATATTTATACTACAGTACCACCTACAGTAAGTGCCAGGCCAAGTAATAAGGCTGGCTAAAAGCAATACTAATTAGCGTGCCCCCCACTAGCTGTCACTTCGTTATTTTTCCCTTCTCACCAGTCTGGTCTGCAGACCAGAACTGTGCCCCCGCCCAACAGTGCCCTAGGCACATGCCCATTCCTAGTTCTGGCCCTGTCAGTAGTAAAGAGAATATCTGTGAATATCTCAGAGTAATCATTTCCTCTAAGAGTCATTTCCTACTGACAGGAACAGGTTACACATAAGCAAGACTGGGGTCACCTATAACAAAACCTGTACATGTAAAAATGAAGCAACACTTGCATGTAAAATTTGCTTTCACTGGCAAAAACTACCACAAGTCACTGGGCTAAAAATATATCTGTAGTACTACTTTCGATGTCTGGATAACCATCAGTAGGAGGGTGGAAGGGGACAATGGTAGGGATAAATCAATAAAAACAAAATCTGAATGGTACATAACTATATACAACTAAGGCACTTGAATATTAAAAATAATTCTAAATAATAACAGCTCCTCACCCTCCTTCCAACCACTCTTTGCCTCCTTAGCTACCACATGCAGAGCATTGTTTCCTGCAGAGTCGCTATTTAAAGGGTTTGCTCCTTTGCGCAATAGAAGCAGGGCACATGCATCCTCATGAAACGCACAGGCAGCATGTAGAAGACTCAAGCCATCAGGCAGAGGCTGGTCAAGGATCAAGTGCCTGTGCCGGCGGAGATAAGACTTCAGTTTGAGCACATCACCTCTCTGAATATAGCGCAGAGCACGAAGTTCCCGGCGGAAAGACATAGAAGCTAGGAGACAACCTGAAAAAAAATAAAAAGATAAATAGCATGATAATTCACTAGCACTGCATGCTAGTTTTTCATTTATCTCATTTAGACTCTCATAAATAGGGTATTTCTATCTTTACCAGATTAGTTGTCATATATAAACTATGCAAATTCAATTTAAGAATTCAGAGGACCAGAGAAGGTTGCACTTTATCTCCGGGGTGGATCAATGCCTAGGAGCCCGATATATGCTCTCCAAATTTTTATGTACACTTAATAATGCACCTGCATGGGAGAAGGAAAGCCAGAAGACAGGCAATATAATTAGGCAAGGAAGTACAGATCATCCAAGTGACGCACCTGAAACTCTCTATGCCGGTTGTGCTGAACCTGAGACAGGATAGAATGCTCACACATCGCATGCATGGATTATTTGTACTTCTAGGTGCAGTGGCACACACAATCCTTAAAGGAGAATGCAAGTCAAAATTTAAAAAGCATACTGCCCAATAGTCCTCCTATTGTTTAGTAAAAACGCCACACTTTTGGCTCACCTAATCAAATATTTACTCAGTCACACTTACTTCACATTTTCTAGAACAGGCAGCCATCTCTAAAAAGGTATTCTCCCTTCCTTTCCCTCCTTGCTTCATACTGCACATGTGTTTCATTCCCTCCCCCTCCCCTCTGCCAGATCCGCTTCTGATTGGCTGGTGGGCATGTGTAGCTCAGAACAGGAGACAGGATCAAGTTACACTCATGCTCAGAGAGTAGGAAGGCTGCCGCTGGCAGCCTACAGGAAGGGGAGAGATATTTCAGTGATGTCACTGTAGTCTTCACACTGCTGTAGCCTGCCAGCACCATATCTCAGAGAAGCAAGCAGGGATCTGGGAATTTAGATATGCAGTAAGTACTTAATAAGAATGCCTTTAGACTTACTTTTAATTTATATTAACCTTTCATTGTCCTTTAAGCAAGTTGCCTTGATACCTCCTTCTGTTCTCCCTGGCCAGGTTCATTTATAAGTGTACATAACAATTTGGAAAGAGTATAAGGGGCCCCTGATCACACACTTTCCTTGCCTGCCTACTGCCTTCTCCTCCCCATCCAGGTGCATTATTTTACTAATAATTACTAATAGTTAACATTTTGAAAGTTAATTGTTGTATATTTGTACAATTGTAGGGAGTGAGAGTAGCCTAGAAGGGGGGCCTGTGGAAAGTGTAGCCTAGGGGCCACTGCTTATATCTTATTTCATATTTTGGGCTCTCCAAAGAGATGACATGCTTGCCCCAGGAAGAAGCCCTGTGACATAGTGGGAAATACAGGTGGGTGTATGGGTGTGCTATGTAAAATCAATAAGAGGGTTCGCACTGGACAGCTAGAAACATCGCTTCTACTATATATGGGTCTTTTTTTTATTTGCTCAGACTTTATTACGCAAATTAGGGCTCAAAATCGGTTTGCTAGAGTGAAATGTTGAACACTTGTGAAATGTTTGATATAAAATCACTGTAAATGACACTAATTAACTATTTCTGTCTCTTCTTATCTGCCAACCCTTCCTTTCCCCCCTCTCGCCTCTCCCTACCTCAGATATTGCTTGTCCTCGCCAACAGTGGAGTGACAGAGCAGGCAGATATTGTTCTTTTTTTAATCTAAAACATTTATTTCCGCGTTCTAATGCGCAGTAACATGCGTTCCAAATGCTACAGGCAAGTACACAGCGGAAGCAGTTCTTTCTACTTCCCTACAGATCAAATGGCTTTGCAGTGACGTAGTTATCATGTGACCGTTGGTTGTTTGGCTGGGGCTGTTGAGTGAAATGGCGATGCAGTTGTTGTAACATGTCCAGATGCAACATGGTACAGATTAAATAAGTAATGGAGGCTAATAGATTACTAAAAAGAGGGCTGAGTGAGGTGAAGGAATCAAGAGACGGGGATGTGCTGGTGTTGAGAGCTGTGCATTATTATTATTATGCATGAATAGAATACATATGAACAGGGCTGACACTGGGGACGTGCTGGGACAAGACCCTGGGGCCTGCGGCTGACATGGGGCAGGATGTCATGCTAAAGTCGTCATATCAAATTTATTCTTTTTTGTTTTTTTCTTATACTGTGAGGCATGGTGCTATTTTGGGAAGCTTACAGTCAGGTGTATTTATATTCGTTGCATCACATAGGAACACAATCACGCAGAATCTTACCTGTGTTCGGTGCTTCAGTTACTACAGGCCCCATATTAATTAAAGAATGATCTCTGTTAACTCATGCGTTCCTGTATGATGGAATGTATTAATAAGCCGCTATACAGGCATGCAAGTAAAATCTCCCTTATGTTAAATAAGTTCCTGGGGGTTACATGTTTGAAATCCTTGCACTGTCCTGTGCTGGGAAGATTTGTTGGTATCATACAGGGGGACAAAAAAAATCTGTCCTTTGCTGAGGTGACATGCTGTCCAGTGGTGGGGAGGTCTCTGGGTTCACAGTGTAATTTTAAAGGAGCAGCAATGCCAAAAGATGAAAGTGTATAAAAGTAATCACAATATAATGTACTGTTGCTCTGCACTGGTGCAACTGGTACAACCCTACTATTGTCTATATAAACAAAGCTGCTGTGTGGCCAGGGGGGCAGCCATTTAAAGGAGAAAAGGCAGAGGCACATAGCAGATAAGTTCTGCAGATCACAAGTAACTTATCTGCTATGTAACCTGTACCTTTTTTCCAGCCTAAATGGCTGCCTCCATGGCTACCCAGCAGGTTATTTATACAAACTATAGTGGTCTTTCTAAAGCAAAAACACAACTTTTACCAGAACAGGGCAACAGTACGGTGATGCTGTTCCTTTAAGAAGGAAGTTACACTGCTATCCTGAACTGGAAGTTTCTGAGATTACACAGTTCCATTGATATAGGCTAGGATTGCAGCATTTCCTATTTGTGGGGTTGCTGGTGCTCAATTCCATTTTATTCTGACTGGGATTTACAGTGCTGTCAGTTCCATAAAAAGTGTGTTATTGCCGCCGCACTGTACATTTCATCCCACAAGCAGTATGCTACAGTCTTTAGCAGTATGTAGGTCTGGCTACTCCGCTAGCCCTTTTGTATTTGCCCCACACAAACAATATGCCTCAAGCAAATATACTGTATGTATGCAATAAATAAATCACACTTTCTAGCTAATGGGTGGGAAGTCATAAAACTGAAAACATAATTTCTCAAAATTGTGTGCTCTAAATGCATGATGCTAATTCTACTTGCCACCTTGCTGCACAAAATGCTACTCTTGAATTTAGAGTCACTAGTGATCTATCCTACACAGAGGGAAACAATATTGTATGCCTGCCTATATGCTCATTGTCCATATATTGCACATAGGCTAGCTTCATATTAATGCTGTGCTCATACTACCCGCACCCCCATTCTTATTTGCAGGTAGATTGGCATATGGTGCTGGAAAGCGCTTGACCGCTTACCCAGAAACCCATATCAGGGCCAGAGCTCAACTTAACAATTTATGTTCCTAAAGGATATATATTTAATAAAAGGCTGGTATTTGTGATTCCAGTTTACTATTCCAGAAACTTTTTTCTGTATTCCCTACCTTGCTGTACTCAAGTTCCCCTGCTTGAAGGCAGTCCTGTAAGAAATTTATTGGAGCAATTTTGGGGCCTACCAACATCAATCCTGGAGTACAACTTTGATTTTCACCACAGTTCACTAACTGTAAAGGAGAAACATTTATAGAAACAGGACATCCTTACATGTAAACCCCACACACAAAAATGTAATCAGTTAACGGCCTCTTTCAATACCTGCCACACCGGCTGTTCAGAGGTTAAAAGTATGGCTGCAGCATCCCCATAATCACTTAGATTTCCTTCTGCTCCTGTAACCCACTCGGCCCCCCCCCCCTTGGGAATTTGCTTTGATTTTTGGCTTGCCAGACATGCTTAGTTGTTCTAAGCTCAGATTACTAAACATGCCCTCCAGTCCAGCAGCCAGTGAATAGATGGTATTGTTGGTTCCCATAGAAACTCAGCTCTCCTATTTTTTTCTCCTAACCTCCTTTCCTGAGCTTAGCTCAAACAAAGTAGAACTTTTATCAGATAGTTCTGCCTGTGTGAGCCTGTATTCTTTGCAGATTTAAATGTATCTGATTATATCAGAGGAAAAATGGCCACTGGCTTAAAGCTGCTATTTGCTTTAGGAAAATGTGATGGTGCTAGGAAACTAGGGGATATATGCAGTACAAATGATGCCATTTGGGTGGGGGAGATGTGCCCAACTGATATACATTGTAGGCAAATGTAGGCTTTACATGTCCTTTAAGGGCAGTGACACACGGGGAGATTAGTCGCCGCGCAACAAATCTTTGTGGTAGCTGGCAAGTAATCTCCCCGCAATGCCATCCCACCAGCTAGAATGTAAATCGCCAGTGGGATGGCATACGTGGCGCCGAGATTTGCTGAAGATGTCCGAAGTTTCCTCTCAAGGCGACTTCGGCAAATTGCCACGCCGCGTATACCATCCCACTGGCGTTTTACATTGTGTCACTGCCCTAAGGGTGAAGACACATAGAATTACTAGTAGCAGCTACTAAAAAAGACAATGCTGATCATTTACTGATAATTGTCTCTACGTGTGTTTTAGCAGAGGCAATTCTTAGTATTGTCCATGTCAGGGTATTTACTGAAGTTTAGTAGCTGTGACAAGTAGCTGCTACTAAGTAGCTCCATGTGTCTTTGCCCTAAAAAATTGGCCAACTTTAGATTATCTTGGAAGCACCATAATAACAGAGACTGCAGAGCTTGGAATTTGCTGCCAGGGCCACATAAGAACCAGAGCAGCACAAATGAAACCACAAAGAGAAAAAAGAAACTGCACTGTGAACAGGCCTGTTTATAACCCCACAAGGAAGGGTAGAGTAACATGTAAGTGTAATATGGTTTGGTAAATGGGTTTTGAGTTTTTTGGGTGGCAGTGAGGCCCAGGTTCTGTGATTGTCTAAAGACATTTAGCTGCAGTACCTAGAAAAGTGTTACTACCCACCTTCATTAGTGGAGTTTTGTGTTTTCAGTGCTCATGAAGTAGCATCATGTTTCACTGTTTAAACCGAGTATTGTGACTTCTGCACATAGAAATTATGGAATGCGCTGCAAAGGGCTTGGGTTAAAGAATTACCATAAACTATTCAAATAACATCTGTATATGAAAATATGAGCGTCATGTTATTATAGGGTATCTCATGGAATATCAAGATTTATTTGATTTGAAATTGTGCAAAAATATTTCTACAAAAGGTAAGAGTCAGTAATTTATTTGGCAGAAAAATACAGTTGCTGAGAGCAATGACCCGCCTTTTAACCGCCGGCCTCTTTGCAAAAGGAAAGTGTGGTCACTAACCTCTCGCTCAGCACTGAGATTGAGAGTGCAACATCTGAGCTCATTTCTGCAGGTTAACTTTACTGTGGGTGCCATTTTTTTTTGTTTAACCAACTGTTTATTCCATTTAGCAAGTTAACCCTTAAAAAAATAATTTTTCCATTTGCTTTTAAAACAAATTCAATTGTATCTGGTTTTGTGATTGATGTATTTCCCTTTATGGGTTTCTGTACCTTTTAATTTTCTTTTTTTTGTCTAGTGGAAATATTAGATGTGAATTATTAAATATTTAATTTTGTCAAGGTAGTGACCACTAATTTTTAATAGACTTTCCTCGTTTATTTGTTACAGATGCCATCCTGCAGAGGATTACATTCAAATTAAAAGAATGCAAATGAATGGGGGGATCCTACATTACTATAACGTGTTACTAATGTGGAATGTAGTTAGTAAATGATAGCTGCTTATAATAGAATGTGATTAGTAAATTAGAGCTTCTTAAAAAATAACAGCAGATAATAAATCTTTTTTCTCTACAATTGCCTGAAAATTCCGGAGTGCCTGCCTGCTTCTTTTTTTGATTTTCCCATAATAAATCTGCCCCTTAATCTTGGCTATAGCTGTCACAGGAACATAAACAAAGAGCTTTCAGAGAAACAAAGTGTTTAATTGCTTGTGCAATGCATAAATTATAGTGTACCAATTTTTTGTTTTTGTCATTTATTTATATTTCAACATCTTATTAATATAGTATTTTCATCTACTTAAGTTTTGGTAAAATTTGCACATGAGAAAATGTAGCAACAAGCATTTTATTATCAATATTGCATTTTAACTGGTGCATACGTTGTCTTGCACTCGCTATGTCTGTTTCTAGGACGGGATGAGAGTCTTTCCTTAGTGATCTCAGCATAATAAATACCCATCTCTTCTGTGCCCTGTAATGGCAGAAAAGGAATCAGAGATGGGGCACACCATTGTGTCTCATACATTTGCACCTTTGCAGTATAGCAGTACCATTCTTTTGCCAGCACACAAAAGAAAACTGACATTCAAGAGAGCAATCCATCACACACCAGTGCAGTCTAATGTGTAAAAGCTTATAGTGTTTTTCACTTTATGCAAATTGAACCAGAATATTAAATGCATGTTGCAGGGAGCTGGAAGTTTACTGAATTTTCATAGCATGCCAACACCCATTAGTTGTAGGTTAACGTACAGACTTGTAAGTATTAGTGCATAGTCTACTATCTGCATTTCGAATGTTACTGTTTATTCTTGTTTACTTTATTTTTATAACGTGGGCTTTGCAAATGCTTGCAAGTTGCTGTCCTTTCTACAAGAGAGACAGTTATATGAAGGTATTAAGTGGACATTGTCTACATTTCTCTGTCTACTCCTATTTTGAGTTAATGTAGCTTGTTTTTATTAATAAGTGTTGTTACTCCTGCATTTGCCACCTGGGAAATGCTAAACAAATATGTGTCCTACCATATTATGGTGAAAAAAGTAAGCAAAAGAGAAAATAATTTAACCAAAAGCAAGTATGTACCACACAGCAACTTTATACCATGGCCGAAGAGGCTCCACAGTAGCAATAAAATACCTATCACTAACATAAATACACCACCCAAGGGAAGTGGTAAGTGATTTAGTCCCTAAAAATAGCAGAAGAGTTTTTTTGTACACTTCTAGTTTACGTGTGTGGGCATATATACATAGAAATAATTTATTTATGCATATTATTTATTGCATATTTTAAACAATTGTGACAAATGTACAGTATACATATTCCAAATCATTTAGGCATTGCGACTTCTAAGAATAACATGTCAAGTGTGGTTTAGGCACAGCAAGCTAAGCTTGATGGAAATAATGGTAAGTGTATATTGAACCATGGGGAAAATACCCTCTTGTGTAATTATGTTCATTGCTGATATTATAAATGACCCACCTTTTATGGCACCTAGGGAACACCAAAGGGAAGTCAAGTGGCTTGTCCATTGAATGTTACATATATGCCATGTATACACTGGTGCAGATGCCTTATACTTTATAAATTATTCTGAACGTATGACAGACTTTGTTAGATATTTCACTCACCCATTCACTCACTCACATTTTAGATGGCAGTTGTCATTGAATAAAATGTTATCATCCCATATAAAGTAATCTCACCCTGTTTGGCTGGCACGTATAGGAAGCAAGAACTTCACTTGTCTTTTTATATGCAGATATCCCTGAAACAAAAATGTATTTATGGTTTTTTAGGTTAAAGTCACCTGACAAGAAAGAAGTAATTCCATCACTCTAAAGGTTTATTAAGAAAATGATGGCACCCTTTGCAAAAGAGTAGGAAATATGTGAGTATATGGGTGCCTTGGATAATTTCTCCCAAAACATCTTCAATTCATTTTAAGACTTACCGTAATGTAATTTAATTACCAGGACTATAAGAAGGATAAAAAGACAAGCTTCAAACCCTTCAACACAATATTGGATGGCACACGGACTTGTTTCTTGGATTCTGCCATCTGAAAAGAAAATGCCTGCAAATGTAATTTATACATATATAGATATATTTAAAATATTGTTTGCATGGGACCTTATTTGGATAATGTGCCTCCATCTGGACTGCTGAATAAGAAGTGCGTGCATTAGAGTATTTGTTTTCCAACCCCTTGGCCTTGCCAATTGTACCCTTCTCTAGTCATGTTTGTACAGATGCATGCAGTTTGCATAAGCTGCATGTTAATGGTTATTATTCCCTTTGGCCATTTAAAATTTCTTTCAGCAGGCTTAACAGCAGTAAACCACAAGGACTAACAGTGGCTGCCACTTTACCCACTTTTGATTGAGTAGGCCGATAATTGACCTAAGCATGGGACTTTTGTCAGGGCTCTACCAATTAGAAAATTGTGTCAGGGTTGTGGATATGGTCACCTGGGTGGATATTGGGGACCAACACTGTTAGAAGGGGGTGGAAGAGGTAAGTTTCTTAACCTACAAACTAATGTGATGTTATCACGGTAAATCACAGCTGATTGCTAAAACAAATACTAGACAGGTTGTAGCCAGGGCAGGCTTTACGGTACGGGACTCTCTTTTGTCTGCGAGTACAGCAGCTGGCGTCAGGTTTTCATTTTGGCGCTTGATGTGGGACAAGTACTTGTGTGTGGGTTTGTAGCACTCCAGTATTTACATCTCTTCTCATAGTAAATGAGCTTTTATGTGTATCTGCAAGTGTTTCCTTTTTAATTTGTATATAAATATATATATATATAGACAGGGTGGGAATGTAGAAGGCATAGCAAAGCAAAGCTGACCAAACCTGGAATTAAAAACTGAAAATTCTATAAGACCCTATACTGCAAATATACAGACAACTGCCATGAGATAAAGAATATAGTTTCTGAGTTATTTATGTTGTATGCTTTAACTTGACCAATGTCTGCATGTCATTTTTTTTGTGGGGTAGATTTACTGGAAGGTGTATGCTATGTGGTACAGTTGCTAGCTGTGTTCAGCATATGTGGTATAGTTTTTCTCTGCATAGAAAGCTTTGTGGTACAGTTTCCTTTGTGATTTTAAAGTTTGGTGTCATATATTTCTTCTTGTCTGCCTGGTCTATGTTATTACTTTGCAAGCACCGTAGTTCAAGTGAGAATTTATTGACAGTGCCAACTATACCAAGAAAAAAAAACAACTACACACTTCTAATAAGATAGTTAGCAGAGCAAAGGAGAATTGTAAAACTATGTCAGGCAGTAGAAGTGAAAATAGTGAAAATTAGAAAGAGAGCAGAAACTAAAGAAAGTTGGTTGATTCCTTGGCACATTATTTACCTTTTGCTCTGTATATGGACATGTATTTGCACAACATGATTTTGCACTTTCTAGTAATGTGTATGTATGTGAAATGTAATCTGTTTTTATATTTCTTTATTTTCTTTATTTTTTATACTTTATATGCGGATGTGATGACAATAAAGTTTGACTATGACTAAGATATGAATATGAAAACACATTCAGAAGCAGCAATCCCTGTATGTAATTGAAGCAAAAACAACTGTAATGCTTATTTACTAAAACAAGTCAGATAATTTGTGTCATTATTCTTTTTTAATGTACAGATAAAACTGCTGATTGGTTGGTATGGGTTATTATACAAACCCCAGTGTATATTTTTTTAGGCATAAGCAAAGTGCAAAAAAAAACAGGTATAAACCACCATGTTTTCATATTTTTTACACTTCCCAAATTTGAACTCACAGACCTGTTTCCCTCCAATGAATGCAGGACTTTTGGGGTTTAGGTGCAATGTGGAGGCTTTACTTAAAGGAACAGTAACACCAAAAAATGAAAGTGTATAAAAGTAACTAAAATATAATGTGCTGCTGCCCTGAACTGGTAAAAGTTGTGTGTTTGCTTCAGAAAGTCTACTATAATTTATATAAATAAGCTGCTATGTAGCCATGGAGGCAGCCATTCAAAGCAGAAAAGGCACAGGCACATAGCAGATAACAGATAAAACACTATTGTATTCTATAGAACTTATCTGTTATCTGCTATGTAACCTATGCCTTTTCTCCTTTTTCCAGCTTGAATGGCTTGTCCCGTGGCTATACAGCAGCTTATTATATAAATTATAGTAGTGTTACTGTAGCAAACACACCAGTTTTACCAGTGCAGGGCAACAGTGCATTATATTTTTATTACTTTAAAGCTCTTTCATTTTTTGGTGTTACTGTTCCTTTAAATCTCCCTACAAAGGTTCTTTATAGCTGAAAACTACAGTCCCTAATTTTGTTCTCTAGCACTTATGGCAGGGAATTTCTTGTCTTGTTTGTGGAACATTGTCATTCAGGGGCCCAGCTTGGTTTATTTATCTGTTAAGACTGGAATTTGTTTTAAATGCGACATCCATTATGTCATTTATTGACATCCATTATGTCATTTATTGCTATATAAAGCATAACTGGGAGTTCTACAAGTTCTGATTTATCATGGAAACCTAATACTGAATTATTGAAGTGTGTATTTACACTTTTAGAGATAGGAGAAAACAATACGTGGATATTTTTAATATGCAGTGTATCAGTGGCAAGATTATTTATAATTTAAACATGAGTTTAATTAATGTTTTTTTTTTTATCACCTTGACATTGCCTTCTTGTCACCTCCAGACTGGTTCCATTTCCAATACCCTTCCTTCCATCGGGAAGTTCCACATGACAGCAGTATGTTCTGGAATCTTTTTCTGCCAGGTTGAAAATGGTCATTTGTCGACTAATGATACTCATATTCACTCTGTGTTTATAACATGGATTTTTCATAATATCTGATTTATTCTTACAGCTCATAGACCAGATCACAGAATAACTATTTGACTCAGCTTCAAAGATGCAGTTGATGCTGACTGATCCTCCAGCTTCAGCTGTTACGAGCCCAGGCTGTACCACCACCAGTGTATGGTTTTCATTACCATCTTGTAAAGGGGAGAAAAAATGTATGCAATTAATACTTTTCAGGCCAAATGCTGACCCTTTTGTCGAATTAGCTCAGTTATAAATAATGTACTATGCTGTGAAAATGAGCGTTTATTAAAGGGGACATTCACATCAGAGTTTACTTTTGGTGTCATGTCAGCTTCTTAACTAAAATTTAAAATGCTGAGGGGATGAGCAACTCTTGGCAATTAGACTACAGATACATTCTAAAGGTAGGATTTTGTTGAGTTTTTTCTCCCTATATTCACTACCTATTTTGTGTTTTATCAGCTATATTTCAAACAAATGCCTTGTTGATGTGGTAAGGAGAATCATAACAAGTAGGTAAACAATTACAGGGGTAATGTAATTAAAGTGGCAACATTTGGGGCAGGTTTAGTATCCAACAGCAACCTGCTGTTAATTTGATTGTTTGGCCTTAGGGCCAATTATCCCAATATTGCCAATGCGTAGGTGGGCGTATCGGGAAAAGATCCTCTCACTTTTCGACCTCTCCAAATGTGTGGATCTTACAGGTCCCTAGGTACCTAGGGATTGGAAGAAGGCAAATGTCATTCCTATATTTAAAAAGGGAGTAAGATCTCAGCCTGACATCCATGGTGAGCAAGTTATTTGAAGGCTTTTTAAGGGATCGCATACAAAATTATGTACTGGAGAAGGGCAGGTCATGTCAGACTAGTTTAATTGCTCTTTATGATGAGGTGAGTAAAAAGCTGGACAGTGGGGATGCAGTAGATATAATCTTTTTGGATTTTGCCAAAGCATTTGATACCATTCCCCAAAAACAACTGCTTTCTAAACTAAGGTTTATTGGTCTTAGTGAAGTTGTTTGCACATGGATAGAAAATTGGCTACAGGATCGGGTACAGAGGGTGGTTGTTAATAAAACATTCTCTACTTGGAGTAAGGTTCTCAGTGGGGTATTATAAGCAATGTATCATTGTTTACAGATGACACAAAACTCTGCAGACCAGTCAATTCTATCCAGAATGTGGCATTCTTGCAGCAAGATCTTGACCAACTGGCAGTCTGGGCGGCTAAGTGGCAGATGAGATTTAATGTGGATAAATGTAAGGTCATGCACCTGGGATGTAAAAATATGCAAGCCACTTATACCCTTAATGGGACTGCACTAGGCAAATCCATAATGGAGAAGGACCTTGGATTCCTTGTAGATAATAAACTTGGCTGTGGCAAGCAATGCCAGGCAGCAGCTGCAAGGGCAAACAGGGTTTTGAGCTGTATTAAAAGGGGCATAGATTCACAGGAGGAGGGTATTATTCTTCCCCTTTACAGAGCGCTGGTAAGGCCCCATCTAGAATATGCTGTTCAGTTTTGGTCTCCAGTGCTCAAACGGGACATTATTGAATTAGAGAGGGTCCAGAAAAGGGCAACTAAGCTGGTAAAGGGTATGGAATGTCTCAGTTATGAAGAAAGACTGGCCAAGTTGGGTCTGTTTACACTGGAGAAGAGGCGCTTAAGAGGTGACATGATAACTATGTATAAATATATAAGGGGATCATATAATAACCTCTCTAATGTTTTATTTACCAGTAGGTCCTTCCAACTGACATGAGGGCACCCACTCCGTTTAGAAGAATGGAGGTTCTGTTTAAATATTCGGAAAGGATTTTTTACTGTGAGAGCTGTGAAGTCGTGAAATTCCCTCCCCGGATCAGTCGTGCTGGCTGATACATTATATAGCTTTAAAAAGGGGCTGGATGGCTTCTTAGCAAGTGCGGGAATACAGGGTTATGGGAGATAGCTTTTAGTACAAGTTGATCCAGGGACTGGTCTGATTGCCATCTTGGAGTCGGGAAGGAATTTTTTTCCCCTCTGTGGCAAATTTGAGAGGTTTCAGATGGGTTTTTTTGCCTTTCTCTGGCCTCCCCAAACATGCCTGACACATAAAAAAAAAAATACCACTGGGGACGCTACTGATTTAGCACAGTGCTCACACAGTACCACCCTCTTAGGAACTTCAGGTCCAGGCAATAAAAGACACTTCCAGCATCAGACTGGTCTAAGGTCAGAAAGTCCCAAAATGATTTACTTATTTGCGCAAAGTAACCCTGTTATTACCAATATTTTGAGGTGGGAACACAGAGATATGGCTACTCCTGCAGGTAGGTCTTGGTGTATATCAGCTGATACTGAAAACTAAAAGGTTATTTTATCACAATGATTTCCAAAAGGGTCAGTGCCTCCGTGCAGGAGTTTGTCTATTTTCAATAAATCCTTTACATCAAGGGTTCTTTACATTTTGTGAGACTGCTGACATAGCACTTGGGCTGTCAGTGTGAAAGAGAGGGAGCTTTGTGAAACAGTTATTGGAAGAAAAAGGGCACTAAGTCTGAAAGAAAAAAAATACCTCATCCTTTCTATTTCAGCACTGCAATGTAACTGTGGAGCAGTAGTTTCCAACACAAGGTTATGCAACAGTAACTGGTTTAGCCTTCTGTATATAAAGCAAAAATTAACATCAGTGCATCAACACAGATTTTACATGTAATCACCAAACCTATTGGTAAATTCAGCCTGTGTCTGACACAATATTGCACCTTAAACTTCATGGGTAGTATTGCAGGCAGTTATACATTTATGTCCTGATAATTTTGGCCATATTGTGTGTGTCCTATATTGGCTCTTGAATGCTGATTTTTATTCAACTTTAGATATTTTTTTGGTTGTTTGGCTTTTAGCTTCCCCAAACAAAAGAATAACCCTCAGCCTATAAGGCCCCTGACACATCACCATTTAGTGTATAACTTGCATTTATGTTATAATCTACTCATAAGCTTGAACTTATCAACATTGAACCTCATTTCCAAAGTTTTCCTACCACCAATGTCAAATGAACAGGCCTATAGCTTTTAAGCTGAGAATAGGATCCATTTTTTAAAAATAGAACCACATTACAGTTCTCCAATCTTTCTGCACCATACCAAACATGAAAGAATCCAGGAAAGTTAAGTAGAGTTGTTTTTCAATCACAGAGCTAAGCTCGTTTAAAAGTGTAAATAAACAGGATAATGACCATCAGGTCTTGAATCTTTGTTTTCTTACACATGTTCTAGTCTCTTTTTAACTTCCTCCAGAGTCAACCAGTCATCAGTACTTAAATAATTACAACTGGGTCTATTTAGGGCTCTGGCACACGGGGGAGATTAGTCGCGATTTAACTCCCTGTTCGCGGGCGACTAATCTCCCCGAGTTGCCTACCCCTGCCATCCCACCGGCGAACATGTAAGTCGCCGGCGGGATGGCAGACGCGGCGGCGCGATTCCGCGCAAATCGCCCCGCGGGCGACTAATCTCCCCTGTGTGCCAGAGCCCTAAAAAGGAAGCCCTCATTAAATGGCTCACCAAGTGTTTAAAAAGAAAAAAAATATTAGTTTAAAATCATAGGGGTTATGTAATAACAGGAGCTAAGATTGCCCAGGTACAGTAACCCATAGCAACCAATCAGCAGGTAGAATTTACTGGTCACTTGTTTAAAAGCAAGCATCTCATTGGTTGCAATAGGTTACTGCTACTGGGCAAACACTGCCTTTTATTACATATGGGGGTAAGATTTTTCTTGTTCTCATCTCACGCTCTCATTTCAATTTACCTCTGTCTGATACCAAGGGTCTCACTCCCCTCTTTCTCCATTTTTTAACTAATTATATATTTACATAGTAACATAGTAAGTTGGGTTGAAAAAAGACGTACGTCCATCACGTTCAACCATAATGCCTATATATAACCTGCCTAACTACAAGTTGATCCAGAGGAAGGCAAAAAACCCCATCTGAAGCCTCTCTAATTTGCCGCAGAGGGGAAAAAATTCCTTCCTGACTCCAAGATGGCAATCGGACCAGTCCCTGGATCAACTTGTACTAAGAGCTATCTCCCATAACCCTGTATTCCCTCACTTGCTAAGAAGCCATCCAGCCCCTTCTTAAAGCTATATAATGTATCAGCCAGCACGACTGATTCGGGGAGGGAATTCCAGAACTTCACAGCTCTCACTGTAAAAAATCCTTTCCGAATGTTTAAATGGAACCTCCCTTCTTCTAAACGGAGTGGGTGCCCTCGTGTCCGTTGGAAGGACCTACTGGTAAATAAAACATTAGAGAGGTTATTATATGATCCCCTTATATATTTATACATAGTTATCATGTCACCTCTTAAGCGCCTCTTCTCCAGTGTAAACAGACCCAACTTGGCCAGTCTTTCTTCATAACTGAGACTTTCCATACCCTTTACCAGCTTAGTTGCCCTTCTCTGGACCCTCTCTAACTCAATAATGTCCCGTTTGAGCACTGGAGACCAAAACTGAACAGCATATTCTAGATGGGGCCTTACCAGCGCTCTGTAAAGGGGAAGAATAACCCCCTCCTCCCGTGAATCTATACCCCTTTTAATACAGCTAAATACAGCTTTTTAAAAAATAGCTTTGTTTTATTTACTTTTCTTCAATTCCATTTGAAAATCTATTTTAGCTTATCTTCTGTCTACTTCCGCCTTTTAATTAATGCACAGCTCCTGTCACCCTGTTTTACAAGTAATATATTTGTTACAAGTGCAGATTTTCAGAAAGTTTCTAAGGCACCATACCATAATTTCCTATTTACCATTAGTCATAGATTTTGAGGGATAGTCACCTATAAGTATTATTAGTATAACTAAGAAAGTGATATTATGAGAACATTTCCAATTGGTCTTAATTTCAGTTATTTAGCTTTTCATTAAGCAGCTCTCCAGTTCGGAAGTTCAGCAGCAATCTTGTTGCTATTTACCTTAGAGAGACACTGATTTGAATGAGAGACTGGAATGGAAAGCCTGAATAGAAGGAAAAGTAATAAAAAGTAACAATAACAACAAAACGGTGGCCTCACACAGCAATAGTTTTTTTGCTGCTGGGGTCATTGACCCCCATTTGAAAGCTGGAAAAAGGGAAAAGAGAAAGGCACATAATTAAATAACTATAAAATGTACTTCCTACTAAAAGTTAACCTAAAGTGGAACTGCCACGCCTTTTAGACCAAACGCATAAGACCACCATATGGGATGGGCTGCTTTCAGAATTGGGCCATATATGCTTCCTAGCCATTCTAGAGCTATACTTGGCCCATTTTCACCAAATGTTCCCATTCATAGCAGTCTGGGTGATCAGACCCATAACTGTCACCTGTCCTCCACATGAGGTATATTTTCCATGGTACAGTGGCTTAGCAACATTCTGATCATTAGCTTGTCAATTAAATACAGGTATGGGACCTGTTATCCAGAATGCTCGGGACCTGGGGTTTTCCGGATAAGGGATCTTTCCGTAATTTGGACCACAGCTTAAGTCTGCTAAAAATCATTTAAATATTGAATAAACCCAATAGGATAGTTTTGCCTTCAATAAGGATTAATTATATCTTAGGGGGGATCAAATACAAGGTACTGTTTTATTATTACAAAGAAAAAGGAATACTTCAGTTAACCCTGGACTGCGCACAAAGTCACCAGCAAATTTCAGTAGATCATTTTACTTCACAAATCATCATCATATCATAAATTCTCATTCTGATAGCTTTCTTATATCAACAGTTTTAAAGCCTACAGAAATATAATTAATGGTTTTGAAAAAGGATTTGTAACTACTGCCACTGAATGCACTGTTATATGATGATCAAAATGCCCACATCCCTTGACATCAAAATACATATATATACATCCTACTTGCAAAAGGATTTTATGGCTTTCAAGAAAATATCATTTTAAACTGAACATTAAATATAAGTAAGCCTTAAGGCTTACTTGTATTCTTTTTTACTGAGGGATAATTTGTTCTTGTGTTCTGCATTCTAAACAGAGTCATGTATCTTCAGTTCAATAAAACTACTATATTACTATTTCAGAATATTTCACAAATGTAAATCTTTTGTTAAGAAAAAGAAGCAGAGATCATCTACACCTTCTTTTTGCTTACCTATATATTTTTATGCCAGTTACTTACCAGTTGAAACGGCGACAAGAAGAGTAAATACCAAAATTTTATGAATAAATAGCAGACAGAGGTCCATTTCTCTGAAGAGATGGAGTAGTTCATGTAAAAAGGATTTTTATATGTAATAATAGTTAATAAACTTAGGCTAACACCTCCTTTTTTATGATATACTCCACTCCCATTTGTTAGCTATTTGCACTACAGACATCATGGAAATGTGGTTTAAGCAAGTTGACTAATCATCAACTTAGCAATATGCGGGCAGAAGATTATTTGTTTAGACCAGTGTTTTTCAACCTTTTTTGGGCAAAGGCACACTTGTTTCATGAAAAAAATCACGAGGCACACCACCATTAGAAAATGTTAAAAAATTTAACTCTGTGCCCAGCAGCAGTGCCCCCCTAGTACATTGGTGCCAAGAGCAGTGCCCCCCTAGTACATTGGTGCCAAGAGCAGTGCCCCCCTAGTACATTGGTGCCCAGCAGCAGTGCCCCCCTAGTACATTGGTGCCAAGAGCAGTGCCCCCCTAGTACATTGGTGCCCTGCCTAAGGCACACCAGGCAACATCTCGCGGCACACTAGTGTGCCGCGGAACAGTGGTTGAAAAACGCTGGTTTAGACAGTCCAGTAGTTGATGATCTTTAGGTTCATGTTCTTTTCAACATTCAGTGCTACTTAAAAATATATACCAGGTAGATTAAATTGGGCTTCATTTACAAAACCAGGGGAGACATAAAAAACACAAAGCACATTATGTTGTAATAATTATGTCACAGCTGTTTTCAATCCTAGAATAGAGAACAAAGAGCTGCTTTTTCCTCTGAATAAACCTGTGCCTGAGTTGGGCAGAGGTGGTAGAACATGGGTGTCCCTTCAAACACCCCTTAGCATGCGTGTCATTCAGATGCACAGTTTGCAGGGGCCACAGGGCACAGTACAGCACATTACATAAGGCATACCTATCGCAGGTATTGAGTACATTCATTTTACTCAGTTGCTTTTCCTGGATAACACCTTTGCACTGACCAGATTCTCCTACATGAACATACATCCACCCCTCCCAATTCTTAAGTATACCAAGAGACATAATTTTTATTCTCCAATTTATATTAACTGTACCTCCTATACCATGCATTCACAGATTCACAGGGCCCCTGCACCGGTCTTTAGGTTCATATATATATATATATATATATATATATATATATAGTAGTAGCAGAGTGACAGCACTCACAGGATTTTATACAATATAGCCAAAAAATAACAAAATGGTAAATAGAAATAGTGAGGTTAATTCATCCTACGTTTCAGTTCCCTACTGGAACCTTCATCAGGGATGAACATACAGAGTTTGAGTCAGTGTTTAAATACAACATTTGGCGCCAAAAGCACCGTTGCTAGGTGATCATGTATAAACAGAAACAGTACAGACAGTGCGGTGTGAAACACATAGGGATAACAAATCGAAATAAAATAAAATTTATATCAAACATGTGTATGGAGTCATTATTGGGGCCCCTCATGCATGCTTTACCGAGCGTTGAAATAGTCAACATACAGTAATCCAGCATTCTCTTGCGAGCAGACATAATTCTCGGGCAGTACGGAACTCACCCTATGAAGGACAGTCGTGGGCGTAACTCAGTGGCTCTCATCCATAGCAACGTTGCGCTATTCCTTAGCCACCCCATGCGGCCGGCCAGCTTGCTTGCGTGTAGAGTGGCACCTTACCCACAGTGCGCATCAGGCACGAACAAATGGGAGTACAGCCCGACTGGTTATAACCAGGAGGGTATACTGGGCCAGCCAAGTCTGTCCATTTAGGTGGACGAAACAGACACCGGGGAAGCTGCACCAACCGGGTTTATTAGTTACCACATAGTAGTAGCACCTGTCCATGGTGGGTACAAACCCCCCGCGGGGCACCTCTTTTCTGCTGGACTCTGCTCATTTGGGTCCTTATTCGCATAAGGCATAACCTGCTTGGCACTGAGGGTACTCCTGCTACCCAGAGTTTCCCTATGAGAACGGCTATAGGGGCATTTGCAACATGGGAGCCAATGACACCTGAAAGCAAGCATGCTTGAAAGGAAAAAGTGAAACATAAATGAAACAAAAGTTGCGAAGACCATGCAATAGTAGTAACAGTTCAAAGTAGCAAATACAGAACAACACGTTGTTACTAGCTTTAAATTCAATATAGCATAAAGTGAGGGACATTAGATAAAGCAGCCCAGTGGTAAGGTGTCGTTGAGTCCCCTGGGACTTACACAGTCCAACTTGTAGATCCACCTGGATTGCTTTTGGAGAAGTGTTTGATCCCTGTTCCCTCCTCGTGAAAGAGGGGGTTGATAGTCAATAGCCATGCACTTAAATGTGGGGAGGGGATGCTTCATTTTTAAGAAATGCCTGGCCACTGGTTGGTCCGCTTTTCCTTCCTTCAACGCTTTACTGACAGCAGAGCGGTGGTTGCCGATGCGTTCACGTAGTGTGGTAATGGTTTTACCCACATAGTATAGTCCACACAGGCAGGTAATTATGTATATCACATACACAGAGGTGCAAGTCAGTCTATGGATGGGGAAAATCGGGTCCCGTAAGTAAGCATCTACAAGTGACACAGTCCGGGCATTTGTAGCAGCCCAATTTCTTAAATGTGGAGAGCCAGTCAGTCTGGGTAGTGGGACATCCTTTGAAGTCTATTTTAACTAGCAGGTCCCTCAGGCTGCTGTTTCTTTTGTAGCCCATCATAGGTTTGTTGGCTAAATGTAAAGATAAGGTCTCGTCCTGGCTAATCATTGGCCAGTTTTTATGGATACTTTTGAAAAGATATGAAGATGCAGAGTTGTAGGTTGTGGTGAAAATCAAGGGAGTCTGTTGGGTTTTCCTAGAGTTCTTGTCTCGTAGCAGTTTCTCCTGTGTATACTGGAGTGCTCTTTGTAATTGTTGATTTAATTGGGTATCAGTGTAGCCCTGTTCCAAAAATCTGCTATACATTTCCCCTAGTTGAATTCGTGCTTGAAGCGTGTAATATCGAGTTGCGGTCAGTCGGTTTCCTAAACAGTCTGGTGCCTAGTCCTGTCCCTGATTTAAAAATGTTGAGATCTAAAAAATCAACATTATCAGTGTGGTAGTGGAGGGTTAACCTGATAGGGTTGTCCAGGCTATTGAGGTACTGGTGAAACTTAAGCATGCTCTCTTCCCCACTAGTCCAAACCATAAAGAGATCATCTATGTAGCGAAAATAGGTAGCGATAGATTTTCCCACTAAAGGGAAAATGTATTCTGTTTCAAAGCTCAACATGTATAGGTTGGCATAAGAGGGTGCTAGCGCACTACCCATGGCCCTACCTGATATTTGCAAATAATAGGATTTCTCAAAGCGAAAATAGTTCCTGGTCAAAGTCAGTTCCAGGAGTTGTAGCAGAAATTCTATTGGTATGTTACCTGGTGGGTTCAAAGTCAGTGCCCTTCTGCTTGCCCAAATACCCTGATCGTGGGGAATGATAGTATACAAACTCTTAACATCCATGGTGACCAAAAGGCTGTCTAGAGGGATGTCACCCAGATCCCTTAATCTTTGTTGACATGTTATTTTATTTTGTTTTGTTATCCCTATGTGTTTCACACCACACTGTCTGTACTGTTTCTGTTTATACATGATCACCTAGCAACGGTGCTTTTGGCGCCAAATGTTGTATTTAAACACTGACTCAAACGCTGTATGTTCATCCCTGATGAAGGTTCCAGTAGGGAACTGAAACGTAGGACGAATAAACCTCACTATTTGCATTTACCATTTTGTTATTTTTTGGCTATATTGTGTAAAATCCTGTGAGTGCCGTTATTATATATATATATATATATAATGTCTTTTCAAATTAGTAAATTACATTTGTGAAGCTGTGTTTTACTATAGATCAGTAGCCTCTAATTAAGCAGCAATTTGTTCATTCTGTTTTTTACAAGTTTTTATTTGACATTGGTAAGAAGATGTTGCTTCTATACCTTTGCTTGAGAAGGGAATAGACTTTTGGGCAGTTTGATGAAGGTGTAAATTGTTGTTACTAAATTCCCTCACCCTTTCTGTCAACCATATATATGTGCAGAGATGCAATTTGCCTCTAAAATGTGACTGGGTCCTGGAAAATGATAAAACCTACTATAAAACAAATGCAAGTTTAGACACTGCATTTACCTTGCATTACAGCATTTCTAGATCTTTGTTACCTCATCTCTAGTTACCTGATAAAGCTTACAGTTGTCAACTTAAGTTCCTTTCTTTGTTATTAAGAGTGTATGCCTTTTTTAGAAAAGGATGCAAAGCCTTGTAAATTAGTTTACTGATTTTATTAAGTTGTGTAAATCTTGTTATATATATATATATATATATATAAATCCAGAGAAGGTTCAGTTATGATATGGAAAATAAAAACAAAGTCACACACAATGCAGTATACAATGCCGTTTCCAAAAAAGTTGGGACACTGTAAAATGTAAATCTAAAGAAAATGGGATGAATTGCAACTCATTTAAACCCTACGTTTAATTGAAAATAGTACAAAAATATATGATCATTTTGAATTTGGTGCCAACAACACATTTAAAAAAATTTGGGACAAGGGCATGTTCCCCACTGTGTTGCATCAGCTCTTCTTTTACCAGAACACTGTAACCGTTTGGGAACTAAGGAGAACAATTACTGCTATTCTGAAAGTGAAATGTTGTCCCATTCTTGCCTGATATAAGATTTGCTGTTCAACAGTTCAGTGTCTCCTTTGTCATATTTTTCCTGTCATAATGCACCAAATGTTTTCAGTGGGTCACATGTGTGAATTGTAGGCAGGTCAGTTTAGTACCCGGACTATGGAACTGTGCTGTAATACGCAGAGAACTGGCTTAGCCATTGTCTTGCTAAAATAAGCAAGTCCTTTCCTGAAAAGATGTTGTCCGGATGGCAGCATATAGTTTCTTCTTTGCATGGTAGAGCTTTAACTTGCATTTGTGATTGCAACAATAAACTGTGTTCCCAGACAGTGGTTTTGGGAAGTATTCCTGAGTGATGTTTACTACAGAATCATGTCTATTTGTAATGTAGTGCCGCCTGTATTGGCTTTTGCCCATGTTCCTTGAGTACAGAGATTTCTATGGCTCTTTAATAATATTAGGAACTGTAGAAGATGGAAATCCCCAAACCCTTTGCAATTTTATGTTTGGGAATGTTATTCTTAATTGTTGCAATATTTGCCCACGCAGTGTGTCAAAGACTGGTGTACCCCTCCTCATCTTTACTTCTGAGAGACCCAGCCTCTGCAGTTTTTGTACCCAATCATGTTACTGACCTGTTGCCAGTTGTAAAGATGTTCCACTAGGTGTATTTTTTAGCATTAAGTTACATTTTTGGTCTTTTGTTGACCCTGTCCCAACTTTTTTGAAACTTGTTGCTGGCATCAAATTAAAAATAAGCACACATTTTTCTGAAAACAATAACAATTCTCAGTTTCAGCATTTGATATGTTGTTTTTATACTATTTGCAATTAAATATAGGGTTTACATGATTTGCAAATCATCCCATTCTCTTTTTATTTACATTACACAGTGCTCCAACTTTTTTGGAAATTGGGTTGTACCTTAGATCCAGTTTAAGGCATTAAAATGTTTTAAACATATTGGACATTTCACAAAATTCTTTATTAAAGGATTAACTTTCATGTTTAGGATGACTTCCTGATTAATACAGTAACAAGAACAATTAAAACAATCAGAGCACTGATGCGTAGGACTTCCATTGACAGCCAGACAGCCCCCAGTTTGCACGTATACATTTCTAAAGAGAAAGAAATTGCAAAGTATTACCATAATAATAGTTTCAGTCACCGTTTTTCTGTTCTTCATTATTCTTTTTACCTATAATTATGGCACTGTCTGGCTACTGATAAAGAATAAATTCTGTGTAGGCAAATTTCCTATGCCCCCCCTTCAGTGGTTCATAAAGGATATTGTGAAACAATTCATGTTACCCTTCATTCCAATAGAGTTAAAGCTATAAAGTGGGTCTTATCACCTCTGTACTGTGTAATTGTTTAGAGCCCAGCTGCAGGCACCGTCCCCCTGACTTGGATGGATGCTATTCTCGTGCTAGCCTTGGTTTAGCCTTGAGGGCTGTGCCTCTACCTAAAATTACCTTTGGTATCAGACTTTTTCATAACACTACTTTGTTAACTACAAATGTCACTACATTTGCTGAGCCAGAAAATCTCTTGAGGTGCTTCTTGGGAGTACTCCAGTAAGGAATGATGAAAACAAGTGACAGAGCCAGACATATACAGCTGTGTTATCTAAAATTAAGCAGTATATTAAAAGTGAACACAAGTAGGTAATATTATCCATTTATCAAAATGAAGGGCTGCGAGGCAAATATCTCACTTAAAGTTATGGAATTACTCAAGTACAAGTTAAGCATAAAAACAAGAGGTTCAATAAATAGCTGTACAGAATAAAAGGAACCCTTCTCTGTATTACTTTGGGGCTAAATAAAGAGACTAAGTGATTCATTAGCCTCGGAGTGGATATTTCTATAGATTATGGCTGGCTCCCTTGGACCGACTCTGCAGCTTATCGGCCCGTGTAGGGGCAGAAACAAGGGGCCTGGCCGACCGATATCTGGCCTGAAATTGGACAGATATCGATCGGCCAGGTTAGAAAATCCAGTCGGAATGTAGACCACATCGGCTCGTTGATGCAGTCCCCGAACCGACTGCCCCATGGCCCCAGGGCCAAACGATCGGATTAATTTTTTTTTAAGGTACTTTCTACCCGATATCGCCCACCCGTAGGTGGGGATATCGGGTGAAGATCCGCTCGCTTGGCGATGTCGCCAAGCGAGCGGATCTTCACCCGATATCCCCACCTACGGGTGGGCGATATCGGGTAGAAAGTACCTTAAAAAAAAAATAATCCACCCGTGTATGGCCAGCTTTAAGAGATAAATAGAATTACACCTATACGGAGTCTGGTTTATGATACAACGAAGGACCCAATGATACTGTACCTGATTTACATTGTCTTTGTTTTACCTCCACCCTGGTTCCATTTCCAGCTCCTCTCTTCCCATTAGCAACTTCCACACTGCAGCAATATGTTCCAGAGTCAGTCTCGGTCAGGTTGGAAATAGTCACCTGTCGTTTGTTGTTATCAAATTGCACCCTGTGTTTGTAACATGGATGATCCACGAGATTTGATTTATTCTCACAGCCCAAAAACCATGTGACAGAGTAAGTGTTGTGCTCAGCATCAAAGGTGCAGTTTAAAGTCACTGACCCTGCATGTTCCACTATCAGTAGCTCAGGCTGTTCCACCACCAGCACATCATTATTGCTGCCATCTTGTTGGGAAAGAGAAAACCAACATGAGTGTAATCAGTAATCATATTCTTGATAAATGCAATGGCATTTACTAATCTAACATTGCTATTGGCAATATGTGTAATATTAGCTCATGACCAAAGCCTAGACTTTCAAATGTCAGAATTATATTTTCAATGCATTTTAGTTAGTATCGTTAGTAAATACTAACTGCATAAAGTTTAGTTTTCCCTATAAAAATATATTTTCAAGTTCTTTTTCATTTGAATTTTGAATGTGTGCTTATTTAAGAAAAAAAAGTTGAAATTTGAAAACTTAGTCACTAATAAAGTAAAAAAAACTCAGTTAAATCATATTCCACGTGCCTTTTTATTTTCAATGAGTCTGCCAAATGTCAAATTAAATTTGAATACTCAAATTGAAAAATAGCTTGAATTTTTAAAATCCAACTCACAGTGACTTCTACTTGTTCTTGCTTGCTTGAAGATGGTGACATTTTTATTCGAGTTTTTTGCACTTAATAAAATTCCAACATACCAATGTTGATAAATATGCCCCAGAATATGGATTCTGACTATATTAATACTATATATATAACAGCTATATATAAACAGCAAGAAGTAGCTGCACTTACTTTTTGAATGTAAATGCCTGGGTGCGCGTAAAATAAAATATGTACAAGTGAGTATAGCAAGGTACTGAAGTAATTTGGAGTTCAACCAAAATGTTGGCGCATTAAATAAACGTTATTGCTTTTTCACCATGTCTTTGAAATCCTGTGACTGCCTCACTTTACTTATTTGTATACACACACATATATATTTGAGTTATTGGTATATATAGTTACATAGTTACATAGGGTTGAAAAAAGACCAGTGTCCATCAAGTTCAACCCATCCGAGTAAACCCAGCACACCTAACCCACACCTACCAATCTATACACTCACATACATAAACTATAAATACAACCACTAGTACTAACTGTAGATATTAGTATCACAATAGCCTTGGATATTCTGATTGTTCAAGAACTCATCCAGGCCCCTCTTAAAGGCATTAACAGAGTCTGCCATTACCACATCACTAGGAAGGGCATTCCACAACCTCACTGCCCTCACCGTGAAAAACCACCTACGCTGCTTCAAATGGAAGCTCCGTTCCTCTAATCTAAAGGGGTGACTGTTAGAACTGTTATTAGAAGCAGTGTACAACCAGGAGTTCAGCAAATGCTGCTTTCAATAGCAATTACATTTACAAATAACTTTTAAAGCACTAATCATTTTTAATAAATTGATATTGGAAAGTTGCTTAGAATTATGTTTTCTTTTATAAGGCAAAAAATTATTTTGGGGTTGACATGTCCTTTAAGATAACAATACACTGAATGAAACCAAGTTGTAAACAAAATCACTCTTTATGGGCAATCGAGTGGATCTTTGGAGTGGATCATATATAACACTGAACCCATGATATTTATGTATATATATGTTTACAATCTCATTTTTTTTATTCTTTAGGCAATGATTTCAATGGGAATGAGTTAAAAAGAAAAAAGAATTAGCCTGACAATTACTTACCAACAAACACTGGAAGATAAAGGATGGAAAATACTACAAGCCTGCAAAGTTGATGCATACAGAGTTCCATTCTTCTGTACAGTGTTGTATCAGTGCAACCTTGCACTTGTACAGCCACCACTTTTCATCTTCTTACCCCTCCCCCAACCCAAGTTCGTCACTTTCTTCTCATATTGCGCTTCAGACATCACGGAAAGTGTGGTTAGATACTTAAACTGCCCAATACATTACTGCGACCAATAGTGTTGTCATCCTCAAAAACCAGATTTGTTCATTTCTGCAGAGCACTCTTCTTGAAGACTGGTGAGGTTTTAATTTACTCATTGTACAGACAGACTGATTATCAGATTCAGACAAAATCATTTACATAATTATCTCACTATTTATGTCACATATGACATAAACTCTGGGCTGAATCTAAGGGGCGCCCTAGGCAAGCCCCTGACCCTCATCGCCCCCCCCTATCCCCCCACCACAGTGAGGTGTTAAGTATAGAGTGGGTTGTTGGGGTAGGGGGTGACTAGCAGAAGTGGTGAGGAATTGCCCACCCAGCCACAGTGACGTGAGAGTGGGTTGATGGTGGTTACCAGCAGGAGTGGCTATATGTGACATCTTGCATCATAGGGCAGCGAGGTTGTGGAATGCCCTTCCTAGTAATGTGGTAATGGCAGATTCTGTTAATGCCTTTAAGAGGGGCCTGGATGAGTTCTTGATCAATCAGAATATCCAAGGCTATTGTGATACTAATATCTACAGTTAGTACTAGTGGTTGTATATATAGTTTATGTATGTGAGTGTATAGATTGGTAGGTGTGGGTTGTGTGTGCTGGGTTTACTTGGATGGGTTGAACTTGATGGACTCTGGTCTTTTTTCAACCCTATGTAACTAAGTAACTAACTATGTAACTATCACCACACCAGGAGTAGACAGGTAGAAGAGGTATGTGTCTAGGGCCCCTTTCTGTTGGCTGTAGCTCTCAGATATCAAGAAATGTTCAATTGTTATCTTACAATAAGGCCATGTGGATGCATTTTTAGTTGACAGCTGTGTGACAAACTAGGTGCTGCTGTTTTTGTAGAAAAGTTATGGCTCCAAAATGTAAAGACTCCTTGGTGTGACATTTGCCCAATCAAAAGTATTTTGAAGTGTGACAGGAAGTGATAAAGTATGGAGTAACACAATTATGCAGATCATACACATTGCCAGGATGTAACAAATTGACATCTCACATTGCAAATAAGGGCTTAAATGTATGTCAAAATTAGCAGACCTACATGTTCCCTCACCAGGGGTGGCCTAACAGTGCATCAGGTTCTATAAGTAGATCTTCAGTTGACTAGTAAATCTCGATCAGAGCACTGTATACAAAGAGCTTCATCAGACTGCCACCCTTTTTGTTCTTAGTATGCAGAGGTCTTAAGTACCTCGTTAATAACTGTTATTTGTTTAAATATAGCAATATGTATTGCTATATTTAAACAAATATGTATATGCGTCAGCATCCTACAATGCTGTAGTGATAGTAGATCTTGATCGTGGTGGAAAAGTATGACTAAAAGTATATCCTTCATCTGTAAAGTCTGGGAACCCCTGTCCTACTGTCACTTATCATATTATCGGGACAGTGTTGGACTTTTATCACACTGGTGGTTGGTAGAAAAACTTGCTGGCACCTGCCCATTAGGATGTCATTGATTACTTTCTAATTTTATTCCCAGTAAAATGTCTGTCCCTCTGGAAAGCTTACTATTACATGTATGTACTTGATAGGTAATCACTGCTGGATTATCTAATTAAAGTATACAGAGTTTGTTTTCCTTATTTGTACTTTTTCCTTATTTGGTCTATTTACTAGGGTTATTTACTTACATTGGGCAATTTTGCACAACATTGCAGTAACAATTAGCAACCAATCAGCATTATGCATTCACCAGTCTCAGGCTGAATAATCTAATCTTATTAGTGGCTATGGGTTACTCCATTAAGGCAAATTTGCTTAGTGTTAGAAATTGAAGTATCACTGTATCATGGGCAGTTTGGTGCGTTTAGGCATTGCAAAAGCTTAGTATGATTTTCTCCTGGAGTCAGATATCTCTTTCCTTGATCTCAGCTTAGTTTAGACATTTGCCATGACCTAAAGACAACTACTCATAAGCAGATGATAATGACTTAATGGGGAGGTTAAGTCTTCTCAAACCAATGTCAATATAATCAGTATCAGTTGAATAAAAAGTCTCTTTTTGTGCCTATACCATAGCTTTTACATGATGAACTGATCTGTGAGAAAGAGAAGGGACAGCTTTGTCTGAGTGTACAAGTGTACCTGACTTTTAAATGCAGCCTGTTACTGACATTGTAGTTGTACTTTTTAATTGCAATACTCACCCTTGAACCCTTGATGGGATGGGCTGCAGACAGATGCTTGATACTAAGAAAATGACCCTCTCTTATCTCTTCTATCTAAAAAGTGGTCCTCCTCTTCCTGAAGACATTATTCATGTGGATCCTCATTATTTGTCAGGATAATGTACCTGATAAAAACAAAAAGCAACACAAGTACTACAAATAGTAATGCCAGTGACGTCACCCCCAGCATGATATGCCCATGCAGAGGAGTACGTTTTAGCAGCACTTTCAGATTTGTGTCACATACAGGGTACATTGGTACACAAACGGGGTAATGAAATAACAAGTACAAAGTTTACTACTGATCTATTTAACATTATTTGTCCTCTGGTTGGGAAAACTAGTTTTGTATATTAAGTACCCTTAAAGATGGCTGATCTGATGGCATATTGATCTGCGTGTTGTGTTTACAAGTTCTACATGTGTGTGTGAAAGCTCATGCGTTGATGTCATTATATATGGTGGATATGAATTTATATGTAGAAAATATGTGTTTAAATGAAAACTGGAACTGGTTTAGGCACTCACATATAATAGTCCATATGGTTCTGGGTTCAGTCCTTATTAAAGGGAATTCTTGTGATAATGGAAATTTAATATAACCTTCATCTCATGGTAATTATAGTTTTAAAAAGAATAAATTTACTTGTAGCTTATTTGCCCAGACCCGTAACACTTACATTGTGCTCCATAACTCCCCCTTTGTAATTTTTTTGTAAATTTTTTTTTCACAGTTATTCTGCTGGAAGAATGGCCAGACTTCTATATTGCTGTAACACCACCACACCATTCTCTCATTTAAAAGCTACAAGCAGGGGTAGATTAAGCCTGTGAAACCAATGCTTTGGTCTTGGCAATCTCTTTTCTTATAATAGCTAAGAGTGGGGGGAGGATCATGGAATGGCAGCGGAACAGAGTGGTCATTTTGTGTAATGGAGGCCAGATTTTAGGAAGGTGCTGGTTCTGTCCAGTCCCTGTCACACAGCACACTATATATAGATATTCACAGCTCAACAAAACGTGTACAAGCCATCTGTAACATAGGCTTAGTGATTTAATGCCAGTCCAGAATATTAGGAGCACACTATAGGGCACATTTAATAAGTAATTTTGAGATAAAGTTGGATTTTTTCTTAGGGATAATTTTGACATTTACAAATGGGTTTTTGCCAGTACTTGATTTTTCTGATACTGTTTCTCAAAAAATGTGAGTTTTTCAAAAATAACTCCCATAATTCATGATTTATTAATGTTTAGTTACCTTTTTTTGTAAAAAAAAATCATCAGATTTGAGTACCATTGAGTCTTATGGAGGCTTAGAATAGCAGAAGAATAGAATAGTCAATGACAGCCACATTTTCAAGGAGAAGTTAACCCCCTCATTGTTTTCAGTTTCACTTAGTTTGAAGGAGAAGCTAATCCCATAATTGTTTTTAGTTCCACCTAGTTTCAAGGAGAAGTTAATCCCCCTCATTGTTTTTCATTTCACATAGTTTCGAGGAGAAGTTAACCCCTTTGTTGTTTTTAGTTTCACCTAATTTCAAGGAGAAGTTAATCCCCTCATTGTTTTTCATTTCACATAGTTTCAAGGAGAAGTTAACCCCTTTGTTGTTTTTAGTTTCACCTAATTTCAAGGAGAAATTAATCCCCTCATCGTTTTTCATTTCACATAGTTTCAAGGAAAAGTTAACCCCCTTGTTGTTTTTAGTTTCGCTTAGTTTCAATGAGAAGTTAATCCCCTCATTGATTTTTGTTTCACCTAGTTTAAAGGAGAAGTTAATCCCCTCATTGTTTGTAGTTTCATCTAGTTTCAAGGAGAAGTTAATCCCCTCATTGTTTTCAGTTTCACTTACTTTGAAGGAGAAGCTAATCCCATCATTGTTTTAAATTTCACCTAGTTGCAAGGAGAAGTTAATCCCCTCATTGTTTTTCATTTCACATAGTTTCAAGGAGAAGTTAACCCCCTTGTTGTTTTTAGTTTCACCTAATTTCTAGAAGTTAATTCCCTCATTGTTTTTAGTTTCACCTAGTTTCAAGGAGAAGTTAATCCCCTCATCGTTTTTCATTTCACATAGTTTCAAGGAGAAGTTAACCCCTTTGTTGTTTTTAGTTTCACCTAATTTCTAGGAGAAGTTAATTCCCTCATTGTTTTTAGTTTCACCTAGTTTTAAGGAGAAGTTAATCCCCTCATCGTTTTTCATTTCACATAGTTTCAAGGAGAAGTTAACCCCCTTGTTGTTTTTAGTTTCGCTTAGTTTCAATGAGAAGTTAATCCCCTCATTGATTTTTGTTTCACCTAGTTTCAAGGAGAAGTTAATCCCCTCATTGTTTGTAGTTTCATCTAGTTTCAAGGATAAGTTAATTCCCTCATTGTTTTCTATTTCACCCAGTTTCAAGTGAAACTTAAACATATTATTGTTTTTTAAGAATGAGTGCCAATGCTTCTTAGATGGCAGCTGGAGCAATTCCTGTTTGGGAAAAATGGAGAGGATTCATGGAAGGAACGTCTGTTAAAACTCAAATTTTTAGAGTTTTAACAATACTTTCAAGTCAAAAAATTCAGATTTTTAATTTAAACTTGAAATTTTCATATGAACCATTCAAGTATTATCATGGCATTTTATAAATACAGCAATGATTGAGTTTAATTTGAATTTATACCATGTCAAGTTTATATAACTTTCAAGGCCAGAAGAAAACGAATTTTAGTAAATGTGCCCCCAAGTTTCCCTTGCTTAGTATAAATCCTTTGAGCTCGGGTACATAAAAACATTAAATAAACTGCCTGGGCCTGACAAGTTATAATGGTGCAGGCACATTTTTTATGCCCAAGCTGTATTCACATTGTTACACAAATTTAAACCTTGTCTGTAAATAGTAGCAATTTTTAGGTTTGTGTAAGATTTTTTGGAGAGGTCACGCTCAGGGAACTTAAAATATAAATATATATAGGACATTAAGACATTCGGTGCATTTAAGCTACTAAGAAATGCCCTCCCCTTTAAACAAAACAGGGATTGTTTGTCCATACATTGCAATATACTTCAAGCTGGCCAACTACGTCAACGTCATCCCTTCTGGCCAGTCTTACACTGACTTATGCAATTCACCAAGAATTCTATTGCTTCAATATACATTTAGCCAAGGGACTAAGTTTTACCTGCAACTTACTTGCTTTCAAGGTTAAAACCCCCATATGGTTGCCCTTTTATTGGCTGATTGGGATCACCTGACTTTGACGCAGTTGGCCAGCTTGAAGTATGTTGCAATATATGGACAAACAATCCCTGTTTTGTTTAAAGGGGAGGGCATTTCTTAGTAGCTTAATGCACAGAATGTCTTAATGTCCTATATATATTGATAATGGGTGAGTGCAGAGGACCTCTTGTTGTTGTCTGTATGTATTTTGTGGTCACAACCTCATTGCACCCCCGCCTAATGGTTTAAAATTTAGTGGTTGAGCACAACTTTCCCCTTTTTTGCTATAACTTAAAATATAAGTAGGATTTCTGAGTATGACTTTAGTATAAAGTTCAGTATATATTCAGTATATACCCCTAATTGCTAAAGTGAAACAACCTCTCTGCTGACTTTTTCTTTTGTTTCCATACCACTGGGACTGATTAGAAAACTGCTAAATGTTATGTCAGCAAAAGGCAGAAAATGCTAATTTGTTCAATTACTTCATAGTAAAGCACTGTATTTTAATGTATTTTAATTTCCCTTGTATTGCCTCCCCTTTTATTTGCCTATTTAACAAGGACAGAGTAGGTAAGGTAATACCGACCAACCCTGTATGAGTGACAGTATCAGTTTGATACAGGAAGGCATATTACAAACACAGTTCTATCAACAAAACTATTTATTATTATATATTTATTAAAACGAAGACTGAAAAAGGCCTTTATAGTAAATATTTTATTAAAAGAATGCATGGATTTGATGTAATAAATACACCACTGTTGAATTTCAGGAGGATTTTTTAATTAATATAGTCACAAGGATGATTAAAATAATAAGTGAGGTGATTCGTACAACTTCCATTGACAGCCGCAGCAAACTGCATCCATGAACCACTATGAGAAAAGCAAAAAGATCATTACTTTGTGTGTGTGTGCAGGTGTGTAGTTATGAAGCATAACATAATAAATAGAAAGAATGTTTGAACAAAGTAGCAGGAAGAGTTTAGTAAAGGGTTTTGGGGCAGTAGGAATAGAAAGTTTTTTAAATAGACAGAATCCCCTTTAAAGGACAAGGAAAGTCAAAATCTATTAAGCACCCTATTAAATAGTACTACTATTGCTGTGTAAAAACACTATATTTCTGGCTTGCCTAATGAAAAATATACAGAGATACACATACTAGAACCTACATATTTGTTACAGTGAATGGCGCCGCCATCTTGTCCAGCATGTCTGTATGAGCTGAAAAGCACAAGCCAGCCCCCCCTCCGATCCCTGCTCCTGCTCACAAACCCCTCCCTTCATATGTTTGCCTGACACTTGCATTTGCCTTCTGCCACAACCAACCCCCCCCGCACTTGCTGGGTCTGCATGTCACAAAGATTTGCAGAGTTTAGCAGAGTTTAGAATCCCCCCCCCGGTCCCTGCACCTGCCACAAACCCCCCCGGCTCCCAGCTCCTGCCACAAACCCCCCCCCCGCTCCTGCCACAAACCCTCCGCCACTCCCCGCTCCTGCCACAAACCCTCCGCCGCTCCCCGCACCTGCCACAACCCCCCCCCCGACTCCCCGCTCCTGTCGGCTGCGTCGCCATAGCAAACAAATGCTCTTGCTGTGTGCGCATGTGCACGCTATGGATCTGGTCAAATTGTCAGTGCAGGAGCGATGCATTATGGGAACCTTCTCTACCCTACTCAGTGTTTTTTTTCCTGTTTGGCTTCTGATCTTCTGAACAGGTGAAGTATGGGGAGACTTAAGGGCACTATTGAGACAACTGAAGGTATGCCTGCATTTTGAGATTAACTCTTTATTAGCCTTTCCTTTTCCTTTAAAGGGGTAGTTCACATTTGATTTAACTTTTAGTATGGTGTAGACAATGATAGGCAATGATCTAGGCAATTTTCTTTTCATTTTTATTCTTTTTGAATTACAGGTTTAGCTTTTCAGCAGCTCTTCAGTTTGAAATTTCAAAAGGTTTTTAAAGTCTGGTTGCTTGGATCCTGTGCACATAATGTCTTTCACCTGTTTCTATAGGCACAATGCTTTTAGGCAAATTTTTTTAATCAAGCTTTCTAGGTTTTCTTCTGTTTCATAAATCTCGAAAAATTCATGTATGGAAGACATGTATCATGGCAAAAATATATATTATATTATCTTATATCTTGAATTTTGTGTGCATATTTGCACTTTGTAATTGAATTCCTAAATAAGCCCTGATATACCATGTTATGCTATTACTGCACAAGATGTTGTCGTGTCTATTAAGTGTTTTGAGGTATTTTCCTGTCACTTTGCTCTGTGCATTCTTTCAGTATCAAATTGCCCCAGCGTATATTTGTTTTTGGACCAAACATCAATTGAAATGAATTAAAATCCCTGAATTAAAATTACCAGTGTAGAGCAACAGTACATTATATTTTAATTACTTTAAAGGCTTTAATTTGTTAGTTTACTACCTACTTTAAAGTAGATAAGAAGGCAGTCCAGAAAGTATTCCTGAGTGGTATAGTCAGACAGGCCTGGATTGAGCTTTGAATTCTAGCAAATGCCAGAGGCGCTGCTGTAAGATGCCATAGACCGTCATTATTTAGTGAGCTTCTGGGGGTTGTTTGGGCCTATTGTGTACTTGCCAGGGTCTATTTTGAATCCCAGTCTGTGCCTGCAGTTAATGGTTTGATAGTGGTCTATAGAACACAAAGCTATCAGTCATACCTGTTACACATTGTTTTTGCATCACTTTCACCATAGTTCCATTTCCAGACTCTTTCTTGTTATTAGATTCAACACTGCAGCAGTATTCTGTAGAGTCATTCTCTGTCAGGTTGGTAATGGTAATTTCCCGGTGGTATTTATCCTCAAACCTCACTCTGTGTTTGTAACATGGATGTTTCTTGAGATCTTTTCCTTCCTCACAAACTGACCATGTGACAGAGACAGCGTCGGACTTATCAAAGGTGCAATTGATAGTCACTGACCCTCCAACTTCAGCTGTCAGGAGCTCAGGCTGTTCCACTGCCACCACATCATTACTGCTGCCATCTTGTTGGGAAAGAGAAATCAATGCATTCAGTGTGCATTTTGAAGAAAATGTGATAAAATGAACTATCCTTACTCATTACTTTAACTAAATTACTTGAATTATTTTCAAATTACAAGCCATTTCACCAACTTCCCCCTCAAATGCAGCAACTTATAGTAAATGGTAAATAATAAGCGATATAGTTTTGCACAGGAGCATCTTTAGATGCCTTCTTAGATTCTTCTTAAAGAACTTGAATTCAATAGCCAACCAATCTGTCCATCTGACTAATCAAATTACACTGCTCCAGAGTATTGTAGAACATGTAACCAGGGGTTTTCAGGGGTGCTAAGTTTTAATCTGCCATCTTTTTACCCTAAAATCACATGCCTGCCAATCTGATCAATGCTTGTCATCTCTGACATTCAGCATTGGTAAACTGGAAATCTCCTGTTCTAGAGTTATCAGGCTGTTCCCACCTAAGTCATTGAGAGTAAAATATGCTTTTTTCATTGGAGTCTAAAGGACATGTGTGGGCTAATTTTAGTGCAAGTTGCATACATACATGAATGACTGCAAAGAAACCCATTATCTAGAAAGTTCCAAATGACATAAAGGCCATCTCCCATAGACTCCATTATAAGCAAATAATTATAATTTTTAAAAATAATTTTGTTTTTCTCTGTAATTACAAAACAGTACCTTGTACTTGATCCCAACTAAGATATAATTTATCCTTATTGGAGGCAAAACAAGCCTATTGGGTTTATTCAATATTTAAATGATTTTTAGCAGACTTCAGTTATGGAGATCCGAATTACAGAAATATCCCTTATCTGGAAAACCCAAGGTCCCGAGCATTCTGGATAACAGGTCCCATACCTGTACTGAGCTCTAAACTCACATTATGATAAATCTGCCCCTTAAATATGACTATTCAGCAAAACTACTGACCTTATATTTAATAAAATGTATTACTTTTTTATCCTAGATAAGTAATGTTTTTTTTTTAACTGAGCAAGCAAAATTCTGTTCACACTGGCCAAGCTAGAGGATGGATAAGTGAATCATTGCTTTATAATAAATAATAATTTGTACTTGTAACTTACAGTACTTACCAGCTTTTCCAGTAATGAGGATTACTAATAAAATAAACCCGCAAGGAATATGGCAGAGTCCCATTACAAAGGCAAGAGAAGCATGCAGATACAGAATGAACAGAATAACTAATCTGCAGTCACGCCTATCTTATTTACTCCAACTGAGTCTTCCTTCTTTGCGCTTCAGACGTCACAGAAAATGTGGTCACAGGTGTTTGCATATTAACTGACCATAAAAAATTGTCTTCTTATCACAGACAGTCCTGTACTTGTATTGCCCTTTACAACTGGCTTCTTACAGCAGCCCCTCCGGCATTTGCCAGAATCAACAGATTGCCTAGTCCAGGTCTGCCCCCTAAACACTGCTGTGTCTGACTTGTTCTGTACAGCAGAGTAGTGCAGAGGGGTTGGTAGGTGCCATCTCATCCTGCTTCAGGTCCTTTTTTTGTGAAAGCTGACACTTTGTGTGTGCAGTTGAGATCAGTTCAACATTGACTTCAACTGCACATGCTCCTGCTAGAAGTTGGTGGTGGTTCAAAAGAGGTGAAGGGGGGCCCTGTTATTACTTGGAGGTTCTTTTCTTTCAGTAGCAGTTGTTGCTGCACAGACACATTGCATAACATTTTTCTCTGTACATGTATAAAAGTTTAAATATATGAATTAGTATGAGCAAATATATTTATCTGGTGGTGCTTATGTTTCATGATTGATGAAACAATTCCCAATTAAGTGGCTGATATAAGTTTTCTTGACATTTCTTGAAAGTTTTTGAAGCATCTAAAGTATAATAAATACACCAACTCTTGCCATTACAACCTACCATTATACTCTAGTGATTAACAAGAGAAAGTACCAAATGTTTAAATACTTCATTTATTTCACTTATTTCCCTTAATATCCTAGAAATGACAAGAAAATAATAACATTGTAACCAGGGCACCACGTGCAAGGAGTTTGTATGTTCCACTCGTGCTTTCTTAGGTTTTCTTTGGGCACTTCAGTTTCCTCCCCTTTACTACAAGAACATACAGATTAGTTAATTGGTTCCATAGGGTGTCTGAATGTGAAATTCATGGTATTATCGCTGATTGGCTGTAACAAAATGGTTTTCTAAACTGTAACCTTGTAATAAGACAAGGAGGGTCCTGACCAAAGGTTGAACATACAAGGGTTTGAAAGTCAGGGAACCATTGTTCATATTGGAAAGCACTGGGGACACAAAGAGAATAAAATTTACATTTTGTGGGGGTAATGTGCTAAATATTTTTTCCAGACCTTTGTTTCCCTTTAAAATTGGCCAGTAGTTAGCTAATATATGTTTCCAAAGTAGAGGAAGGAATGTTTTAAAAAATATATTTAGTACAGGTAGGGGACCTGTTATCCAGAATACATGGGACATGGGGTTTTAAGGGGTCTTTCAATAGTTTGGCCTACATAAAAATGTAAACATTAATTAAACCCAATATGATTGTTTTGCCTCCAGTAGGGAATAGTTAAATGTTTGCTGGGATCAAGTACAAGGTACTGTTTTATTATTACAGGGAAAAGGGAAATTGGAATTTTATTAAAATTGAGCCGGGGGCAGATGGCCTTCCCATAATTTGGAACTTTCTGGATAGTGGGTTTCCAGAAATGGATCCCATACCTGTATATTAAGATTGAGACATGGCTAAGCCTAAGTTATTTTCCCACATAGGGTTAGCCTATGTCTGTAGTGCTCCCTGTGTCAGAGGTAATTCATATAACCTTAATTGCAGTATTCATCCTATTGGAGACCAAAAAGTAAGTTTTAAATGGCTATATATACACCACATGGCACTTATATATATATATATATATATTTATTGTATTTATTTATTATATCACTTGTCCTCCCTGTGTGTAATTTTGTATTCTGTAAGACTGTACAGCGCTGCATACCCTTGTGGCGCTTTATAAATAAAGTTATACATACATACATACATATATGGGTATAGGCATAATTTAAAATTTGTTATTAGTATATAATGGTTTTTGAAATAGCAACATAGCTTTTGTTTGTGGTACAAAAATTATTGCAATTTATAGAGTTCCATCACCACCCAATGTGCTCTCATTCACATACACAAGTACACTCTGGGAGAGGGGAGGAAACTGAAGTGCCCAAAGAAAACCTAAGAAAGCACGGGTGGAACATACAAACTCCTTGCACATGGTGCCCTGGTTGCAGTGTTATTATTTTCTTGTTATTTCTAGGATATTAAGTGAAATAAGTGAAATAAAGTGGGTAATGACTATTTCAGTGACATGTAACCATTTATCTTCTTAATCCTTTCTATCTCTTCATTAATGCAGGAGATCAGTAAACCGACACTGGATTTATGTGAAGTTCAAGCTTTCTTATATATATAAATGTCCTCATGGTTTCCTCTGCAAAAGTGAAGACATTCATTGACCAATATATATTGCATTTTATTGTTTGGGCTGAAATTAACATCCCCCCTAACTGATATTCAATTGGAGCTTATTTAGCTATCAATTACACAGTAATTAGTTAATGACTGCATCAGGCATGCATATAGTCTAGGACAGAATGGTCTACATGCAACCCACTACGTGACTCTATTATTAGCTTGTAAAGCTGATGTGCAAATATGATCATTTTGTGCGTGTAAGACGTGGGTGGCTTAGAATATGTATATTTGTGTTAAATTCAGAAAACAAAATTCTTTGTGCACTCTACAATTTATGTGTACTGCCCTCAGAATGTTTGTGCAAAAAGAACATCGTGTAATGATATGAACCAGCAATCATCTCCTTGTGGTTATGCACAAAATCAGGTGCTTTAAAGAACTAACCCTTAAAACTTAATATGGCTAGAAATACCATATTTTAAATCCTGAACTTATTGTACCAGCCTAAAGGTTTAACGCCTGTATAACAGTAATAAGCTTCCCATCTTGGATTTTGTTAGAAGTGTCAGTGACACTCACATGCTCAGTGGGCTCTGGGCAGCTGGTGAGAAGCTAAGCTTAGGGGTCATTGCAAATTATAAAGTAAAAAAATTAGGTTTGTCTGTTATAGATGGTGATGCTACAGAGCTGATTATTACATTCAGTTGCTAATTGCATTGGTTATGAGCTGCCATGTACTAATAGTTTGTTTAGCCTTATATTGTGACATTATATTCTATATATACAGTATATTGTGAGTCGGTCCCTAAGCTCAGTAACTGACAGCACGTGCAGTGAATCGGCAGAAAAGAAGATGGGGAGATACTGGGGGCATATTTAGAGATACAGATCTGGTACAGAAGGCCAATACATAATGTGCAACATTTCTGCCCTTCTTCTTTAGTTAAGCATTAGTTCTCCTTTAATATATTTTATGTTACTTATATAGTGCCAACACATTTCCACAGCACCTAAAAGAGATTATAAATCTTTCCCTGCCCCAGTGGAGCTGACAGTCTAATGTCCCTACCACAGTAACACACTCAATGGTCAATTTAATTAGGACCCAATTACACTGCTTGTATGTTTTTTATGGAAACTGAAATATCTGCAGAATATCAACAAAGAAACAAGGAAAACATACATAATTCCTTGGCCAGGCTGCAATCAGACTCAGGACCCCAGTGCTGCAAGGCAGAATAACTGCCTACTGAGCCACCACGCTATTGGGCAACATCTTGTTGCATGTTTACACCAGAAGGGTTGCATCTAGTGTAGAGCTTATCTGTTATCTGCTATATAACCTGTGCCTTTTTCAATTTGTTTATATAAAATATAGTAGGACTAGAGTACATAATATATGAATTACTTTCATATTCTTTCATTTTTTTTGGTGTTACTGTTCTTTTAAGTTTCCTTAGTTCCTGGCTTGATATAATAATCCACCTCAAGGTGTTTGATAAAGCCTCAGTTACAGAGTTGGGGTGTCCTGGGCAGACTGGGGCTGCTGCCTGGGGGGCCCCCTCCTGGTCGAAAGCTCCAGCTCTTTTGATGCCAACCTCCTTCCCCCTTGTCACACACTTCCACATTGCACCCGCGATTGGGCTATGGGGGGACCCAGGGGAGCACCGGTACCCACAGTTTCTGGTGGGGGGAGCAGGCCGGAGTTGACATCTTCTGATGTCCCACCAGCCAAGACTGACCCTGGTTGGTGATAATAAAGAATTATTTTTTTTACTTGTGTATAAAGCTTTTATAAATTGACTACAGTGCTTCTAGTTTCAACTAGTTTAATTTGATTGGTGTAATGTTTAGGTATTGTAGGTATTTGAGAACTGGCCCTGTGGCTGCTGTTGGGCCCAGAACTAAAGGGGTCCTGGTTGGAGCTCTCACTAAGTGCAAAAACTATGTCAATTGTCATTTTAAGGATTCAGCTGAACACCGAAACCACTCCAAAAAATCATCTAAACCCAAACCATAGGCAGACCCTTATGTGCATATTCACATGAGCAATATCCCCTTAAAAATCTAGGGTTTGATGCATCCCTAAAAATAGATGGGGGTGGGAGTAAGGGTAAAAAAACATTTTGGTGTGTGGCACCTTGAATAGGAACATCCTGTATTCACCTTTTTTAAAGTGACATGACTGTGTCTTAATAAAGGTCTTGTCGGAGACACATGAGAGACGTGTATATATATATATATATATATATATACACAGTATACTCAGTCTTGTTTCCTGTAACTGGAGGTGCCTGCATTGTGGCTGGTCTATGTGTAAAGTCTGATATCCTGTTATACTTAGGCATGTATTTCAAAACCATAGTTACTAAAGGTCAGCGGATACATAATTAGCAATAAGAAATATGTGCAACATAACATGATAAAGAATAGTACAAAGTGACTGATGAAAAGGAGGGGCACATTTGCACAGCTGAATAATAAAATCAGGAAAGATTCATATAGATATAAAACAAATTGTCTTGTTAAGTTAAGTTTTAAGGCTCACTAAGCCACTGTTTTACTATTAAGAGAAATGGCAGAGATGAACTAACCATTCAATATTTGTCAACATTTTGTGTTTTACTGATATATTAGCTAATAATCTAGACTTCATTGTATGGCATCATTAAGCTTTGCGCAAGTTATATCCCTTATGAACACAGCTACAAACGCCAACTAGAAATATGTGCGTGCATACAGTATGTGGCACTGTTTGTGTGTGATACTTTGTATATATGTTAAAATCTTGTTCTATTTCTAAAGGAAAATGCATGTTGTGTGACTCCTTGGCCATGGTTATAAAGGGATGTACAGTAAAAAGTAGGAATACAATTTTCCTGCAGATTTTGGTGTAAATAGCTGCAATTAAAACATATAAAAAACATAGTGTTTTGTTCTAAAATTGGTCCAAAAAAGAGTAGATGCTACACATTTACCTTTATGTGTTCCTATAAGAAAGATAAAAACTACTCCCCTGGCTACATTTCTTAATCATTTCATTCACCCAAGATGGGAGATGTTTCACATTCCTGGGATACAGTATTTTCCTGTAAATACAGTAACTGTCCATACGGTGTCAGGATTCCCTAGTTTATAAAAGGCAAGGGGAAGGCATCACATGTTCTTTCTCTTTTGTTCCCACTTGCTTGAGGAGGTGGTGTGATGAAGGGCCTAGGACAGAGGTCATTTCCAGTATATGTTGTAAGAGCCAGAAAAGATTTTTAACAGCACACTTTAGAAGTAAGAGGCAAAAACAGGGTAAGTGAAGCTCCAACAAGTTGGCCAGGATTGGTTAGTACCCTGCGCTGTTAATGCAACTAGTACAGGGACTCAAACAGTTAGGTTTAGAGAATGATTCCTGGAATAATTGAATCAGCACCCATCAAGAGTGACTGTGTATCAGCTGTCCAATAAAGAAGTTAATTTGCTTTTAGCCTCTGGTGCCCAAGTTATTTGAAAGATCTGAATTGTGATGGGATACAGTATGGTTAAACCTTCCTCTATCATTACAGCAAGGGTCCACCTGAGAGAAGAGTCACATGTAATATGTGCTCTACCATATCTGTGGTATTTAAGATCTTAGGTACCCCATGTCCAAAAAACATGTTACGTAAAATAAAAGACAACGGCGGGTTTTATACCATCAAACCTAAACTTTTACTGTGTATGTGTGTTTAGTCATTCTGTTATGAATGGCCCTGGTAGAAGAATATTACTACCTATATAAGTACAAAGATACAGTATGTGTTGATTGCTATATGCTGGCTCTTACCTGCGTCACTTTAACATAAGCGGCCATGATGCCAAACTTCCCTTGAGGGCTCTTTTAAAACTTTTCATAAAGGCTCCAACTAGTTTGACTATTTGTGTGCCTTTGAGAAGCTGATGGAGTTTATTTATTTCTCTTTTTATTACACTTTTACAATTCCAAATGTCATTATCATTATAATGTCATATCATTTTTATGTTACACTCACAGATCACAGAAAAAAATCATATTCTAAATCAGCACTGATGATTTTGGTCACAATTTACAGACATAATCAGGAATGAATGAAACATAAATTTGACCCTAAAAAAATTTGATGGTTTTTATTAAGTTCTTTCCTGTCTCTAGGATTAAACAGAAATTATGCCATTTTGTAAAATCTGACACAAAAAAATTTTAGATAAACAACTTTTTCCAGTACTGTGAATATTGGCATAAATGTAGAGGTTTGTTGAATGCAAAATATGTCTTCTCTTCTCACGTTTTGGTGATGCTAGTATAACTTGTACTTTAACTATGGCGATTGACGCAGGGTGCTGAAAGAACCCTGGTCAGGATGTAGCACAAATAAATAAATGGCTACATACAAGGATGCTAACAGAACATTTATTCAGATTTCTGGCTGATTACTCACATCCAACGGACAGTGCATACTGTACCTCAGTATCCAATTTCACATGGCAATACATACAAACTCTCACAACAATGCAATTAAATTCCCCAGTCAAAGACAGGTCACTCATATTCATTTCATTTCCACTAGCCTTCCTCCACATCACCCCCGCTGGGAGCTCATTCCCCACCTGTTTAGTTGACAGTTCAGTGTTCCTCCGTCACCCTCTTTGACAGGGTTTGGGCTACCCATGCTAAATAGCCTATCTGGTGCACCTATTGCTCTTCACTTGGAAACCCTCTCTGTCTATCCTTCTGATCCAACGAAAAGCCCCAATTGGGTGCAGTACCCTGCTTATATAATTTGAACCCTATCTCCCCCTAATGGCCAGAGTTTGCATTACACATACTATTCTGAAAACTAATTCCACCTAGTGGCCCAAGATACAACAGCACAATCAACAACAATAAACCGTAAAACTTAGTGCCAAATACATACACCAAGCACATTAAAGAATAGTATCATGTTCACACAATTGACATTCTTACTTTCTCACCCCCTTACACTTGCCCTCTGTTGAACATGGCACATCCTTAGGCATTAACCTATTCAGCCCATTCATCAAACAGAAACACATACTACAATAAAGAGAATCAACACAAAGTACTGTGCTGCAGAACTGTTTATAAATAAATAATAACTGTTTTGCAAAAATAATGGGCAAAATGTCAATAACTCATGCCCTTCCTCAGAATAATGCAGGAATTATGATAGTGGCATACACTTTGATTAACTTTGTAACCTCAGCCTTAGTTCCAGTAGTCAGTATAATTACAAAAAGGTACAGTCACTTACTGAAGCCACTATAACTTAAAACAGGTGTATTTCCAATTAACAGGGCGAGTGTTAGAACATCTGGTCTAGTCCCTCAGATCATTTTGCAAAAAAATGCTTAGTTTGTTCAAAAGACATGTAATAGGATGGATGTGGCTTTTCTACATATTTTTTCTGAAATGCCACTCGGGGATTGCTTACAGACACTACACTTATGTGTGTGTAACACGGTGTGGCCTAACCACCATGTGGGACTGTATTCCTCTACCTGTTGTTGAGCTCTCCTGTGGGCTTTTCTATCTGGTTGATGTAGGCTACTAGTGATGAGCGAATTTTAAAGGGAAAACTTAGATCTCCACACCTGAATAATTTGTAGAGCCAAATGTAGATATTCCTGGTTCAGTGCTGAAAATTGTAATTCTGCATAGTAATTCTGGAGGACTGGGCAGTCCAGGGGTGGCTTTGGTGTAGTTTGGCCAGTATAAATAGACTGCAACAGAAAAAAAGAATTGCTTTGTTTAACCTATAACGTGCCAGGGACAGTAAAATCTTCAGTACAGTTATGGGACCTGTTATCCAGAATGCTTGGGAACTGGGGTTTTCCAGATAAGTGATGTTTCTTTAATTTGGATCACAATACTTTAATGGGCTTATTTATCAGTTTTCGAGTTTGTGTTTTAAAGTTTGTTTTTCTTAATCTTTTCTAAAGCTTATACAATACTTGCTTATTTATTAATAAGCAAAACTTGCTCGAATAAAAAACTTCAATACCTCAAATTTTTCGAGTTTACAAACTAGAAAAATTTGAATATATGGATATATATAAAGTGAATATATTGACTTTGCCTAGGACAACTCCCATTGACTTCTATAGAAACTTTTAGATGGCAAACCTTTATAAAAGTATACAACAGCCACGGATTATTGGCCCATGTATGGGTCCTTCCTGACAGCATGAATTATATATACTGGCCAGTTTAGCAAATCCTGCCAAAAGATAACTGCACTCCAACAGGTCTTCTGAGACCCCATTATGTTCTTATTGTAGGACAAATGATTGGTTAATCATGATTTGGCCCAGTGTGTTGGTGGCCATATTGTATGAAGACCTGCTCATTTGGCCACCTTTCCAAGAAGCACATCTTACAGTAACACCCAGGGGTTTTGTAGACCACATTTATCCCATATAAATACTTTAGTAGTTTTTATATCAAGCTGGTTTTAACGGGGTGAAATGGAAGATAAGGTGTGAAAAAAGCAGACCCAAAAGTCCATACAACAAAAAGTCTCTAGAAGGTCTTCTCTTTTGAAACAAACTCCTAAATGTTTTTTTTGAACATATATTTAGGATTAGAACAATGTTATTTTGGGTTAAAAACACCCAATACCCAGCGCTTCTTGGTGGCAATCCCCTGAAGGAAATCTTCAATGTGGCAAAACAAAGTGACCGCTTGCTGCTTCCTCTTGGTGTGAGCTCCTCTATAGATGAGCCTCAAATATGTATACGGAAGTGTCAGTGGAAGCGCATGTAATTAAAACAAAAGACAAAACATAGTGTAGATCAAATGGTTAATGTGTTGAACCAAACACCAATGTGCATTTATACCTCTCAACCATATTACACAATTAAAATCAAAGGCACGAACCTTTTGTGCCTTTCGTGCCTTTGATTTTAATTGTTTAATATGGTTGAGAGGTATAAATACGTGTACCAATAAGCGCACATCATACTACTTTATTGGCTCCTGAGGAAGCGTGCAGAGAGCACGTGAAACGCGTTGAGCTATTTTCTACATGTTCTTACATCGATTTTATTCTGTAAGTAGCCTGCACTGAGCAGGGTTTTACTATTCATTAAACGATTTTATACTATTCTTGCTTCCCTCTCTCTTCCATATACACGGAGGATTGTGTGTTTTTTACTCCAATCAATGCCTGGTCTAATTTGCCTACATGCTACGTCATGATGTTGTTCTGGTGAGCATTTAGAATATACACACTGAGTGGGTGTGACACTTTGTCATTTATGGTTAATGCACATTGGTGTTTGGTTCAACACATTAACCATTTGATCTACACTATGTTTTGTTTTTTGTTTTAATTACATGCGCTTCCACTGACACTTCCGTATATATATATAGGATTGTTGGGTTTTGGATTAATGTTAGAGAAGAAAGGTTTAAAAGAAGAAGTATAAACTTAAAGAAACTGTAAAAGCCCTTCTTTTGCCTTTCTATTTTACAAATGTGCCTTTTGGGCAAATCTCTATTGCAAATTTTTACCTTGCCCTACCAATGCTCCTCCCAACAATTTATACCTTTTTAATACTAAACAGCATCTTGCTGGACTTTGCTGACTGGTAAGTGCACCATTACTCTTAGGTCCTTCCCCATTAAGGATTTTCCTAAAGAGACATAACATTGTAGGTTGCAGACATTCACATATAGGAAAAATGGAAATATCTTGTTACCATTAAGGCTCGTATCACGCTTTGTGCTTTCTCTGGCAGAAATGAAATACCAACAGAAAAATACCAGTTTTGTCTCATGACTGTAGGCAGTGACATCAATGGCATCCACTTGCCTCTGCATAGTAATAGGAGGATGCCATTGCCTACAGATATGGTGTAGGGATAGATTTAAGGCCTTAGTTACCATGAAATAAATATTCCAGACATTGTCTCCATCTGATTCTGTCCTCAAGCTAGCCTTGGTCACTACTACCCTGGCCTTGAGGGCAAAGCCACCTCTGTGGCTATAAGAGCAGTTCTTTGTTTTCTGTGCTCTGAGCGATATCTCTATGCTCACTGGTAATACCAACCAACCCTGTATGAGTGACAGATTCATTTTGTAGCAGGCAGGCATATTACAAACATAGTTCCATCAACAAAACTATTCTATTTAATAAAAAAGAATACTGAAGTATTTACATGCCTGGTGGCAATGCCCCCTATGGTTATGAATTTACCAACTCTAGTAGAATGAATATAAAAGACTACCTAGCCCAACCTACAGGCAGTCTACCTAAAATAGACTTTACTCATATCTTGTCATTGCCTAAGTGCACATATAATTTTTTTTGTTGTTTTCTATTTTCTTCCTTTCTTTTTTTTGTCACTTGTAAGTTTTTCTTTACTTAAAAAAATTATAAAAAGATAGTAAAAAAAAAATAATACCGAAAAAGGTCTTTATAGCAAATATTTTATTAAAGTAATACATGCATTCGATGTAATAAATACACCATTGTGGAGTTTTAGAAGGATTTTTTAATCAATATAGTAACAAGGATGATTAAAATAATAAGTGAGGTGATTCGTACAACTTCCATCAATAGCAACAGCAAACTGCATCCATGAACCACTGTGAGAAAAGCAGAAAGATGATTAGTGTGTGTGTCTATACATATGTGAAGGTGTGACTGTGCTATAAGTTCATTATTTTCAACTCTTTATAAGTAGTTATGAAGAAGAACAGAATGCATACAAACAATGTCAGTATACAGAGTAGCAGGAAGAGTTCTATTGGGCCAACAGGATGTGTTAAAAAGAGACAGAATCCCATTTAAAAGGGTAGTTCACCTTTGAATAAACTTTTATGATGCAGACAGTGATAATGGGCTGCAACTTACTTTCTAATTTAGGGGGGATTTTTGAATTATTTAGCTGTTTGTTCAGGAACTCTTCAGCTTGGAATTTTTATAAGCTATCTGGCTGCTTGAGTCTAGTTTACCCAAGAAACCAGGCCAGTGGATTAAGACTGGAAGAGGGCCTGGATAGAAAGATAAATAATTAAGGAACAATAGCAATAAAATGTAGCCTCACTCAGTAACTGTGTTTTGGTTGCCAGGGTCAATTACCTCATTTTCAAGTTGCAAAGAGAAAGGCTAATAATTAAAAAAATATTTATAAATAAATAAAGACAAACTGAAAAGTTGCTAAAAATCAAACACAACTTTTACAAATATAAATAAGTGCAATTCTCAGTGTATGCTCCTCACTTCAGATACCTCGTGTCCCAGGTCAAATAAAATTCAATAAATAACTCCAAAGTGCCCTCTTCTGCTTTAGACTTAGCGATGAGGTCTTATGAGGAAAAGAAGAAAAAAAAAAAAAAAATATAGTGTAATACTGTTATTACTTCACAAAGTGCACTCTCATGTGCTTTTTAACACCAGTGATGACTTTTACTTATATCACCCTTTTGTGCCCAGTTGTGATATCCCTTTCCGATTGCCAATCTACTTACAGACCCCCTTGGGTTTATATGGCATCCAATTGGTTCACTTGTAGCTCACGACTCTCTGCTTTCCCACCTCTTAATTTCAGGCAGTATTAGGAACCACTTCACATAGGTAAATTTCCAACTTTAGCAACTTTAGGTTAATTCCACGACCTTTCCGCTTCCCTTCCCCTTCTGTGCACTTACTGTGGGATAAATGCATACGCCATATGTGTAAAAACTTAAATACTTTAATATAAATAAAACTTCCCAATACACTCACAAACAGAGTATAGGATGCGCATGTCAGGAGTCACTGGTATGGATCAGGTGGCTGCTCCTTTTTCTTTCCCTGTTCCCGACCTGCAGTGTCGTTTCTGGGTTCAGCAGTCCTGCCCTGTATAGTGCTTCTCCTCTGCGTCCTCTCTCACCGCTGACGCGTTTCGCCACTTCCGGCTTCCTCCTGAGCGATGACCTCACTACATCCTGGCTATGTTTAAATATCCCACAGTTCAAAATGTCCAAACTTTATTGCCATATAATGCCATATAAACCCAAGGGGGTCTGTAAGTAGATTGGCAATCGGAAAGGGATATCACAACTGGGCACAAAAGGGTGATATAAGTAAAAGTCATCACTGGTGTTAAAAAGCACATGAGAGTGCACTTTGTGAAGTAATAACAGTATTACACTATATTTTTTTTTTTTTTTCTTCTTTTCCTCATAAGACCTCATCGCTAAGTCTAAAGCAGAAGAGGGCACTTTGGAGTTATTTATTGAAAAATCAAACACAGTATAACTTAACATAAATTTGCAAATTAAAGGGCATATTTCTGAATATGTGAAGAGTCATTTATTTACTGTAAAATCTGTGAATTTTCAAATTGTGATATTTTTAAAAGTATACCATTATTAGTAAATGTATTTAGTGTATTTTTTCACCAGCTTTCTTCATCACAAATATTTTGTATATTTAGCTATTGTTTTCACACATTTATCATTACAAGATTAAACATGTTCACAAAATCATTTTGGGTAAAAATCCCCATGTTTTTTTTTTGGTTCCAGCTTCCTTTCTTTATACGTTTTAACCAGTGGCAAGCATCAGAATATAATGCAGTAAAAAAAGAATCTGGAGAGTCTGGTTGTTTGGTTGTGGAACCTGTTATGGCAGTTGGCAATTTGGAAAATCACACTTATATTATATATTTTTGTATTCTTTAAATAAATTTGCATGCAAACTGCATCATTTCCTACATGGAGATGTTAATTCCCAAGCTCCTTTGAATACATGAAACCTGTACTTTTGCACCTTATTCAGTATAAAGGTGTACGTATTAACCCAAGTACCTTTGTGAATAGCACGGAAAAGCAGATTTAGTAAAAAACAGAATTCAAGTCATTTTTATTCTTTTTTAATTTAATTCAAACTCAAATTTCCTGATTGCTAGCTTATTTACAAACTTCTTGAATCACAAAAACCTGATCACATTAAACACATTTATCATGTGATCACATTAAATTGCGTTCTACATTTATCTTCCATAAGTTTTCAAAATCTCAAAATTCTGTTTGGAAACTGAAATCTCAAAAAATACACCTCCTACTGAATGCTACACAAGCTGACTAGGTTTTGGCTGCCAATTGTTTTTTTAATTCAAGTTTTCAATTTTTTTCATTTAACAATTGCGTTCTGAAACTTGAATTATGAAAAAACACATATAATTTTGTATGCATGTTTGTATGCATTGTATTCCTAAATTAGCCCTAATATACCATATTATACCATTACTGCACTAGATGGTGCTCGTTTCCTGTCACTTTTCAAAAATTTGATCTGTGCATCCTGTCAGTATCAAATTTCCCTTAGGTGTTTTTGTTGAGAATCCATCTTTAAAAAGGAACTCAGATGGAAGTTATGAACCTAACTCAATGTGGTTTATTAAACAACTGTCCTTATAGGAAAGTGATAAATTGAGTATTTGTAGGTATTATGAAGAGAAGATATAAGAAGGCAAATAAAGTGTGTGCACTGAGCTCCAGAAATTACTGAGTGGTACAATCAGAGGATGGTTTGATAGTGTTCTAGGGAGTACAAAGGGATCAGTCGTATATACCTGTTACACATTGTTTTCTTGTCACCTGCACTGTGGTTCCAATTCCATTCCATCTCTTCTTATTCATTTCAACACTGCAGCAGTATTTCCCAGAGTCATTGTCCGTCAGGTTGGTAATGACAATTTCCTTGTTGGTGCTATTATTAAGAAACCTCACTCTGTGTTTGTAACATGGATGATGCTTGAGATCTGTTCCTTCCCCACAAACTGACCATGTGACAGAGAAAATACTGGTATCATTACCAAAGGTGCAATTGATATTCACTGACCCTCCAACTTCAGTTCTCAGGAGCTCAGGCTGTTCAAAGAACCCGGAGAGTACCATTATATGCAGTGAAACAGTGTAGTTTTATTGAGACATCTTTTAGCACAACATGTTTCGGCTCACCAGCCTTCCTCAGGTGCACCTGAGGAAGGCTGGTGAGCCGAAACATGTTGTGCTAAAAGATGTCTCAATAAAACTACACTGTTTCACTGCATATAATGGTACTCTCCGGGTTCTTTGAACTATATTTGTAAGCTACACAGCCAGCACGGGGGCTGCTACCTGTTGAGGAGTACTCACTGAGTAAACTAGAAGCTACGGTAGGACTTTCAAATTTTTGGAGCTCAGGCTGTTCCACGACCAAAACATCATTACTGCTGCCATCTTGTTAGGAGAGAACAAAATGTAGCCAGTAAGCATTTTCAAGACTGATGTGATAACATTAAGGTATCCTTAATTACTAAATCAAATAAATAAAAAAAGTAAATCAAATTTAATCAAGTCCCCCCTCAAATGCAGCAAATATAATTAATGCTAAATAATAAGAGATACAATGTTGCACTAGGACATTTAAGAAGAACCTGAGCCAACCGAGAAATACCAATGAGAAATACATATATTAAACAGTAACCATGAATATCCTGTTAATTATATCTTTAAATGTCTATTTATATCCAGAAACAGTGTTTATTGATATAATTTGCTTCACATGACTCACAGAAACATGTGAATTATAATAAATAATGTACCCCCTGTTGTAAAATATGAGGATATTAGAAGTCACCTTGGAGTTTTATGACCCATATAAAAGCACTCAGCTTTCGGCCTCATGCCTTTATGTGGTCATAGAAATTCTTGGTGACTTATAATATCCTTATATTTTACAACAGGCTGGCATTATTCACACATACACATTCATGTTAGCAAAAGCAAAGAAAATTATTTGTGCAGTTCTGAGTGCAGTTGGGCATGTATACTAACTTGGGGCCATTGCAGTTATCCATGTAAATCAGATAACAGTTTGCATTGATTGGTCTAGTGTTCAGGCTATATACCTAAGTTCTTTGAAACTGTAAAAAATATAGTGTGAGCTGGTGTCTATCTTAGCTTTGTCAACACAGGGCACAGCCACAGCTCTAGCAGGCCTCAAATGATGGTGGAGTATGTTTTGGTCTCCAGTGCTCAAATGGGATATCATTGAATTAGAGTCCAAAGAAGGGCAACTAAGCTGGCAAAGGTATGGAAAGTCTCAGTTATGAAGAAAGACTGGCCAAGTTGGGGTTGTTTATGCTGGAGATGAGGCGCTTAAAGTGATATTGACAGCATCAGTATCTGTAGCCTGCTTCAAAAGGCTCTCCTCCTCTGCATTACACGCACAGTGAATTAGCAGACACCATCAATCTTTTATATATATATATTTGGAACAGTAGGGGAAAAAAGTCGATAAGAAGGCAAATGAAGTGTGTGCACCGAGCTTCAGTGGTACAATCAAAGGAAGGTTTGATAGTTGCTGGGAGTCTTGCCTTATGCCCCTGGTCTGATAATAGAACTACAGAGTAGCAAAGCATTTTGGGGCACCCCCCACACACCTGTTACACTATTTTACTGTGTATGAGTAGTGCTAAAGAATATAGTCTGACAACAGATACGCTGTCCATCATATTATCACTGCTAAATAAGCATGAATATCAAGAATGTAACTGCCTCATTTTCAGCATAAATATGCAGTCAGTACCCAGGCATCATCTAATAATCATATATAAGGAAGAAAGTTTCCTTGTTTATTTGTGTGTTTATTCATGTGTTAAGACACAGTATTACAGAATTCAACAAAACTTTGTTAGCACCTTCATCTCATCTACAAGGACATCAACAGGTACTTGGTTCAGAAACCATTAGGCCCCCATATGTACTGGCCCTTCATATCTCAGGTTCTTGCCTCATTTTGTTGCATTTGAACATGGAATTCAACAAAACTTATCTGGAAGAAGGTCAACAACTACTTTGGTACCTCACATTCACATTCAGATTTCTGCATTAGATTATGTGCAACAAAACATTTTTTGTGCTGCTTCAAATTATTTTATAAATACAAAGCAGCACGATGCAATAAAGGACAAAACCTGCACCGAGAGATTTTATGGGTGCTGAGCTTCTATCTGCCAGCTGTTTACCTCATACTGAGCCATTTTTATTGTACAAGTATAGGAGAATTAGTCAGCAGGGCATTGTGGGAAGAAAAAACATTTGTCTAAAAGTATTAAGGAGCTGCAATATGTAATCATTATATCCCAAAATCCCATGCCTCCCATCTGACCACAAAGATTGCATTATTATGAAACATTTCTTAGCAGTAGTGAGTTTTCAGCAAAACTACTGATTTTATATTTATTTAAATATATTCCCACTTATTTCTACCTAATCAATTGTTTTTTCAATTGATACTGGAAGAGCAGGCAGGATTCCTTTTACACTGGCCAACCTAGAGTGTGTGAAAGAACCCTTGCTTTATAATATTTAATATATTGTACTTGGAAATTACAGTACTTACCAGCTTTTCCAGTTAGGAGATGGAATACTGATAAAATAAACCCACAAGGAATTTGGCAGAGTCCCATTACTATGGTAAGAGAAGCATGCAGATACAGAATGAACACTGAGTAACTAGTCTGCAGTCACCCCTATCTCATTTACTCCAACTGTAAATGTGGTCACAAGTGTTTGCATGTTAACTGCCCATTGTAATATCTGAAAAAATATTAGCACAGGCAGTCTGGCGCTTGTTTTGCCATTTAACAAGGACTTGTTTTCTATTGCATTTGTAAATCAAAGTGACTGTATACATTTTAGGCTGCCAGGAGATATTTTACTGGTCACCCAAGGCTTAAATATACTTTGCTCTTGTACTTATCCCAGAATCTCTGTTCACACCATTTTTTCCAACGAGATCAAAGCTGCACCAGCTTTTTAATAAAGTTTTCTCAATATGTAGATTTGACCCTCAGTTGCTTATGGGTTAAAGAGAATATATGCCCCCTATTTGACTTGAGCCTATTTAGTTTGTACTACATAGAAAAGGTGCATATACACTATCTGAACTGCCAGATATAAATCTGAATGTATTTTTGTTTTACATGAACCTAGTTGATTTTACAGGTTGAAGAAAAACCAAGATCCCTTAACTGTTCCTGGTTCCTGGCTTGATACATTTCTGACCAAAAAAGAAACCATCTGAAGGTATTGGATAAGGTCTCACTCACAGAGTCAGCTGTAATAAAGATTTATTATGGAAATAATACATTTGAAATGTTTTATGTTACTCTGGCCTCCTGTGTAAGAAGGTTTTTTAAGCTGACAGCAGAGCAACTAGTTTTCTAATTTCATTAGTATAATATTTAACTATTGTAGGTATTTTAGGATTGGCCCTGTGGCTGCTATTGGGCTCAAAATTAAAGGGGTACAGGTCCTGGTTGGGGCTCTGACTTATGGAAAAACCTATTTGCAAAACAGCTAGGGATGAAGTGAATCACCACTTTAAGAATACTGACTACACTACAAAAGAATTCACCAGAATTCCAAACCGTAACTGAACCCTTATTTGCATATGCAAATTTGCAAAACTCCCATTAAAAATCTCAGCATGCCAAAAAAATAAGTGGTCTCAAGTTATATGACATAAGGGTTCGAATTTGTTTTGGCCAGGTGGGGATTCGGTGCATCCATTAAACAACAGACAATCTGCCTGAAAATTTAGGGATCGGGGTAATAAAAAACATTTTGATGTGTGGCCGAGTAACCAGTTAAACCCTGTACCCAGACATGTACACATGCACGTTTGTTGTTATTTCTCTTTCTTTATTTCTTTCTGCATGAACATTATCACAGCAACATTCGTTATTCAACTTTTGGAAATGATAAGACTGGATGTTGCCTTGATCATATGTGTGTCTGTGCCTTTTGTAAACTATACTAATTATATACATACGAGTGCACCCAGGTGCTAAACTATAGTGCGAGGTTAACTTTACCAATGACTGGATGTTGATGAAGAGACACACAAGTATATCATAGAGTAAATATTAAAATAAAATGCAGTACTTATTTTGCAAATACACACATATTTTACTGGCAATCAGGCACAAGTTAGTAAGCGTGTACTCCTGTGTTTCACTATATATATATATATTCCCAGTAATTATGCACACTCCAGTGTCCTTCAATTCACTTTATTGAAAACCTGGTCCTGGTCCGAAATGTTGATGTTTTTTAATCATGAAGTAAATTATCAATAAAGTGAATTGAAGGACACTGGAGTGTGCATAATTACTGGGAATAAATCCAAATTACAACCAAATGCAGCACCCGTGAATATTGAGAATGTGAACTGTATAAGGGAGTGCGGACCTTATGTTGTAATATATACAGGTATATTTATATATATTCAGTCTTTTTTTCCTATAACTGGAGGTGCCTGCACTGTGGTTGGTCTATGTGTAAAGTCTGATATCCTGTGTGACTTTTTGTCACATAAACACGGAAGTTCTCTTTAACCTTTCCTTATGCATATACAAATTAGCATTTTGTTCCGTATTCGGCCAAATCTTTCGCAAAGGATTCTGGGTTCTGCCAGATCCTAAAATAGTGGATTTGGCGCATCCTTAACATAGGTATAAACCAACTTGTCTTGTTAAAGGAACAGTAACACCAAAAAAATGTATATATTTTAAAGAAATTAAACTATAAACTATAATGTACTGCTGCCCTGCACTGGTAAAAGTTTTGTGTTTGCTTCAGAAACATTACTAGAGTTTATATAAACCCTGGTCTGTAGCCATGTGGGCAGCCATTCAAAAGAAGAAAAGGCACAGGTTATATAGCAGCTAACAGATAAACCCTGTAGAATACAATGGTGTCTTATCTGTTATCTGCTATGTAACCTGTGCCTTTTCTCCTTTTTTCCAGCTTGAATGGCTGCCCCCTTGGCTACGCAGCAGCTTATTTATATAAACTATTACTATTTCAATTACTTTAAAACACTTTCATTTTTTGGTGTTACTGTTCCTTTAAGTGTAAACTATTTCATAACAGCTGATAATTTAAATGCTCACTTAAACTCTGTTTTTTCCTTGAATTTTTTTGTAAAAGAATGTTAAGAGAAATGGCAGAGATGAACTAACCATTCAATATTTGTCAACATTTTGTGTTTTACGGATATATTAGCCAATAATCTAGACTTCATTGTATGACATCATGAAGCCTTGCACTAGTTATATCCCTTATGCACACAGCTAAAAACTCCAACTAGGAATATGTGCAAGCATACAGTATGTGGTGCATTAGGACCAATGTAATAAGTGAGGATGTATCATAATGACAATAGAGGTAAAAAAAACTTTCATACTTTCATACTCGTTGTGACAAATACGATTTTGTCGCACAAGTTGTCGCAAAGCACGAAAAAAGTTGTGGAAATTAACGAAAAAGTCGTGGAAAATATGCACAGTTCTAAAAGTTAGAAAAAATAATTTTTTTTTTCTATTCGTAACCAATCATACATTGATAAATGGGCCCCTAAGTGTAATTCTAGAACTTTTAATTATATGATGACTGGTTAGTAGCAAAGAAACCATACACTGTAGGTGTTTTTGGTGTATTCAGGTAAAAGGAAAGTTGTATAAATAACCATGTTCATTATTTAAGCTTTTGTAGCTTAGTATAAATAACTACCTCATATGCTTTTGTGCTACAAACAACTATCTCAAGCTGTACATACTGCTCATGTGCCCATACCCCATTATTCGGGGTTTTTCTGCTCAATGTAGTGTATATTTTCCTTGAAATGTAATATATATATATATATAGTTATAGGCTGTGGCCTCACTAGGAATGTGGGGTTAAGTTGTAAGAGGTTGAATTAGAGTTATAATGAAGCAAAAGTGTGTCAATAATTAATAGATTAGAATTAATTTATTTCAAATGTAGCTACCCCTTGCATAACTGTTATACAATGAAGTTGATGTTCAAAATAATGCATGTAAGTTTAAATACTCCATCAAGTACTTATGTCCTCTTAACTTACCCACTTAAAGGAGAAGGAAAGTTACAATTACTGTGGGGTGCCAAAATGTTATGCACCCCCCAGTGATTGTAATCGCTTACCTGAAACCCCCAGCCAGTGCTCCTGTTAGGAGAAAACTGCACCGGGCAGGACGCATGTGAGCTAGTGATCCTCTTTCTTGCTTTGGTCTTCATGCATGTGCAGTAGAGCCAACTTTAACAAAGAAGCCCTTCCTGATTTATCCCTTCCTTCTTTCATATAGCATACTGCTATTAGTGTTTATAAGTGTTGGGTTCAAGTACCAAATGTTTTATACTGTTGAAACTTATGGGGTATTCTATTTAAAATGTCATAAATTATATTGATTGCCGTTATTACAGCTGTGCTCAAAATTCCTTTAGCAATTGGTGGCCGCTTAAAGGAACAGTAACACCAAAAAATGAAAGAGCTTTAAAGTAATAAAAATATAATGCACTGTTGCCCTGCACTGGTAAAACTGGTGTGTTTGCTACAGTAACACTACTATAATTTATATAATAAGCTGCTGTGTAGCCACGGGGGCAGCCATTCAAGCTGGAAAAAAAGAGAAAAGGCACAGGTTACATAGCAGATAACAGATAAGTTCTGTAGAATACAATAGTGTTTTATCTATCTGCTATGTGCCTGTGCCTTTTCTCCTTTGAATGGCTGCCTCCATGGCTACACAGCAGCTTATTTATATAAATTATAGTAGACTTTCTGAAGTAAACACACAATTTTTACCAGTGCAGGGCAGCAGCATGTTATATTTTAGTTATTTTATACACTTTCATTTTTTGGTGTTACTGTTCCTTTAAGTTTTAGTAATTTTTGTTACAGAAAGAGAAAAGAAAGAAGATAAATTGACTAAGTTAATTAGCACAAACCATAGAAAATGGTCAGTGATTACAGCACATATGGAAGGCCCCATGAGAAAACAAATCCACGAGAGATGCTTACAAACCTTGACACAGATATAAAGAGAGAGGAATAGAGTGTTAAAGAATACCTGATGTTGATCAGAGAACATATGATATTTGGAAAGCAATGGTCAACTATTACAGTGTGCCTACCTGTTAGACCTTCCAATGTCATAAGAACTGAATGGCTGTATCTGTGGCAGGTACAAATATGAGTACAGGGAGGGAATAACCTGCATATACCTGTAAGAGTTTCTTGAAAAACTTTCCATCTCATCTTGCTGAGTATGCTGTTTGCAGCCAGCAATTGCCCATTGTGCAAAGTGGATTATATAAAAATAACACCACCTTTAACAAACCTCTGCAAGTTGCAAATAGAGCTGATGGTTTGTATTATGTGTATTTGTGCATCTTGGTATGTGCCTATAGTTTGATCAAATAGCCTATAGCCTATAGTTTGATCAAATGTTACTAATATCTAAATTACTTAAATTAAATTAGAATATAATGCTAAGCCCTTACTCCAGTGGCGTAACTACCCATACCACAGACCCCACAGTTGTAGGGGTGATAGGGGGGCCTGGAACACAAGGTCTGCTGTATTGTAGTCCCCCCTACCTATTTTTTTTTTTTAAAGAGAGGCACGGGCCAGTATGTTCGGCGAGGTACGGACCTGGAGGAGGGTGGGGGAAAAGGGACTGTATACTCCATCAAAAATTTTATTTCTTTGCAGGGGGGTCTGGTGCAACCCAGTTACACCACTGTCTTACTCACAAGTGCTAGTGTAGATTGTAGAACCTTAACTACGCCCATAAATCTACCTTTGGGAGTTTAGCTTCAATAGTGTAAAGGTTGACCAAAGCTATTCAATTTTATTTTATACAGTTGGTTAGTTTCCATTTGTTTGTGGAGATCGTCATCTCTGAAGGGGAGGTCAGCTCTGGTTGGCCTATACCTTAACTATACGCAGATTATAGGTTTACAACCATATAGTCAGTGACCACCAACTTGCCCTTTGATAGAAAATATATTTATAAAAAGGTTTTTATTATGAGTTTGGCGGTAGGCTTCAACGGTTTTTCATAATTTCCCTTTCAATTTGTCACAGAAGTACAACTTTATAAAATGGGTATATATTGTATTCAAGACATAGAAACTGGTCTTTGAACTCAGACCCTGAGTGGTCCTTAACCAGTTGATTTGGAAATTTGTAGGGAAACATTCTGCAATTAATCATGCATGCTGTGGTGATTCTGACAGGAGTGGATGCATTTGTGTAGTTGTTAAAGTACTGTTTAATTAAAGTTGTCACAAGATGCTGCCCTAGATCATGGTCAGTATGCTATACTAATGATTGTGAGACTACTTACAGATCTGGAAGATTAAGAGGACCATCAAGTATAAGTGGTTATACTCGATTCTGAGTATGAACCGGTGGTATTACAACTCAGAGCAAGGGAGAACTACTCCTCTTCTTACCACTGAGTGTTAGTTCTGTTAGATGTAGAGATAGTTATCGCCAAAGAGGGGGACTGTTAGGGCTGGGATTTACCATGTAGGCCTCAGAAACAGGTCAAGCAGTTATGTATAACTATAATAAGGCTTCTGCAGTTGTGCTGACCATAGAACATCATGTGATTTTTGCAAATATATAAAAGGTCAGCATAATATTTCCACAGTCAGTACACAGAATTAAAATAGCATTAATCAGGTAAATCCATCCAAAAAAGGGTAGTGTTAGATACTATGCCCTTGACTATGCATATAGCCTAATAACTGCTGATTCTACACATGTATCAACCAATCATGTAACGGTACATGCATATCCTAATCATGTTCTAATGAAATGTTTGGCTAAGGTACATAAATAAAATAAGCTGATTATGTTTTAATAAAATCATAAACTGTGATGAAAGCAACTGACTATTTTTCAGTATTCTGAGCTTGGTGTACCAAATACATAAATTTCCTTCCTTCTCTGGCTGAGCAACACAAGGGTCTCCAGGTGTGGTGATTTCCAAGGAATGCTTAGTAAACACTGCTATTCCTCTCATCAAACCTACACATAAAGCCACATATAATCATAAAAAATTTGAGAAGATATGGAGTCCTTGGTATAAATCTGGAATTGGTACCATGAAGTTGTTTAATAACGCTGATATTGGCAATTATAATGTTCTGTGAACTATGCATGTGTAATGTCAGAATTCTGCTTTGCTCTGTTATGTTTATGTTTTTTTTTTCTTTTAACTTCCCTCATTTTTTTGCATCTAAGCTTCTATTGTATTCTACTACCCAGGGCAGCTGTAAGGGATCCCTGGAACAGTTGAGAAGATGGCGGTGCGCCACTCACTAGAATAGTACCCTGGGCCGGTGTGTTTTTCTGTTAGGAAGAGCACTGCCCCAGTAATTCAGGCTTCCTTGTTCTATAAACCCCTTTATTTATACACGTATGGGATCTATTCTCCAGAAACCAATTATTCATAAAGTTCCATTACAGAAAGGCCATCTCCCATAGACTCCATTATAAGCAAATTATTCTAACTTTTAAAAATGATTTCTTTTTTCTCTGTAATAATAAAACAGTACCTTGTATTTAATCCCAACTAAAATATAATTAATCCATATCGCAGGCAGAGCAATCCTATTTGGTTTAATTAATGTTTAAATTATTTTTTGGTACACTTAAGGTATGGAGATCCAAATTACAGGAATACCCCTTTATCAGGAAAGCTCCAGGTCCTAAGCATTCTGGATAACAGGTCCCATACCTGTACTATTGTACTTACAGTCTTTCAGGTCAAGAATATGAAGCTTCTAGACTCTATAGCTGACAAATTCACAGCTTTTGCCAGTTAATCCCTGAGTTGTCTAATGTATGGAGCAGCTATTTGGGGAGACTGAGTCTTAGTAAAGCGTGATTAATAATTTGTATAGCAAATTTTAGACATGAGGAATATTAGATGGTGAATTCTGGTGTAGCACTGAAAATTGTAATTCTGTATGACTTATGTGGTCACCCACTACTTAAACCCCCTGATTTATAAATGAATAATATTTAGTGCTGAGCACAGCTTTCCTTTTTGTTGTTAGTTTATAAAGGACAAGCTGCTTGTTATAGCTTCTATCCCTCCCATACTTTGTAATACCTGTGGCATCCGATTAATAGGAATACCACTTGGCAGTTTTAAACTTAGAAAAGCAAGTAACATTTAGTCCATGTGTAAATGCATTGTAAAATTTTGCATGAATCAAAAGACAGTAGAGGACTGGAGTTTTGCTTTAATATATTAATATGGATGCATGCAGAGAATGAATTGAGGCTCCATACACCATCTTATTACTTTGTTGTGACAGATGCATATGTTATATTTTCCTCTCTGTTTCTGCTCCTTGGGTGTGGAGGAAGTCTCTGCTGGCAGATTTCGGCATACTGAAGGTCTCTCTTCAGTTCTTGCCCTTTCAGTTCATGTGCCTATAGCAGAATGGAAACACAGGTATAATTCCAACAACTTTGCCAAACACTGGAAAGAAATCTCAGCAACTGAAAGGCAGCAAGTCTCCCTTTAAGTCCCACATTCAGGATAACATGCTGCTTTATGTCTGTCTTACTATGTTGGGAAATCATTTTCCAGAGTAATCTGAAAGTAGGCAGAACTGTATTTGTGGGAGATTGTATCACAATGACCTTTACTAAAGTAAACATTTTGAAAAATCTGCTAATCCCTAATGTCTTCTATTTGATTTAGACTAACCCACAGGCTAATGTTTTATTATATTTAACCACATTTATTAAACAAGGTTTCAAAATTATTCCCTTTATCAATATATACTGAGCAAATAGTGTAGTTAAAAGGCATTTGTCACTAGTGACAAATATATTACTCAAGGCTACTATACAGGTATATAGGTCACTCACCTTGGATTTATCACCAGCTGAACCTGTAAAACAGGATACAATATTATTTTATTTACACTCAAAATACAGTGGTATTGCCGATAAAAGAGAAAACAGTGGTGCTTCTCATTACAGGCAGAGACAAAGAACCAGCTAAATGTATCTGCCTAAATATGGGGCAATTGGTATCTAGCCAAAGATAGGCAAGGTATCTATTGGACAGGTTTGAAAATCCCATTGGGCAACAGCTTGGGGCGTTGATGCTATTGTTGCCTAACAGGTTTCGGTAGGCTGGATGTATGGTCTGATCAATAGCAAATGAAACAGGTATCTAGTCATTTGGCCAGCTTTTGGTCATCCACAAATTACTGGCCCATGTATGGAACAAATACCTGTATATATCAATCATGTTAGAAAATCCTGCTGGAAGATAACTGCATCAGTGTGTTTATGTGGTCTCTTCCAACAGGCCTCATTGGATTGAATTATCACAATTTTGCTGAGCACTGAGACCTGTTCATATGGCACCCTACCAACCATGCAGATTTTACAATGTATGTCCAGATAAGGGAGACAGTAGAGAGAGGAAAAGTAGCAGCAGGCCTAAAATTCTAGAAAACAAAAAGTCTCTGGATGGCCTTCTGTTTTAATGCCAAACTTTGTCTCACTTAAAACTTACTTTGCAGGTGATATTTAAGAAGCAAGGCAAGCAGGAGGACAATGATACAAGCTTCAAAACCAAGGAAGCTGTACTGGATTATACATGCAGCTTGATCAACTTTTCCTGAAATGGATCATATATACACATGATTATAAGAAAACATATACAAAGGCAACATCACATAGTAGGTTGGAGATATTCACATTTAAAAAAAAAATGTATGTCTTTTGTTTTCACCTAGGCTCATATCACACTTTGGGGTGTGTTAATTAACAATGGAGACAAACATCACCGGTAATGTTGCCCATAGCAACCAATCAGCAATTAGATTTGAATGGCCACCTATATGAAACCAAAAGCAAAGATCTGATTGGTTGCTATGGGCAACATCACTGGTTATGGTTGTCTCCAATGTTAATAAATACACCCCTTGGTGTTTTCTGTGAAAGAAAAAAAAAGCCAGTGGAGACAAATCCATCTGCCTCTGCCTGGATTTGTGGCAAGGCTACAAAAGCCTGGGTCTGGGCACAAGTTTAGGGTTGGCATGCCACCCAGCCGTATCTGAACTTCGCTCACATACGGAGCACTGGGGTCTAGGTGAATGGGAGATTTCTGCATGTCCTGTGCCCAGTGCTCTGTGTGCAAGATAAATGGATGCACTTGCACATGATCCAGGGGAGGGGGGGGGGTCCTTGGTTTCTATGCAATAAGTGTCCCTGCCTCCCAACCTCTTGTTAGCAGGCACCTCGATCTCTGCTCCTATGTGTGGCATTAACCTCATACAGACATCTTGTCTGGGGGAAAACTATTTAGCCATACCCCAATAATTAAAACCGAGAAAGCCAACACGCAGTGTTGCCTGAGTGTTGCCAAGGTGCTGCATGAAAAGCCTCCATATATGGGCCTATCCCCTGTATGTGAATAATGGCTGCTTTGCTGCTGGCCCATTTGGACAATTTGTCAGGTTATGGTAGTCTATTTGGGATCAACTTGCAAAAAGATATTGCTTAGCTGTCTATGTAATTTGCACAAAAGTGTACAAGGTGTCAGTATTTAAGTTAGCCTATTTGCAGTGCATTATGATTGTTTTATCATGTGAATTGCTTGTATGATGTTTGTGGTGAGCAAATGGTTTCCTTTGTGTGTGTGTGATGTTTATAAAATGCTGAGAGTAGACATGGTTTTATCTTTTGAGCCCAGTATTACTTTATCAGCTCATCCATTCACTCTCTAATCCTCTAGAACACTTATGGAAATTTCAGCCAGCTGCTGTAATTCAAATCATAGATATAATTTGACACTTATAGCAGCAGAAGCTTTAGATATATATAATATACAAGGGCAAATAAAATGTATAAATACTTTTGGTAACAAAGCATTAAATAAGCACACAGGTGAATTAGTTAAAATTCCATCCTGGAATTGTGTACAACCATACAATTAAGATTAAAAGATTGTATAAAATCTTATACTTGTATTAGATTAAAGTATATACTTATATTAAATGTGCTTATTGCTTTAAGCAAAACAGCCTAGAACTCTTGCAAGATCCTGAACATTTTTCAGCAATATTTTTTGTAACTAGAGGATAACATTAAAATCCATAATCTTATAGAGCAGAAAGTCAGGTAGATGGTTTCAGTAATACCTTCTGGACATGGTCTTTGTTTTACCTCCACCCTGGTTCCATTTCCAGCCCCTCTCTTCCCATTAGCAACTTCCACACTGCAGCAATATGTTCCAGAGTCAGTCTCGGTCAGGTTGGAAATAGTCACCTGTCGTTTGTTGTTTTCAAATTGCACCCTGTGTTTGTAACATGGATGATCCATGAGATTTGATTTATTCTCACAGCCCAAAAACCATGTGACAGAGTAAGTGTTGTGCTCAGCACAAAAGGTGCAGTTTATAGTCACTGACCCTGCATGTTCCACTATCAGTAGCTCAGGCTGTTCCACCACCAGAACATCATTATTGCTGCCATCTTTTTCAGAAAGAGAATAATTTGTAGTTAGTGCAAATGCATATTTAAGACATGACATTGAGTGAATTATAAGTTCAGTCCTCAACAGCAATAAATCTTTTGTAATTAAATATATCTCCTAGGCTAAGCATGTGGAATGTTGCACTTACATATCTATCAATTTTATTGCATTATCTTTCAGCAACTGCACACAGGTAAGTTCATTTTAAGAGACATTTCTCCAAGGGTTTTCCAAATTCTATTTTTCAGGCACAAAACACCAGTCTAAACAAAGTATTACATTTTGTTATTATGTTACTTACCTGTTTTCTTAGATAGATAAAGCAAGACAGTTATAAGCAATGTGCAGAGCAGCTGAAGTCTGGTCTCCATTTGCCTGTAGAGTGGGGAAATTAATACAGAGTGGTTGCATGCACTACATAGATTCTATTACAGACCCTACCCCCTTCTCCAGCCATTTGTTCTCTGGCTATTTGCGCTTCATACATCACGGAAGATGTGGTTAAAAGTTCTACCATCAAAGCATTGCCATTTTGGTGAAATATGTAGAGATTTTACAAAGGTAGCTTAGCTTATTTCTCTGCTGAGCAGAATGATGTAATTCCACATATTATACTTTTAGAGATACAGCTTTATTTGATCTTATAGATAGATACCGATACCTTCTCGGTGGTGATTAGTTGAACACATTTAGGAAAAGAATATTTTATAAAATTACTGAAAATCCAATTTATCATACACAATCAGGTATTTCTAAACATAATAAATAACTACATCAAACTACACTAGACAGATTACATTACCTAATCTGTATTGGTATAGCACTGCACAAATTCCCCAATATGCTAAAACAAAATATACAGCTAACATAATACAAGCTTTAAAGTAATAGCCTAATGTCAGCAAAAAAACAAAACAAAAAACTAATACTGGCCAATATTAGATGTAGAACTGTAATTTTTTTTTTTTTGCTGCCGTCTGCTAACCATGTGTCACAAGTGACATTTACACTTGTCTAATCTTGACTGATATGTGTATGGCCAACTTTGCATTGTTCTGTTTATTTTGGCTGGCTGCCCAATTTATCGAAACAGTATGAAACAAAAAGCAGCTGCAGATCTGTGGCTCCCCCTTACCAACTTTACGTTGACTGACAGGTGTTTTCAGTCAGGATTAATAATCTTGATCCACCAGAATTGCAAAATATTGGTCTAAATGGTCTGAATCTTTAAAGGAATGTATGGCTTTATGCCTTGCTGTGCATACCTGGGCAAGCATAGCAGATATCCAACTGGCTGCCGGGGCAGTACCGTATTGGTGAGTATGTGTAATGGTGCATAGAGCTGTGCCCTTCTGTACAAAAGATTGCTAACCATTGCCAACCTCTGCATTTCCAGTGGAGAAGTGGGACAAAGAACCCCTCCTTTAGAGGGGATATCCCAAGTCTTTAAAGAAAGTGCCAAAATTAATGACTAATATAAAGCAAATCATTTTTTTTTTTAAAGTTTGCATAATATGTTTATAGGAAAGCATTTCTTTTTGCAAATGTTTCCACTTTAGTAAAAGGTAAACATCCCCTTTAATAATGGAGCACAGAGAGAGTGTAGGCAAATTGCCAGCAGGAAGAAGCATTTGCTGCCTCTGAGCCGCATATTAACTGGTAGGTGCTTAAAGATCTGCTTTTCTTTTTACCATGCGCTTAGTGTAGAATTCATAAGACTGTATGGGTCTGTATTGGTAAAGGAGAAATAACGTAAAAGGAATTACGTTATGTCTCCTTTAATTGGACATTCCTGTTTTTCTTTATAGTTTACTTTGTCACTGATTAATTTAGTAAGCAGTTGGCTGAGCACCAGTAAATGCACAGTAGTGTCTCTGCTGACATTTATTTTGCTTCCTGGCACTCACAGGGGTATATTTATTAAAGTATGAAGTTAGAGCTTGCTACAGTCCGCTAGAGTGAAATTCCACCACTTTCCATTCATTTCTATAGCATTTCTAATAGCATATTTATCAAAGGGTGAACTTTTACTTTCACTTATTAATAAATACGCTTTTTAAAATCCCATGGAAATGAATATGTGCGACATTTTCTGTGTTTCATGAATCGAAACAGGACAGGTTTCACTAATTACAATGTAGTAAACCAGTGAATTTGCTATCTCTCTATAAAAAGGAATTGCACACATGAAAGTATTTTTTTAAATTATTATATATAAGAGTTGTGGAGTTTCTACAAGATCCCTTAAGACAGAGACAGTGAATGTTTCTTTTTTAGACTTTACACTTGCAAATTACAAAGTTTTTTATAGAGTTTAGATTCTGTGCATCCAACGCTAACAGTATCATATCTATGGCCTTGTGCACAGTACACTATGGGGCCCATTCACAAAATCCAATTTTTCGGGGGCTTAAGGGCTCTGGCACACGGGGAGATTAGTCGTCCGCGAACAGGGAGTTTTGCCGCGGGCGACTAATCTCCCCGTGTGCCAGAGCCCTAAAACACGATATGGTAAAAATTCAGAGTAACCACAATATTTTATGAAGTTCCAAAATATCACAAAAGTGCTTTTAACGTTTGTACGAAAATATCGCAATTGCGTTTCATGCCGAAAAGTTTGTTAAGCTACGAAAACCTTTCTTGCTTTGGAAGCTTTCCACAGGACTCAATGGTTCTTTAACCTGGCGAAAAGATAGTCCCGAGGAAAGTGTTACAAAAGTGTTGAAGAATCCCGAAATGTTCGTAGTCTTTACGCAAAATATGATTTTTCCATGGTAATTTAACAAAAACCACAAAAAAGTTTTGGAATTTTAACAAACTTTTCGCATACATTCCGAAATGTTCTATAAGTTAGAACAAATACAAAATTATCTCAAAATTGTTTAGTAAATGGGCCCCTATGTGTAATCTTGTAGAGGTGCCTGTTCGCTATACAATACATTTATCTTTCTATAAGAAAATACATTTCTACAAGATTATAAAAATGAACCATCTCATAGGTACTGAAAACCCCTATAGCTTCAGCACCTGCATTTTTTAAAGAGCCAGTTAAAGCATATAAAACAGATATATATGATGAATGAGTGAGGGTATAGAATAGATAAGGGCTGTCCAACTTCTGTGGTGCCGAGGGACAAAATTTCTCTAGCATTCATGGTGCCAGTTTTGACCACTCCCCTTTTTTTGAACCACACCCATGTTATCACAATGGTGGTAACACAGCAAAAACCCAAATGCTTGATCCTCACTGCGGGGATATCAACCGTCATTCATATGTGAAAGAATTATAGTATGTCATATTAGGACACACCCTTAAATCCATATGCCTCCTCCTCCCCTGTGGATAGCACAGCAACCCCTAGCACATAATTACACACCTTAGGGACCATTTATTGTCTATTTCCAACTGCTAACAAACTGCCAGAACAAACCCCTACCAGGTTCACCTCCCACAGGCAAAATATGGCATACACAGGCAGGGTAGGCAGATTATGGCACACACAGGCAGTACTCTACCTGCCCTATGCTGCTTGTGTGTGCCATACTCTGCCTGTCCTATGCTGCATGTTTGTGCCATAATCTGCCTGCCCTACCGTGCTTGTGTGTGCCATGCTCTGTCTGCCCTATGCTGCCTGTGTGCCATGCTCTGTCTGCCCTATGCTGCCTGTGTGTGCCATGCTCTGTCTGCCCTATGCTGCCTGTGTGTGCCATGCACACAGGCAGCATAGTTCAGGAAGTACATACAGTGAAGGTGGGCCTATATTATGCCAACTTTGTAACTGGTTTTCATTGTTTATTTTCTAGGTTTTTCAAATTATAAGATTTCTTTCTCCACCTTTATGCAGCCTGCAACTGATGTTAACATAGATATATAGTACACACATAGTCACACTCCCAATCCTACCTATTAATCCTTCTTTAGCCAGAAAAAGGAGACTATTAACATAGAGGAACTGAAATTATGAGCATGATACCTCAAGGACCCACTGGGGCCATATTCACAGTTATAGAAACACAAATTCCTTTTCCAACAGAATGTCATTTGGTAAAACAGAATAAAACTTCCATGTAACTAATGTTCTAATGTGTGAAGCCTTTCCATTCAATAAACACATAACCAATAATCAGTACAGAGCAGGGGGTCTCAAGATCCAGAAGTGGGTTGCAGTCCTGTTTATAAAGTGATTCCCTGTGTTTTCATTGTAAAAACAGGAGAAGTTTTTTTAGTTTCTTTGCCACTTTTTTTTTATTTAGCTACAGGCACTGTAGAATAATTACACTGTCTATGTGCTGCAGACACAGGTTTTACCAATAATTATCACCATGACAAAAGGTCAGTTTGGCCATGCTGTTTGTGGCCTGTGCCATTCCTAATAAAGGCATTTTAATATTTAATAGGGTGGTTCACTGTTAAGTAAAAATTTTAATATGTCAAAGACTGTTCTTTTCCTAGCACCTTTGCAATTTGTCCTCATTATTTATTTTTTTTATATTTTTTGAATTATTTGCTTTCTTCTTTTACAGCTTTCAAATGACTCCAGCAGTGTTTCTTTTTATTCCTTATCATTCTCTTCAGGCCCCCTTCTATTTATATTCCAATTTCTCATTCAAACCACTGCCTGTTTGCTAAGGTAACCAAGACCATAGCAACCAGAAACTGCTAAAATTCCAAACTGCTAAACAAAAAGCTAAATAACTGGAAAAACCACAAAGAATAAAGTAAAAAAATACATTTTGAAGTAGTCTAAAATAGTTGCTATTGGTTTGTCCCTGGCTGGTGAGTGCCACGGGATGTGCACCCTTTTGAAAGATTTAGCTGAAGTGGGACTGACTGTTAGTTGCATGTATTATGCCCATGACAAACTATTTCCTCCTACAACACATCATTTGTAGACAACAGAAAGGCAAAGTTCTATAGTTATCATTTTTATTTTGGTACCATCACAAATATGACTACAACACCTGTGAAAAGCCGCTCGTAGTGTTTGTTTCTTTTGAAATCCATCTGACAGCAAGCCAAAGTATTGGATTATAGAAAACACAAGGAACCCAGGCTGTCGATAACAGATTGCTAAAACCTAGAGGATCAAGCACTAATAAATATGCCTCATGGTGTCACCCTAGGACCAGGGGATACAGGGAAATCATACAACCCATTTCTACATAAGCTCTATGAATAGGGCTTGTGCTGAACATACTTTTGCCTACTGTGTTCATTTTTAGCAAAGGTGTTTTTAGGTGCATACTGTCCCTTTAAGGGTGAAGACACATGGAGCTAATAGTAGCAGTTACTTTTTCACAGCCACTAAACGCCAGAAAATACCCTGCCATAAACAATACTGAGAATTGCCTCTGCTGAAACACATGTAGAGACAATTATCAGTAAATAATAAGCATTGTCTATGTTTGTAGCCACAAGTATCTGCTACTAGTAGCTCCATGTAACTTCACCCTAAAGGAGAAGGAAAGCATTTTACTGGCAATAGATTAGCCACAACAGTGCAAACTAGAATGCAATATTTATTCAGCAGAATGCTTTACCATCCCAGAGTAACCAGTCCTAGAAGCGCACTGTTTGTTTAAGAAAGCAGCTGCCATTTTAGCTTTGTCTGATGTCACTTCCCTGCTTACATCACTCCTGCTGCCTTGTCTGTTGCTGCTAAGGGGAGGTGGGAGGAGGGAGAAGGGAGGGGGAGAGGAGAGAGGAGCAAGCTGCATAGACTCATGCCATGCCAAAGGTTTTTGCTAAAAAAGGTAGTTTTAAGATGTGTTAAGAATAGAAATAAATGGAATGTTTCTTTTCACAGAGGACTCAGAGCAGCAGTACTATAGGTGTTTATAGCTGTATTTACCTTTCAGATAAAGCTTACTTAGTTTTAAGTTTTCCTTCTCCTTTAAAGGTGTCACCACCATAAAGATTTGACTATATATAAATTAATTTATAGATTTTTTCATCATATTGCACATATTTTCCATTGCAAAGATACTTTGTATAAACATTAAAGATAACATTAAAGCCATACATAATGAACATGCTATAAGTCAATATTCATGTAAGTTCTAAGATTCCTTTCCCAAGCTTGCTCTTTTGCTTGCTTCCTCTTTTCTTCTTTCCTGCTGATTGTTGAGATTCTTTCTGTTCTTTTTTGTCTTATTTTCACATTAGCAACGGCCATATTGTCATTGGCAGAAAAGTGCGTAACTTTAGACTTTTGGTCTGTGTGGAAGCCAAGACCTTTTTTATCTCTTTTTAGAAGAGTCTTAACTGGAAATTTTCTCCCTTCTCCATCTGGTCCCAATCCAGACTCTCGATTCCAGCCTTCTTTTAGCATCATCTTAAACCCCACATTATGATCTGGTATGGCATAATAAGTAGCAGGCTGCTGCTTCTTATTATTGAAAAGGTGAACTGTAGAGCGTTCATGAGTTTCAACAGTATCTTCCTGGTAATGGGATTTGCAGACTTCACAGTATTTCCTTTCCAGTGGTCTTTTCCTGGATGAGAAAAAAAAAAAAAACTTAAGATTATAACATTTTTCTCATAAACACAAAAGAAAAAGTAAATTTATGTTTAATAGGGAAATACATCTTAAATTAACTTTTACTATGATGCGGATATGTCTTTTATGTAGCAGAACTATATTTTACTTTTTTTTTTTTTTTTTTTTAATTATTTTTATTCTTACCTTGAGACGCTCTTCTTTGGAGAGGTAAGAGAAGATTGAAAGAGCTGAACTATGTCCCCATGGCCAGCTTCCTCTGCTAATGTCAATGCATCCCTTCCCTGAGTTTCACAAACTCCTACCCAAGCTGCACCTCTCTGTAACAAATACCCAACAACTTCTTTTCTTCCACCATATGCAGCACACATTAGAGCAGTCCAGTAGTAAGAGTCATGAAAGTTAATATTACACTTCTCTTTATCCACAAGTCTTTTTAAGCCTTTTAAATCTCCTTCTTGAGAACACCTTAGTAACTGGTGACCTTTATGTTGCTCCTTAGGATCCTGAGCTGTGGTGGTGTTTTGTTCCGACTGGGTATCAGCTACGCGATGCTGTACTGACAATATGGCAGGTTTTGGTTTTCTAGAAGATTTTTTAGAGTGAGACTGTTGGTCTTCAGTTTCCAAAAGACTTTCATAAAAGCTCCTGGCTTCCTCTCCTGTTATATTTTTATTGGATGCATTGAGATCTTTTTTATTACTGCACTCTCCATTCTCCCAAAAATCCGATTTGTCCCGGGCTTTTGTAAAAGTAATAAGCTGAAGATGATTCATTTTTTTCTGCCAAAGAAGAATATATAAATATGTTAAAATATATTAAATGTAACAATTTTTATGTGATTTCTGAAGGCCTAATTAAATTAATATAATTAAATTAGATCACTTAAAAGACAGCCCATGATCATTTTGTAATACTTTACTATATGCTTCTAGCATACCTTATGTTAAAACGCTGCATAACATTTGCAGCACAACAGAATTCATTAATATCGGAGTTTATCAACCTGCAACCTTGAATGCTCAAACATGCAACACAATGAAAACTTAAGGGCTGCATATAGGGCATTTGGGTTTGAGGGACAAGGCACACACAAGTAAGAATCAGATTAAAACTACCCATTCTTAGTTCGATTTTCACAATAAAAAGTAACTTTGCTGACTTGCATAAGGTATTGCTATTAAAAGAGAAAATTTAAGATGTGTCTTTAAAGGAGAAGGAAAGGTAAAAACTAAGTAAGCTTTATCAGAAAGGTCTATGTAAATACAGCCATAAGCACTCACAGAAACATCTGCACTGAGTTCTCTGTCAAAAGAAACAGGATTTGTTGTCTCTTTGTTTTCCTGTGCTAGAGACACGCAGCTCTCTCCTGCTCCCCCCACCCACAAGAATGTGTGATCTGAGACAATCAGCAGGAAGCTTCCTCATAGTCTTACACACTGAGCATGTACGCTGGTCTTGGTGCAGGAGCGAGGCATTATGGGAATTTTGTTTACAGAGCTCAGAATTTTTTTTTTTCCCTATGAAGCTTCTGATCATCTGAACAGGAGAAATATGGGAAGACTTAAGGGCACTATTGAGAGAACTGAAGGTATGCCTGCAGCTTTTTTTAGCCTTTCCTTCTCCTTTAAATAAACTGTGACTTAAGGTGGCCATACACGTTACAATAACAATCTTTCCTGCTACCAGTGGTTGCTGGAAAGATCGTTAGTCCACTCCACTAACATTAAGAGCTGAATTGTCAGATATGCAGGTAGAAACAATAGAATTATAATATACAGTTTGGTCAGTTCCCTATGGGACCAAACTGTAAATTATATCCATATAAATGGTGCTTAGTGATGTCATCAGTTATAATCAGAGCTAAGTGATGTAATTTCTGGCACATGACTCACTAAAACTTGTATATTATAATACAGTACCCCCTCTTGTAAAATATGAGGATATTAGAAGTCACCTCAGCGTTCCATGACCTGTATAAAAGCACTCGGCTTTGACCTTGTGCTTTTATATTGTCATGGAACTCTTTGGTGACATATAATACCCCTATATTTTACAATAGGGGGTACTTTATTCACTATCTATCCCTATCTGACAATTCAGAATTAACCTACCTTCAAAGGCATCCAATCAGAATTTCCTATCCTTGCCCACTGACAAGAAGACCAATATCCAAGGCTTTTGCCAAAATCGTTTACCTCATCAAACCCAACTTACATGCACTGAATATCGTACTAAACCTTGTTTCTGACTGACAAAAGAAATAACTGGACCAGCACTCTCTTATGTGTAAATAAACCTGTGTGAATGTATTTCTTTACAACCCTATGCCCAACATTTCTGTCCTCATTTGGATCTTTCTTAATTATCCTTGAGAACAAGAGTTATTGGATGTACAGCATGAAAGTTATTTCCGATCATAACCACTCCGACTGGGTGTTTCTGCACAGGCAGAGAAACAGCCTAGCGTGATATTAGCTTTAGGGCTGAATGTGTGGAACAACAGAAAGTTGGTTATACTATGTATGGTGCCTCATATATTATAAGTGACCTACAGCACTTATATTTGCCTATTTGTGTCTGTAAGTTACCCTACCATATAGATTGTAAGCTCTACGGGGCAGGGACCTCCTTCCTCTTGTGTCCTCGACTCTTAACTTATTGCAGCTGTATTTATCTGTATTTATTGTTTTACTTTGTATTTATCTATTATTATCTTATTAACACCCTGTTTGTATTAATGTATTCTACTGAACAGCGCTGCGTACATAAGTAGCGCTTTATAAATAAAGATATACATACATCATTATAAGCCTGTGTAAGAGCAGCTTGTTAGACGTCATACTGCGGACAAGCCCTCATGTCGTAGCACACCATTTTAATAAAGGTGGCCATATGGAGCAGATTTTAGCTGATTCAGCTTCTTCAGTCTGAGCCGCAACTTATGTACCAGTCTATGGGGCCCGCCAACAGGCTGACCTGATTTTTGGTCAGATATTGATTGGACAAGTTTAAAAATCTCATCTGGTTAATGACTGCATTGGCTCGTTGCTGCTGACCACATTGGCTTGCTGTGATCAACCTCAAGGTGGACAATATCAAAGATCCACTCATTTAGCAACCTTACTAAACGAGTGGATCTTTCAATGTACGGCCAGCTTTACCTACTAGATAGGACTGTGTCCTCCCTCTGAAGGTTACGTTAGAAATGAAATTAAACTGCAGTTTTCTTAACAAAACTAATATGGTTTTATTCAGTGCAATTGATATATTCATCTAAAATACTCTTCAGCTAGAGAGAAAGTAATTCTTATTGCCCATGGCCTGTTGTAAAAATACAGAAATCTTCCTGGGTATAAGAATGCTGAAGGGAAACATACACTCACATACCGACGTAGCCCACTTTTCTTAACACAGGACGCACTTCTAAATGGCTGCTAAATGTCCCACAACGCCATTCAAATATCCAGCTCCTCGGTTCCGGCAAACCTGCTCTCCCAGAGATACCTCACACTCTCGCGAGATGAGACTGTGACGCCACAACTGGAGCGTATGGGAGCGTCAGTGCGTAAGCGTCACTTGTGCTAAACAACGTTCAGTGGTTCTGTGTTACAGTAGAGCACGTTGCTGGTACGCTGCCTCAGCAGCTAGTAACGCGCGGTTATGTATGCCAGGGCAGCCATATATCTGCTCACAGTTTGTTTTAGCTGCACGCCCCGCCTGCTTTTGTCAAGAAACACAAAAATAAAAACATTTTTTAATATTGTTGTAATTACCTGCAGTGTCTTCTGCAAGCAGAGCCTTCGTTATCAATGTTTGATCGGAAATAGTTCTATCTCTTGTGCCAGGGAGCAAAGTAATAACACGTTATTGGTGGTCTACAGCAGCCGAATGCAGACAGATTTCACATGCACGTTTAAATGTCTTGTCTTTTGTGTTTAGGTGCCCATGCACCCAGCTAGAAGGGCTGAAACTGCGCAGTAAGCAGTCCGACATCGTCAGAGCCCTCCCAATACATGTTAGAGCAGGGAAAAAGCACTAAGCACTATTTATTTTTGTTCTTTAAATGGCAGATATATTACTCTGCCCCAGACAACTGTACAGCTAGCTGGAGGAAAGGTTGTGCATGCAGGACCAGAGAAAATGTCAGCACCGATTATGTTTTCACTAAATTTATGAAAAGAGAATTGTGAAAAATGTTAAAGTGCACTTTAAAGCATTTAAAGCAATGTAAGCTCCAAATGTCCTTGGTTGCCTGTAATTACACTACTGGCATTGAGCTACTGTGGCACCTACCATGGCCAGGATCTTTATGCCACAATATATGTGTTGTTTTAGGGAAATGGGTTCCAAGAAAGCCTTCGCTGTACCTGTAAATATTTGTCCACGTAAAAGGCTGAATCCAATTCATAAAAGTAGGAGAGACAGGTATTTGCAGACATTTAAACTGCAACTTATTCACATTATATGTTGTTTTTTTCTAGGATGAAGTTAGTAAATACAAGCTGTGTCACCTTGCTATGCAGGGAGTAGGTTTATACAGTATGTACATTGTGTAAATGGTTCCCAGAGGAATTGCACTGTTCATGCATTAAACCTACACAGGCGTCACACTGGTGGTGGCAATCCAAGATGGTGAATGCAAAGTTGTAGGGAAAGGAAAAGTGCTGGTACTGTATGAAAGATGTTGCATGAAAACTATAGGGGCTTGGGGCTATATACACGAACAAAAGAAATGTCAGCTCATCTGGAATTTTTTACGCCAATTCGTGCAGTAATGGCCCAGTCACCTGATGTCAGTTATTTGCACTGGAATCTTTTTCTTACCCCACTATTAAACAGCATGGAAGTTGCACCTGAAGTCTTTAGAAGCAGCCAGAGCAGGAGGTGGCCTAAGCAGATCAAGGTTGGAATTGGAGTGGAATTGGTTGAGGGCAGGATGGACCTGATGCACCCTGATCCATTTTGGTCTGACTTGGTGTTTTTGGAACAAAATATAGTAAATATTTTGCATTGTTCTTTAAAGGAGAAGGAAAGGCTAATAAAGAGTTAATCTCAAGCTGCAGGCATACCTTCAGTTGTCTCAATAGTGTCCTTAAGGCCCCATTTTTCACCTGTTCAGATCAGAAGTCTAATAGGAAAAAAAAGCTGAGCTGTGTAAAGAAGACTCCCAGAATGCATCGCTCCTGCATGGACACTAAGACCAGCTACTCAGGAAGCCCATGCGCATTTAGCTTATGCTGTGAGCGCGCTTTCCCACTTCACAAGCAGGAGAGCTCGGGTCGTGCTCGCGTCTAGGGGAGGGAGAAGGTTCGTGCATGCGCATTAACTTGCGTGGCGCCATGTTGGACTAATTTAAATATCCAACATGGCGGCCGCAATAGATGCAAACGAGTGCTCAGAACCAACAGCGAGTGCTTGAAAAGTACCTGCAAAAAAGGTGAAAAAATGTAGCGATCAGCTACAGGTACATGTGGCCTATCTATGTATGGGGTCGACTTTTAAACCCTCTCCTTCTCCTTTAAAGGACATGTAAAGCCTACATTTTCCTACAATGTATATCAGTTGGGCACGTCTCCCTCACCTTACTGGCATCATTTGTACTGCATATATCCCCTCCGTTTGCCAGCACCATCACATTTTCCTAAAGCCAATAGCAGCTTTCACCCTGTGGCAATTTTTCCTCTGATACATAATCAGAGGAAAGCTGAGTTTCTATGGGAACCAGAAATGCCATCTCTTTACTGGCTGCTAGACTGGAGGGGGTGTTTAGTAATCTGAGCGAGTGCGTTACAGGAGGAGGATTAAATCTAAGGAGATATTGCAGCCTTACTATTAACCTCTGGACAACCAGTGTGGCAGGTATTAAAAGATTTGAAAGAGGCTGTTCACTGATTAAATTTTTGTGTGTGGGGTTTACATGTCCTTTAAAGTGGACCTGTCACCCAGACATAAAAAGCTGTATTATAAAAGCCCTTTTCAAATTAAAGTGATACTGACACAAAAAAACAACTTTTGAACATATAAATCTACATCAAAAGTTGCCTATAGGTCGTGTTGAGCATTTTTTACTGATAGGGCTGCTTTTGTAAGTAATTGTAACTTGAAATCCCAAAACCTGACTGTTTTGCCAGCCTGACTGTCCCCTCAGCCTGTCAGTTATAGCTTCTAATGATAACGGCCTCCTGCTGGACAAATATGGCCGCCCCCTCATAGAGGAACATGGGGGATCAGATAGGGAATGTAAAAGCTTGGACAAATACTTTTATGGGCAAATTATAAATAGCATGCAAAGACAATGTTATGACAAATGTAAAAATAATTTCATTTCTGGTGTCAGTATCTCTTTAAACAAGAAACCCCAAATCATTTCTTTATTAACACATCCATACCAATTATAAAAGCATTTAAAAATACCAGCTGTCAATCATATATTGCCTGCCCTGCCTCTATGCCTTAGGCATAGAGGTGGGGCAGAGAGTTACTTTCACTTTCAATTCAGAACTTTTTAGATGTTGTTGCTCTCCACACATACCCCCCCCCTCCCTCCGCACCATGTCATTTTGCAACCAGTGCATGGACATGGGCATTAGGTCCCCCATACTGGCACAGAAACGAGATTTTGGCAAGATGCAATGCCTGCTTTGATAACAGTGTCCACAAAAAGGTTATCTGGAAACTCAAGCATTACTTTAGTGTCAGTGTAAGTCTAAGTGACACTTGATTAGAGATGATTAGTGACTTAGAGGCTGATTTAGTAACCATCGTTTTTTTTATTTTAAACTCGATTCAGATTTTTTTGAAAATTTGCAGCGAAAAAACGCTGCAATTTTTTCGAGATTTACTATGTGTCTAAATGACTAAAAATCCGAACTCAGCAGTTCACCAGAATAAAACCTGGCAAGTTTATGTAGAAGTCAGTTGTAAATGTCCCTTCTCTTTCTTTGAAGTTCTTTTGTATTGAAACTTTAAAGATTTTGCTGGGTTTTGTCTGAAAGTCATGACTTTTTGCAAATTGTTGCAGTGACAATTCGATAAAGTCGGGATTTTTGTGGGCACAATTCAAAAAAGTAGGTGATTTTTTTATTAATGATATATATATATTTATATATAATGATGCCTGCCCACTGCTTTAGGCACAAGTTCTCTTGACCTTCGAAGGCATTGACAGCTCCATTTCCCTTTGTTAATAGACACACGGGCAAAATTCGTAACAGGAGGCATAACGAAGGCAGTAGTGCTAAGTGCAATTGTATGGATATGCAGGAAGTATTATTAGAATCAGGTAGTATCGACATTTTCACAATGAGTGTAACATTTGTCCAAAAGCAGTGAGTTGAGGGGAAAATCCTATTCTTTAAAGGTATTTGCATTAACATGCTCTTCTTCCACTTCTGTATAATTGTGCTTAGTGCCACAACCTGCCACCTTTTCCAGTTTCACACAGTTGCACCTATTGATGCAGTGGAACCCTGAAGCTACCTCCATCACTTAATCAGACTTGAGAAAATTATTTTAGCGCAGTTCTGTTCAAGTCAAATGCAGCTGCGTCAATTTTGATGCATTGGTTGCAACTGCATCAGGCACTATCCTTGGACTATGGTTGAAAACAGCAATTGTGCTTGAATCTACACTTACTTATTACTACCCTTTTTAAATTACTACCCTTGAAGTTGTGCGTGTGACATTAGCCTTTGTAAAAAAAAGCTATTGTGTAATGGGGTAATTATGTGATGAGTCTGACATAACCCTTTAGTGCATAAAACATTCAGTGTGACAAATATGCAAAAAAAAGGGGAAATAGGGAGGTGGTAATTTCTTCTTTTCAAGACTCTTGTCTTAAAAATAATCCGAGAAATCTGAGAAAGTCGAAGCAATATGCAATTTTCTTTCAAAGATAGTGGCGCAATAAAAGTTAAAATTAGATGGCTAAACTGAGAGCTTGATTCTTTTAGTAGTAATTTATAAGTACAATATCAAAATGAGAAAAAAGGTCTCCAGTCTCTTCTAAAAACTCTCGCACTGCCCCTCTGACAAGAGGATTTTAAAATAAGAAGTCTTCTTTCCAGGGCTACATTAGTTATCTCTTAACATTAGTTATCTCTTAACCTAGGGAGATTATTTTGCAATTCTGTTTAATACTACACTGTAATCAGTGGTCAGGAAGACAAGCTTTTAGGTAGTTTGGTGCCAGAACATGGGTTTTAAAAGAAGACTAAAGCCTTAAAAAGAATAATGCAACAGGAGCTGTATTGTGCATACTGGACATACTACCCTGTAACCTGCCTCCAAAGTTTTATACAGCAGCTCCCCTATCCTGGATCAAAGCATAGTGATTGTCAGACATCAACATATTAGCAGAATGTTACATGCATTAAAGCCCATGGACTGACAATGCTCTATGTTGGAGTGTGTTGTTACCATTCCAGAGTACATCAAGTAAAACCATGACTGAGCTTACATCTTTAATTAACAGAGCCACCACTTCACTTTCTGCTGCCATTATCCTTGTATTGTTTTGAGATCTTGTAAGAGAAGAAAATGAGCTAATGTTATAGAATGAAAGGGCATAGAATGTAAGTATGTTATGTTACAGTTTCATCCTGAGGTTTCGGACTGTGAAACTAATTTTAGGCCATGCTCGTGACAAATGTCAGTGGTAATGCACACAGAGATCAAAGTAAGATAAATGAGATGGGAACTGGCAGAGCTTTTATCTGTATAGACAGATAACATCAATGGTAGGGTTAGCACATGCCTCAGTAAAAAGAAAAAAATATGAGCAAACTGGCGGAAAAGGATACCATTGCAATTTGTGACTTGAGTGACCTATTTCATTTCCTTTATTCATAGCAATGGGTTTAAGGGTGAGAATTAACACTAAGAAATGACTCATACTGGTGATTTTGTGCTCGACAGCTCTGAGCTATTTGTTAAGTATGTGGCGAGTATGCTAATAGGTGCAGCCATGTGTTTTGGAGGACATAAATCATAGCAACACTTTACAAATTACAATGAATGTAAGGGAGTATACAGATAATAAATTCAAATACAGAGCATTGCTTAAAAGAGAATTAAACCCTAAAAATGAATATGCCTAAAATCATAATGTACAGCATTTATAGCCTACTTCTTTTGTTATGCTTTAGTTCTCCTTTGACCTGGATGCTCATTGGAATTTATCTGTTCTGCAATATCATTACATTTTTCAGAATTCTGCTATTTGCAGTCTTTTGTTTATCTCCATATTAAAAATACAAGTAACCAATCAGAACATGTCTGACCAGGTATTGTATGTGCAAATGTGGTTTCCCAGCCTCTAGTATCTCCTGCAGATGCTACCTAGTAGTACTCTAATCAGCTTAAATTGGTTATTTTACCATTTGATGTATACTTCTCATTAGTTATCTTGTGAAAAAGTGAAAAACCAAAAGAGCACCACATAATTTGTCCATACTGTTAAAAACCAATAATGTACATGTTTTCTTCATTCTGGCAAACTTAAATTACAAACATATGAACATTAATTTAAAGTTTTAGGATTTCTCTTTTGCCTATGTATTCTTTGTTTTTCTCTAAATAAAATAAACATTTGCTTAAAAATGCTTTAGGAGTTGACCCTCACACAGTTGTTGCTTTCAGACATCGATATTTGTTTTAATTTAATTTTAAAATCTTGCCTATTAATGATATATTGGCTTCCCTGCCTCTATACCGCTAGCAATCACTTCCCATGCTCCCAACTCAACGTTACTGTTTATAATTTAGAATAGCCCACACTTGTGTCCATGTATTGGGCCCTTTATTTTTGACTCATGCGCAATATTTAGGGATTAAAAAAGAAAGGAAACAAGATTTGACTAATTTGTTTAGTACATGATTCAGACGCAGTGACAAAGGCAAGCAGTTTTAGGATGATTTCTTTATAAGTATACTAACAAGGATAATTAAGATGACCAGGGAGCTGATTCGCAGAATTTCCATTGCTAGCGAGAGAATCCCCTTGCTGGAGTCACTTTCCACTGGTAAGAGAAAAAAGCATTTTAATGTCACATAGTAATGATTCTAAATTTGTTTATATTCACATATATTATATTTTGACACAACATAAAGAGCCTATATTACATGAATCCCAGTGCACAGGTAGGGATAGTCAAAACTCTGCTCGTACTAAGGCCATTATTTTCCATAGAGTCACATTTTGTTGCCACATGTTGGGCTTCAGTACACATTGCTACTCATATGAAAGACCACTTTTTTAGACTTTGGAAACAGTTGTTGACTGACTGAGATGGAACAGCTTGCCCTCAAATCAACACATAATTCTCTGCTGTTTGTCCGGCCCACTTCCTATAACAGCATGCTACATGGTGGAAGGATATTGTATAATGCCAAACTGCAAAGTATTATCCCTTAAATACCACCCCCATTTTGGTCAATGTATGACTAAATTATGCAACTGTATGTTTTTGTGTTACTGCAAAAATGCAGTTCCAACTAGTGACCAGACGCAAAAGTAAAATATCTTTTATCAGCCCTATTTATTCTATACTACTGCCACCAATAAATAAAGGAAAAATACCAATTCCATAAAACCATAGCAGCACTAAGAAGAAAGCTATAGTTACAGCAAAACAGTCGTCGAGGTGCAGACAGCACCATATGGAGGCTGGGGCCCCCTCAGGTTCTTTTTCTTCATATGGCATTATAATTGACTACAACCATGGCAGTGACTTTGTCAATTTTAACACTATATGCTTATTGACTATCATGCTAAAATGGATGGTAGCACATTTTCTCCCAAGACATGTGCATACAGCATGAACAGTAAGTTCAACTGCATAGTGATTATTTTAACTTCAATGTGAAAAGTGTGTAAACCTGCAAGGTATGTAGACACATATATTGATGTTCATGATTACTTAATGGGATAAGACTGATGTCCTAATAGAGAAGCAGTGAATGAACTATAACTATCTTTATATAACACTTTTATAGACTTACATGGTCTTTGGGAACCCAATATCAGTCATTTTGGATTTATTTCAAAATCTTGCACTGTTGTGCATTTAATCGAGCTGCAACAAAGACCATCCTTACCTAATATAGCATATTTGAATTTTATTATCGTACTTAGGGGCTGATTTATTAAGACACGATTTCAAATCCGATTTGGAAAAATTCCGATTGGAAACGAACATTTTGCGACTTTTTCGGTAATTTTGCGATTTTTTCTTATTTTTTGGATAACACTTAAAAGGCGCAAGTTTTAACGCTACGAAAAAATCGCGACTTTGCGCAACTTTCGTAATGGCTACGAAAAACTCGCGTTTTTACGCAAAAATCGTAAAGACGCTGAAAAAATCGCAAAAGATACGAAAAAAATCGCAAAATTACCGATCATTACGAAAAAAACGCAATCGGACGCATTCGGCCCGTTCGTGGGTTAGTAAATGTGCCCCTTAATATAGTGCACAACCTGCTGTTATTAGAGATTTTAGCAGATGATATACGTATATAATACCAATTGTGTTTGAAGAGTATACTACCTATGAGAGGTTATGTATACATGTGGAGGGGCCCCTGCATTTTACTTAGTGCTGCATTGGTTTTTGGGTTTGGTATTTTTAAGTGCTTCAAAATGTTTGCCTTTAACTAAAAGTAAATTTAAAGGTGAACTTTAAGTGTTTAGTAGCTACCTTTATGATGTCACCATTAACATGTTTGTATTGTGCACATAGAGATGTTGCCTTCTTAAAGAATAACTAACCCCCCCAGACAAAAGCCCCAGTCAACTGCTATCTAATGAGCCCTCTCCCTGCTTCCTCCCTGAGTCACTGATCTGTGGCAAAATTTTCCGGCATGCATGGATTTTGCCGCTGAAAAATTGCCCACATGTCATTTTTTTGACGCACGCCACAATTCTTTTTGCTGCTCATCATTTTTTACATTTTGCAAATTTTTCAGAAAAATGCTCATCACTACTGATCTACAGCTCCGCTGCACCATTCTTCTTGTATAGGTCAGCTTTACTATCAGAGACACTGTTCACTGAAATAGACTCTGCAGAGAGGAAGCAGGGAGGTGGCTCATTAGATGGCAATGGATGGGGGTGGCCTTTGTCTACAGGGGGTTAGTTCTCCTTTAATATATTAAATGTTAAAGGTTAGTCTTACAGTTTGAAACACCATTTTCTTTCATAGGGTTATACCATATGAATCAACAAAAAACATGAAGCAATAGGTGTGGTGTAATATAGAATACTATGTAAGGTGATATATGGAGAATGATATTACCATATCATATATTGGTCACTAGATGTAATAGATCTGATATAGATCATTAGAAGGCTCTGTGGAGTTGAAATCACATTTCATCCATAGACATGTAAAAGAGCAAAATGGTGGAAAGCTTAAAGGAACAGTAACACCAAAAAATGAAAGTGTATAAAAGTAATTACAATATAATGTACTGTTGCCCTGCATTGCTGCAACTGGTGTGTTTGCCTCAGAAAGACTACTATAGTTTATATAAGTAAGCTGCTATGTAGCCATGGGGGCAGCCATTCAAAGGAGAAAAGGCACAGGTTACTTAGCAGATAACAGACAAACCCCCATTATATGGGGCTTATCTACTAGTTATCTGCTATGTAACCTGTGCCTTTTCTCCTTTTTTCCAGCTTGAATGGCTGCCCCCGTGGCTACACAGCAGCTTATTTATATAGTAGCTTTTCTGAAGCAAAAACACCAATTTTTTTGCAGAGCAACAGCACATTATATTTTAATTACTTTAAAACACATTTTTTGATGTTACTGTTCCTTTAAGTAGCATTACCCAGCAGTTAACTTTGAAGAGTAGTTATATGGATGGATTGCGGGACTGTGGGACAATAATAATGATTGAAGAAAGAGAAAATATTGTGCACTGGATTATTAAGGAAGGTTTTGTCAGTTGTACCTGCTTCACATTGTCTTTGTCTGACTTCCACTTTGGTTCCACTTCCTGATGCTTTATTTCCACGGGAAAGTTCTACATTACAGCAGTATATTGCTGTATCACTCTCGGCCATATTGGAAATGGTAAGTTGTTTGTTTAAGTCTTTCAGTTCCACTCTGTGTTTATAACATGGGTTATTCTCTAGAGTTATGTTATTTGCACAGCCCAGAGTCCAGAATACTATATAACTGTTCAAATCCGATTTAAAGGTGCAATTTATAGTCACAGATCCTCCAGTTTCAACTTTTATGATGCTTGGCTGTTTCACCACCAGGATTTCATCATCATTACCATCTTGTGGGGACAAAAACAAATTGTAAAATCAGTGGTCATTCTTGTGTCAAATATAATTGTATTAGCTAATTTCACTTATTTAATTCCACTAAAATATCTTAACAAGTATTCTCAACATACAGTAACAGAATTTTTATCATCTGTTTTTGGTACTTGGGGGCTTCTAGACAAGGGATGGGGTTTTCCTTTAATTTGGAGAAGCATGCCTTAAATTTACTGAAACACATCTGAACATTATGAAATCACATTCTAGTTGTTTTGGTATCAACCTGGCTTTGGGTTACCATCAATTGCATGGTGATATTAGGGCACTGACAATTTTTGGAGCATTATTGCTTCAAACAGTTTACAGGTCTGATACCATTACAGATAAGTTCTGAGATCTGCTTCAACTTCTTTAATAATATGAACTAAACAGAAACAGGTGTGGACAGGAGTAAGATTTTCTTTTACCTCCCTTTCAATTTCAGCTCTGGGGACCTATTATCCAGTTTGTTCTCTATACTACTCAGAACACCTATTGTACAGCGCTGCGGAATATGTTGGCGCTTTATAAATAAATGTTAATAATAATAATAATAATAACTATACATTGCAAGATTTAATTTCAGATTAGAAAAAGGAGATTCTATTTTAATATGCGTTAAAGTTTTTTTTGGGAGTTGTAAAGCTGTGGAATTCTCTATCTGATGTGGTTGTATTGGTAGACATACTAGATAGCTTAATGAAAGGGTTGAATGTCTTTTTAGCAATTGAGAAAAAACAATGGTACTGGGGTATATGGGCCGTCAGACTGAGGACGGCATCCAGAAGTCGATGTCGAGTCCCTAATCCGACGGTCTAAAGGTCTAAAGGACCAGAAAAGGTGACCTGATGCACATGACCATGAACAGGGTAGGAATTATAGACAGGAGGAAGTGCAGAAATAAAAGTGAAAGAAATAGCTGTGCCTCAGCCATAGAGACTAGGTAACAAGTCCCTTTAAATGAAGTAAAAATAAAAATAATCCTTATATCATCAGCATTTAATGTGTCACTGATTAATATATATATATATATATACTGTATATAATAGAAAGAGTGCCGCACACACAGGGAAACGTTGAATTTTTTTCAATAAATACACTTTTTCTTTTATATCAAGTCCCTGTGAGTGCGGCACTCTTTCTATTATATTTTTGTTTTTGACCTGCACCAAGGGCATTTGGACTTGTATAGGGTGTGCTCCTCCCTGTGTACTATATACTGTATATATATATATTCTATCCTCACTGGGGATTCAAGATAAAGCTCTATCTTGGATCTCCTCCACCTCCACTCCTCAGCCTCTCTCAGTTGGGGTACCTCAAGGCTCTGTTCTCGCCACCTAAAAATCAATATGGACAAAACTGAGCTGGTCATCTTCCCACCCTCCAACTCCATTTCCCTGCCTGACATCACTGTCTGCATGGAAAATATTAATATAACCCCAGTTCCACAAGCTCGCTGTCTTGGAGTCACATTTGACTCTGCTCTCTCTTTCACTTCCCATATTCAAACACTCTCTAAATCCTGTCGGTTTCACCTCAAAAACATTGCACGCATTCGACCTTTCCTCACTCATGAGACTGCCAAAATTCTCACCCATGCCCTTGTCATATCTCGCTTAGACTACTGCAACACACTGCTCTGTGGGCTTCCCCTGTCTAAACTGACCCCACTCCGATCCATCATGAACAGTGCTGACAGACTCATACATCTCTTCTCCCGCTCCACAAGTGCCGCCCCTCTCTGCCAATCCTTGCACTGGCTACCTGTCACGTACAGGATTCAGTTCAAGATTCTTGTACTCCCCTTTAAAGAACTCACTGGTGCTGCAACACTCTATTTAACCACCCTAATCCCCAAGTACACCCCCAGACGTAACCTTCGCTCTACACATGAAATCTTTCTTTCCTCCTCACTCATCACCTTCTCTCACTCTCAAATGCAGGACTTCTCACGCGCTGCACACATCCTCTGGAACGCTCTTCCCTGTCCCATTAGGCACTGGCAGGTTCTCGAACCCATTAAATGGTCTCTTAAAACTCACCTTTTCACTCAAGCCTATAACCTAAACCCCCCCAAACATTTTCACCTCTCACTCCACACTTAATGTCACTTTACACACCTACATGAACTCTAACGCCATGCTAACACCCTGACCTTATGTCTCAGCCCTTCCTTTTAGAATGTAAGCTCTTGCGAGCAGGGCCCTCCCCCTAGTGTCTCCGTTTCTCATCCACTGTAACTGCAAACCATTTCTGTGAACTGTTTATATGTACATGTAAACTGTTCTGTCTTTTGTACCCAGGGCCGGTCTTACCAACTGCGGGTCCCAATTGGAACCATTTTTGCGGGGCCCCCTTAGTATGTCGTGAATTATGCTTAGTACAGGGGGAATCCCTATGCTGCCATAGTTTTATAGTTTTTCAGGCTGTTCCTGCTGAATTGTGCTTAATACAGGCACACCTCCCAACATTTAAAAAAAAATGTGAATAGGGACGCGCAGCGTGGCAAAAAATTTTTTTGCCATGCCCATGTAAAGAATGCAATTTGCCCTGCAGTGTACTTCCTTTCCCAGACTCACCCAACACTAGCAGAACAGAGCAGCGCTGACCAGCTTTCATGCAGCCATCATATGGAGCAAACTTAGGGGGCTGTTCCTGCTGAATTGTGCTTAGTACCGGGGAATCCCTATGCTGCCATAGTTTTATGGTATATCTCTGTACAGGCTATGAGCAAACGTAGGGGGGCTGTTCCTGCTGAATTGTGCTTAGCACAGGGGAATCCCTATGCTGCCATAGTTTTATGGTATCTCTCTGTACAGGCTATGAGCAAACTTAGCAAACAAAATTTTCTGGGCCCCCCTCCTCCCACACCCTGCCCCCAATGGCCCCTCTCCAGTGACCTCTCCCATCAGTACAAAGGACACAGACATTGGTAGCCAGGCCCCCCCTAAAACATTGGTAGCCAGGGCCACACCCCTAAACCATTGGTAGTCAGCCCAGGGCCCCCTAAAACATTGCTGGTCCTCCCCCAGCGTCCTCATATTATGGCCGCTCCTTCCTGCTCCCCCACTCCCCCCTACATACTCAAGCCCCCCCCCAACATCCTCCAACTCTCCCCCTAGCATCCTCCAGCATCCCCCAGGTGTCCTCCAGCTCCCCCAACTCTCCCCCCAGCATCCTCCAGCTCCCTCAACTCTCTCCCCCAGCATCCCCCAACTCTCCCCCTAGCGTCCTCCAGCTCCCCCAACTCTCCCCCCAGCATCCTCCAGCTCCCTCAATTCTCCCCCAGGCGTCCTCCAGCTCCCCCAACTCTCCCCCCAGCATCCTCCAGCTCCCTCAATTCTCCCCCAGGCGTCCTCCAGCTCTCCCAACTCTCCCCCCCCAGCATCCCCCAACTCTCCCCCCAGCATCCTCCAGCTCCCTCAACTCTCCCCCAGGCATCCTCCAGCTCCCCCAACTCTCCCCCCAGCATCCTCCAGCTCCCTCAACTCTTCCCCAGGCCTCCCTCAACTCTCCCCCAGGCCTCCTCCAGCTCTCCCCCAGGCCTCCTCCAGTTCTCCCCCAGGCATCCTCCAGCTCCCCCAACTCTACCCCCAGCATCCTCCAGCTCCCTCAATTCTCCCCCAAGCGTCCTCCAGCTCTCCCAACTCTCCCCCCCAGCATCCTCCAGCTCCCTCAACTCTCCCCCAGGCATCCTTCAGCTCCCCCAACTCTCCCTCCAGCATCCTCCAGCTCCCTCAACTCTTCCCCAGGCCTCCCTCAACTCTCCCCCAGGCCTCCTCCAGCTCTCCCCCAGGCCTCCTCCAGTTCTCCCCCAGGCATCCTCCAGCTCCCCCAACTCTACCCCCAGCGTCCTCCAGTGTCCCTCCCCCCCCCAGCGCCCACCTGCTTCATACTGCTCTCTTCCAGCGTCCCCCTGCTCCTCCTCCAGCTGTCCACTGCTTGCATCCTTTGGCTCACTTTTAAAGGTTGCGCCCCGTGCGTACTGATGTCACATGTCACATCGAATTACCCGCTGACCACCATTGAAAGGGCCCGATTGGGCGCAATAGGTCCAATCGGCCTAGGACCGGCCCTGTTTGTACCCCTCTATTCTGTAAAGCTCTGCATAAATTGATGGCTCTATATAAATAAAAATAATAAAATATATATATATATATATATATATATATATATATAGGAACATGATATCCTTAAGGACTGGAGCCCAAAACTGCACTGCGAGACAGCACTTTATTTGCTTTAGTAGCCACAGAATTACACTGCCTGGAATTAGACAACTTGTTATGTACAAAAACCACCAGATCCTTCTCAATTGAGGATACCCCCAACACACTACCATTTAGTGTATAACTCACATTTATATTATTTCTACCAAAGTGCATAATTTTGCACATATCAACACTGAACCTCATTTTCCATTTTGCTGCCCAAATTTGTCCAATCGCTCTGCAAACAGGCAGCATCCTGCATTCAACTTATAGTTTTGCACATTTTAGTATTGGCAGCAAAAATAGAAACAGTAATTTGTATGCTCACCTCCAGGTCATTAATAAACAAGTTAAAAAGCAAAGGACCAAGAACTGACCTTTTACCTCCACTCTTTGTAATCTATCCTTCAGTCAGTTCTCTATCCAAGTACAAATATTATGTTCTTCTCTGATACCCTCTAATGTCCACAACAATTGTTAGTGTATGCCTACAGGGACCTTTAATCCTTGGCTGTATGATTAAACCAACCTTTCAATAGCTGTAATTAAGTAGTTTGGATACATACAGTTAAAGCTGTAAAAAACAATATACAATACACTCCTAAATATAAGTTAACATATTAATGTTGGAATCCTCTCATCTCCCAGGTTCCTCGGGTTCTTCAAGGCATTTGGTCTTTTCTCCTTTAAATATTGGCATGTGAGAAGCCCTCATGAAATTAGAAGCTTTATCACATAAAGGTGTTTTATTTCAGGAATTAATGGAATCATATAAAATTCCATCAACTGAGCATGTTCTCCTACAATAAATATGGGTAGAAAGAAGATCAAAGCTGTGGTTGGTGCAGTGTTTTGAGCTTCTTTCTTTCTTCCTAATTAAATTTATGTTTTTGATCATGCACACCCTCATGTACTCATTTTTTGTTTAAGTGTTGGTGCCCCATCTATATCTTTAATTTCATCAAAATCCAGAGCTACCTCTTCCAGATCGCATTGAGAATTAGTGCATTATGCATGCTTACCTTAGTTAGACTATAACAATACAGGTATGGGACCTGCTTTCCAGAATGCTTTGGACCTGGGGTATTCTGGATAAGGGATAAATATTAAATAAACCCAATAGGCTTGTTTTGCCTCCAATAAGGATTAATTATATCTTAGTTGGGATCAAGTACAAACTACTGTTTTATTATTACAGATAAAAAAGAAATCATGTTTTAAAAATAGAATTATTTGCTCATAATGCAGCCTCTTTGAGATGGCCTTAACGTAATTCAGAACCTTCTGAATAATGGTTCCAGATAACAGATCCCCTACCTGTACTATATAACTATATAATTACGCATAAGGAAACTCCAAAGATCTAACTAACTATTTTCATGTTACTGCTCAACCACAACACAGCTTTTATTTATGATTTTATTAATGAATCATGTCAAAAGGCTTTATTCTGTTTCCCTGCAGAAATAGCTGGATTTACTACATGGTTAGCTATCAATTTCTTTTAGAGTTAAAAACAAGGTCATAGATGTATGAAAATATGACTATTAACACCCATCTTGCTGCGGGTACATCAATATCAAAGACAGGGAATAAGCATTTACTGTAATTCTCACTGACCCCATCCACTACTTTAAGAACCAACTGTTAGCCCCACAGTTCAAAATCTTCAGTTTGAAGTCTGCAGGCACTATGTGCCATAGACAGTAATCTTTCCCCCAGGTCCAAAGAGGATCCTCAGTTTTTGATATCCCCATGTCTAAGAATATGGTCACGGCTCTACTCAGTAGAAGACTTTTGGGGATATCCATTGCAGGTTGTATATAGCATTTTTACAGTCAGAAAGGATATATTGAATGCATGGGAAATAAACATTTACAGAGCCAACTTTACTTTAGACCAGATAGTGATCAATAAGAAGCTTTCCTATACATACAATATATATATATATATATATATATATACACACACATATATATATATATATATTTTGAAACCTGTGTATAGGTTATCAACATGCACAGGACATGGATTCTTCTTTCAGTACAGATTCCATCCATGAAGCCTCTCTTTCATTTGAGCCTTTTCCCAGAGTATGAACTGTTAAAGTGACAACAGATGTACTGGCATATTCTGTATTAGATTAAATCTTTTATCCCCATTTTCTTTCCCACACTTATAAGTTACTAATGTCAAATAGTAGATAAAGGCACTATGGCACATCATACATTATGTTAAAACTGTGGTGATATGTTTCTATAACTTATTTGTACTTAAAGGCATATGCATATTTGGGTAAATTAAACATTGATATAGAAATAAACAACATTATGTCAACTACGTACCAGTTTGCAGTGTGAGAGAAAAGTTGGCAAATACAGCACTCATGTAAAACACTAGCAGATGGCGCTCCATTGTTCTGTATAGTTAAGCAAGCTGATATAGAGTGGGCTGATGTTTAGAAGATTTCTTCTTTTGACAGTCACCTGTTTCCCCTCCCAGCCACACTGTCCATTTCGTCTCATTTTTTTCCACTCTATCTGGGCTTTAGTTCTTACAAAAATGAGACCTAAATGAAGTACTGACCATCAAAGCTTTGAAGCTGTTGCAATGGTGGGTGATCCCTTGAAAACAACCTTCTACAAAGTTTCGTAGTACAGCTACAATGGGCTATGATCTATGGACAAGGGGCTTATATCAGATACAACTACATGTTCAGTACAGATGATGGTTCTCTTATTAGTATTTTAGCTCTTTAATTTCTGCCTGGTCTCTGTAGTCCTTGTAGCTGTTTCAGAAGATATGTGGAGGGCTCTGTGCCCATGACTTTTGGTTATAGTTATTGTCTCCTCGCTCTGGTAAGTAACTGGCATAATATTACTACTGTATATATCTTTTCCTCTCGAGGAACTCACAAGTATCTCACCTTGCTTGGTATCAGCTCAATGACTTCTTTTGTTGAGAAGAACCTGGTATGACTGGTGTAAATTGATATTCCTGTTCATCGCTGGCCATTTGGTTGTTGGACAAAAGACACGAATAGATTACCTTTTCCAGAAGGCTTAGTTTTTAGTTTTTGTACAGTTCCAACATATTTCTGTTCTTTTTTTTTTAGATTATAATATGTACCTTTATATTAGTCATTTTGTTCTGTATGTGAATAAACATTTGTGCTGAAGAACTTTTACCCGATGAAAAGCACTTCCCTTAAAATATATTTCCTGTAGTATTGCCTGATTCAAGATTTTGTAATGCTCTTCGTGTTCCACTTGTGTTACATGGTGAGAATGGTCCTTGAGACACAAATGAAGAAGAATCATCCCAAAAGTCCAAGGAATTAGTTACAACTACACTTTTAGTTTTTTTTTTTTAATGTTGCGATATATGTATAGCTATTTCTGTTTGTTTTATTCCCATTTGACTAATGGTAATATTACAGGGGAACAAAACTCAGTATTTTCCAAAAGTTGCACCATTCCAAAGGCAGTTCCAACTCAAACTAATATATACTTTTCTATCAATAATTTTACCTTAAGGGATTATTTCTGCAGAAATCAAGAATTTATAAACGTACACACAGTCGATACCATGGATTTATATGCCTGGCAAGATTGTCACATTTTCAGGAGTTGCCCAGGCAGAATTGAGCATTTGCACTGACAGAACTGCTTTGCAGTGCTTACCTGGATCAACAATCTCAGTGACCTACAGGGAAGTGGGACGTCACCCTAGACTTTATTTATAAAAACATTTCAAACAAGATAGCATTGTTTAGCATACACCTACAAAGTAAATGCATAGGGGGAGATTTACTAATCCACGAACGGTCCAAAGGAATCCGAATGCGTTTTTTTCGCAATGATCGGTATCTTTGTGACTTTTTCGTCGCCGCCGCGTTTTTTTCGTATTTGTCGCAACTTTTTCATATATTTTCGCCGACTTTTTCGTCGCTGTTGCGGAAAAATTGGATTGGTTTTTCCGCTGTTTACAATCGCTCAATACGAAAAAATCGCGACGGCGATGAAATAGTTGCGCAAAATACGATAAAGTCTCGGCGGCGACGAAAAAGTTGTGACAAATACGAAAAATCACGACATCGACGAAAAAGTCGCTACATTTTTGTTTCCAATCCGATTTTTTCCCTTTCGGGATTCGGATTCGTGGATTAGTAAATCTCCCCCATAGTGTGATGGAAATTCACTCCATCACACATAGTTATTTTTGCTTTCTTTTTTACATAGCTTTTATAAAAGTGTTGCTGATTTGCTTTGCAGTTTAGCCAGAAGGTGTGGCCTTGGAATTAAGGGAGATAGGGTGAAATAAAGCTTGCTAGAGTAGCCAAAGGTTAAATTCCTATTCATATCTATGGAGCTTTTAGAAGCATATTTATTAAAGAGTGAACTCTGACTTTCTCATGAAAAGTATTTGAAAATACCATAGAAAATAATTACATCTTTGGCAAACTGTGTTGAGCTTTATTTCACCCTAATATAGCTTGAAAAGATATGCCCTAGTATAGTTGAAGCAACTGTGTTTAAAATTATCATTCGATTTGCTATAAATGTCCAGATAAAATAAATTAACAAGGTAGCACAAACCCTATTTTATCTATTTTGTTGCATTTATAAGAAAAGCGTGCTTTCAATAAATCTTTTTACTTCCTGTGCTTTAACCTGCATCATGATTATTAGAATTATTAGTCCCAAATACCTTATAGAGCTTAAAGTTTTGGTATTCCTTCCTTTTTTTTAAGGTTTTTTCAAAATTCATTAATATTTTTCACAGAAAAAAACATGAAATATACTATAATCACAAACCTTCTGCAGAGTTCGGCTACTGCTGACAACAGTGCAAAATGAATAGTTATAGAAGATTGTGGTTTAGCAGAAAAAAGGTGAAGGTTTAGTTACTACCATTATGTGTACCATTGGCATGCACACAGAACTGGAGACTATGGAGAATACTGACTTAAAGCAGAAAAAAATGTCATAGTCTCTTATAGAATTTAAGTTATTAAATTCTATAAGAGACTAGGACATTTTTTTACACCATAAAGTTATCTTACATAGTTATATATACAGGTATATATAAATATACTGTATATAGTTAATTTAGGTGAAAAAAAGCCAAAACACCAAGTTCAACCACTCCAAATGAATCCCAGTGCCCATATATATACACACGCTTACTGACCCATCTATACACTGACCAATTTTAAACTGTATATACTGGTACCTTTGTTATTTCTACTTAAATGTGTAATACCTCGCTGTTATCCACAGTGAAGTACTTACAGTGCCTGCTTCCAGGTCAACAAGTAAAAATTCCAAGGACAGACCCCTGGGGCACTCAACTATCAACTAGTTCAATTAGAAAATGATCCATTTACCACCACTTTGTAATCTATCCTTCAGCTAGTTCTAGCTAGTTCTTAAGTAGATCATATCCACTACCATCCCAGAGTCTAGGTGTCTTCTTACCTCCTCATAGAAGTCAACCAGATTCATCTAAAAATATCTGTTACGCATAAAACCATGTGTCACAAAACTCAGAGTATTGTGATTTTTAATCAATTCAAGTATCTTATCCCTTATTTACCCCTCCAAAAGCTTTCCTATCATTGATTTTAAACCAACAGGCCTATAGTTTTAAGGCTGAGAATGGGTTCCCTTCTTGAAAAGTGGCACAACATTAGCAATTCGCCTGTCCCTCTGCACCATGCCAGACCTCAAAGAATTCTGGAAGATTAACTAAAAAGGTTTGGTAATTGCAGACTAAGCTCTTTTTGTGTCCTTGGATGAATTCCACCCGATCCCACCAATCCACGCGTTCTATTTTTTTTTAATTTCCATGCATCACCCATGCATCTATAGTCTAACAAAAAGGAAGCCTTCATTAGCTGGTTCCTAAGTTGTGTAGACTAAGAGATAATTCAGAAGCCATGTTTTTTCTCTGCTCCCATTAACCAGTTGACCTCCCTCTGATACTAAGGGGCTCATTTATCAAAGTCCGAATTTCGAATGTTTAAAAGTAAAATTTGTATTTCTAACAATAATTTCTGATGTTCGAAAATGTTACGAAAATGCTTTTCGTGCTTGTATGAGAAATCATGTTAGCGATTCGAAAGTTACAAAATTTTCATATCAGAACGATTGTAAACGGCGCAAAAACCTTTCTGATTTTGAAACTTTAATGCATGATTTTGGAAGCCTCCCATAGGACACAATGGCACTGTGCAGCTCCAACCTGGCCCAAGGAAAGCCTCCCATAGGGCTCAATGGCACTCTGCAGCTCCAACCTGGCCCAAGGAAAGTCTCCCATAGGGCTCAATGGCACTCTGCAGCTCCAACCCGGCCCAAGGAAAGTCTCCCATAGGGCTCAATGGCACTCTGCAGCTCCAACCCGGCCCAAGGAGAGTCTCCCATAGGGCTCAATGGCACTCTGCAGCTCCAACCTGGCCCAAGGAAAGTCTCCCATAGGGCTCAATGGCACTCTGCAGCTCCAACCTGGCCCAAGGAAAGCCTCCCATAGGGCTCAATGGCACTCTGCAGCTCCAACCTGGCCCAAGGAAAGCCTCCCATAGGGCTCAATGGCACTCTGCAGCTCCAACCTGGCCCAAGGAAAGTCTCCCATAGGGCTCAATGGCACTCTGCAGCTCCAACCTGGCCAAAAGATAGTCACGATACCCAAGCTTGAATGAATCCGAAACTTTAGTTATTGTTGCGAAAAGTACAACTTTTTCTTACAATAATGAACATATCACAAAAAAGTTGTACTTTTCTAACGATATAATCGTTAACAGTACGAACCGTTCTAAACTTTAGAAAAAATACAATTTCTTTTGATTAGTGGCATTGTACTTTAATGAATGGGTTCCTAAGCGTCCCATCCCTTCTTGTCTAAATTTGTTTTGCTATTTAGATATTTAAAAACTAATTTTGGATAAATTTTTGGATAAATTTGACTCTTCACTGTAGTGCTCTTTTCCTCTATATGATATGGGCTTATCTTATGGAAAATTTGCATGCTTTATTTGTGCTTAATTCAAGTTTCAGTTGTCCCTGCTAACTTTAATTCCTTAAATACACATTTTTCCTACCAGTTTCAACACTATTAGTCCTATCAAACCATAATGAGTTTCCTCTGCAATGCCTTCTTTTGATTGCAAGGGGGATATACTGAAATGTATATTTCTTAAGCAGCATTTCAAAAACATTCCATATTCCTTATGTGTTTAACCCTGTGAATATGTTGCAGATGCCTTTATATTGCCAAAGTTTGCATGTCTAAAATTTAGTTTATTATTTACTCCTCTGACTTGGCAACCCAGTTACTCCAGTCAATGTCTGGATGAAGTCATCTATAATAATAATAATAAATTGACCTAGTTTAGGAGCTCATCCATTTGTAATAGCAGCTGGGATTCATTATCTTCACTTATTCTTGGTATTTTGTAGCATAAATTAATAATAGTTTTCTTTGTGAACTTAAGTCTAGCTGCATTTCTACCCACACGGCTTCACACCTCTGCAGTTCTATACCTGTTAATTTCTGTTAATTCTGGCTTTACATGAAGACAAACACCTCTTACCTTTTTATCCCCCTGTCCCTCTCACGGGTATAACCATCTACGTTTCCTGCCCATGTTCCAGTCACATGTTTCACCCCATCAGGTCTCAGTAATATCAAAGAAATCAAGCAATCTGTAACCATCATTAAGATATCATATTGAACAATTTTGTTTAATTTCTCCTCACCTGCAGTGGCCTAGCTGAAATGTTCTGGCTCCCGCCAAACCTTCAGGAAGATTAACTTTTTTTGTAAACATATACTAAAATGTCACATCATTCAGATTTATACTAGGCCCTCCAGCAATTTCAGGGTCTACTTCCCCTTCTTAGTCCCTGGTCATTTGATATAATTTTTTTTTTTTGTATTTCAACATATCTTTATTGAATAGCACACAATGTAGTTACAGCATTATTGTCATAATACTTAAAGCATATGTTTACAATCAAATGTTCTTAGTTATAAACAATAAGTGATATAGGGTAATAAAAGAGGGAAAGAGAAGTAGGCGAATGAAGAGGGGGAAGCAGAAGAGCCAATGACCATCAGGAGGCCAAGATCGGGAGGGCTCGAGGAGGAAGGAAAGAGGAGGAGAAGGAGAGAAGAGGGGACCAGAGAGAACTACACGGCATTTTCAAGGTAAGTAACAATATGATATATTTACATTAACTCGGTATGGCATGGCACTAAATACAATAATAGTCAAAAGCTATTGTGAGAGTTTAGGTAAGAGAGCCAAGGCTGCCAACACAACACAAACTCCTGTTGTTTCTCATGGATGGAGGAAGTGATCTCTTCCATTGTATATATTTCATTCATGACTGCAAACCATTCCTCTATAGTAGGAGGGTTTTCGTCTCTCCATTGTCTAGGGATAAGAATCTTAGCGGCAAGGATCATCTGTAGTAAGAGACTATGTTTAAAAATATATTCAGGTGTATCCGTATGATATAATAATACTAATTGGGGAGTCAGTGGTGTTTGGCAGCCCAGGATCTCCTGGCAAGTAGATTGTATACCATTCCAAAAATGTGACAGTTTCGGGCATGTAAACCAGATATGGGTAAGTGACCCCTGTGAGGAGTTACATCTCCAGCATGTATCATTTGCTAGTAGGTGCATTCGGCAAAGTTGGAGTGGTGTTCTATACCATTTCGAAAGTATTTTATAGGAGTTTTCTTGGTATCTGTTGCTGATAGAGCATCTCGCTATCAGCCTAAAGATTTTTCCCCATTCTTTTTCTTGCAGATCTAGACAGAGTTCCTCATTCCAGGCACGTGTAAAGTAAGGTAAGTTTGGGTATTTTGCAGAAAGAACAAGCTTGTATAGGATAGAGATTAGATGCTGTATGGGCGCTTGGATATCGCAGAGTTTTTCGAAAGCAGTGAGGGTCCGATTGGCTTTATGTAAGTCCGGATTTTTGTGGAGGAAATGTTTGAGTTGAAGAAGTCTCCAATGGTCTCTCCTAGACCAATGTGCAGCAGTTGAGTGTATCTTAGCAGGTTGGGTGGGTGAGCCCAGAATGTGTCTTAGTTGTAAATTGTGTAATCCAAATGCATGGAGTAGACCGTCGTCAGTTAGTCCAGGAGGATACTCCGGATTGGAGCAGAGCGGGTACAAAGGGGATGGGTATGGGACTAATTGAGATTTCAGTTTGAAGAGTTTCCAGAATGTGGAGATAGCATGGACTTGGGGGTTGTTGCTGATATTAGGTAGTTTGGGGTTGTTCTTGTTCCAGATAATGTTTTGTAATGGTTGTTTAGCCCAGTAGTCTTCTAGCGATTTCCACTGCTTACTAATGCCGGGTTGTGTATGTTCCGTTACTTTAGCTAGTAGAGTTGCTTGATAGTATGTGGTAAAGTCTGGTAAACCTAAGCCTCCAAGATTTTTGGGAAGATATAAAATGCTTTTCCGTAATCTAGGGCGTTGTTTGCACCAAATGAATCTGCTGACAATTGAATTTAGAGATTTAAAGAAGCTTACCGGTATATTAATTGGAAGAGTTTGGAAAAGATATAAGACTTTAGGGAGCACAGTCATTTTAATTATACTAATCCTGCCAGTCCAAGTGAAGTGCTTGAGATCCCAATCCTTAAGTAGGTTATCAATTGTGTTCAATAGGGGCGTATAGTTACAATGGAAGGTTTCGTTCGGGTTTCTGGGCACATAGATCCCTAAGTAGCAAAGCTTGTCCCTTTGCCATTTAAAGGAGAAGTTCGATTTCAATAACGTTTCTTGTTGCTTTGACAGGGAAATGGGTAACACCTCTGACTTGGACATATTTACCTTATAATTGGATATTTCTCCATAAAGATGTAGCTCTTTTACAATATTAGGCATAGAAATATGTGGTTTCGTTATAAACATTAGGAGGTCATCTGCAAATGCTGCTGCTTTATACTCCTTGTACCCAATTGTCAGGCCACTGATATCCCGATTAGCCCTGAGTGCTATCAAGAGGTGTTCCATACATAGTACATATAAAAGGGGAGATAATGGACACCCCTGCCTAGTCCCATTGTGTATAAAAAATGTTTCTGATCTAATACCATTTATCTTTATTTGGGCCGTGGGGATAGAGTAGAGTGCCATTATCTTGTCCCTAAAGGCATTAGTGATTCCCAGGCCTTCTAGCATCTGTTTCAGGAATTCCCAATTGACCCGATCGAATGCTTTTTCTGCATCTGTTGATAGGAGTAATGAGGGTAAATGTTGTTTTTGGGCAATCGCGATTAAGTGTAATACTTTCATAGTGTTTTCCTTCCCTTCTCTACCCTTAACAAATCCTACTTGGTCTCTATGTATGAGCCGGGGTAGGAGGGGATTGAGCCTGCTAGCAATAATTTTTGTATATATTTTCAGATCTATGTTGAGAAGAGAAATAGGTCTATAACTACTGCAATTAGTCGGATCTTTACCTTGCTTATGGATTACAGTTATGTTGGCGGAGAGAAACTCCTTGTCTAGGGAACGGGTTAAGTCTATATCATTAATAAAATTTAAAAACAACGGGCTGAGGGGGAGGGCAAATTGTTTATAGAATTGTCCCGAGTAGCCGTCAGGGCCTGGGGCTTTGTATGGTTGTATATGTTTGATAGCTTCTAATACCTCTTGTAGTTGGAAGGGAGCGCATAGATTTGTTATGACTGATGCCTCCAGTTTTGGAAGGGGATGTTTGGTTAGATATTATTTAATTTTAGAAATCAAAGTCTCCTGCTTATATATTTGCGGTATGTTATAGAGGTCCTCATAAAAGCTCTTGAATACATGTGCTATTTTTTCTGGTAAAACTTGCAGCTCGCCCTTAGAATCTTTAATTTTATGAATATACTGATTTGTTTGTCTATTTTTGAGGGCCTTGGCTAGTAGTTTCCCGGATTTATTGCCGTATTCATAATATTTTTGTTTGAGTTTAACCATGGCAAATTTGGTCTGGAGATTAAGGTATTGTTTAAGTTCCAGTCTTTTACTAGTTAAAGCCTTTAGACTGTCTCTATCCAATTGTGTCTGGTGTATCAATTCCAAATGTTGGATTTCCGTATATAGTTTATCTATAGCAGCTTGTTTAAGTTTTTTCAGCTTGGCCCCATGTTTAATTAATATTCCCCTGATTATACATTTTAAAGCTTGCCATTTAAATTGGTGGGGGGTAGGGTCGCTGGCTACTGTCTTTTTGTAATCTTCTATATTATCCAGAATTTCTTTTTTACAATCGGGGTCTTTTAAAAGATTGTCATTTAGCCTCCAGCTCCATACTGTTTTAGTTCTATTAGGGATGGACAAGGATGCTGAGATGGCGGCATGGTCTGACCAAGTAATATTATCTATAGTAGCTTGCTTTAACCATTGGAGATGATGTTGAGAAATAAATATATGGTCAATTCGGGAATAGCTATTTTGGGCATGTGAATAAAAAGTAAATTGTTTCATAGTAGGATTGAGATATCTCCAGGAATCAATCAGTCTAAGTGATTGTAGGTTTTTATGGATCCCTTTAAGTACTGTAGTTGTGTGACTTGTGACCCCCCTGGAGGTATCCAAAGGGGGATTAAGGGCTAGGTTGAGGTCACCCCCAATTATAGTAATGCCTTCTGCGAAGTCCTGTATCTTGGGTACTAAATGTGATAAGAATTTTTGTTGTTTGATATTAGGTAGATATACACTTCCTAGGGTGCAAGGTGTATGGTAGAGTAGTCCTTTGATTAATATGTATCTCCCATTTTGGTCAGAAAGGGTTGCCTGGATTTTAAAGTCTACATTGTTCCTGATGGCTATTGCTGCCCCTTTCGTTTTCTGTAAGGGGTTATTGCTATAGAACCATTGGGAAAATGTGCCCAGCTTATGCATTGGGGGAGCTTCTTTCCTAAAGTGTGTTTCCTGTAGGAAATTAATATCTCCCTTTTGTTTCCGCAAAATATTGACTAGTTGCTTTCTTTTTTCCGGTGTATTTAAACCGTTCACATTTAAAGAAATTACCTTTAAATTATTTGCCATCATATCTAAAGGAGTATATAGAGCAATATTCATGCATTAATGACCATACATTCATAATATTAGTGCCATACCGAGCGTTACTATGAAAGAGAAAGGGGGAGATAATAAGGTTTGCCGTGAACTATATACAAGGATATCAGACATTAGACATTTGCACATTTTCCGCTTTAACTGTAACTCATCCGGATGGGTTCCGGAGTGACCAAAAATAGCATAATGGTACATAACAATATACACATAAACAAATGGGTATTCTGCCGTGCGGCTTCTGCCTGCAGAGAGCCGGTCTAATGGCGGGCCCATTTTATCCAGGGGGGGAGGAAGGGCCTTTCAGAAGTTCGCACAGCCTCTGTGGATTTAACGAGTCCCTCACGCAGAATCACGGGGATCGCTTGATGTATATGTCGGCATTGTGGCATAGTAAGTTATGAGCTATGATGCTCAAGAATAATTGCAAATAGTTGGAAATATTAATTAAGTGAGACCATAGTTACCAACGTCAACCGGGCTCCATGTCCTCTGGGGGATTCCCTATTTTGTCTGGGATTTGCCTGGGTCTTTTCCTTTTAGCTTTTGGAGTAGATACTTCTGTCCAGGCCTCTCTGGTGGGTAGCGGGATTGGTTCTGGCAGCTGTACAAATTTAACCCATTCGACTAGCGAAATTTCTGGCGCTCCACAGGCTTGGAGGAAGGGCTGTATGTCAGTCGGGTCTGCAATAATGTGTAGCTTCCCCGCTATCGTGGCTTGTAGACTGAAGGGGAACCCCCAGCGAAATAAAATTTTCTTTTCCTTTAGCATATCGGTGAGTGGCTTTAGCATGCGCCTTTGCTGTAATGCGTACCAAGACAGGTCTTGTAGAATAGTAATGTCCGAGTTTTCAAACTTTACATTTTTCATTTGTCTAGCTTTAGTGAGTATTTCATCCTTTTCAGTATAGTGCAGCAGACAGCAGATAACATCTCTAGGTTTTTCTGATGCTAGCCCCTTTGGCCGAAGAGGTTGATGAGCGCTCTCAATGTGGATCTCAGTAGCATCAGGCCTGTTTAATATAAAGTTAAACAGTGATTGAATTTTTTGCTTAAGTATTGCGGGGTCGACCGTTTCGGGAAGGCCCCTGACTCTCAGATTGCATCTCCTTCCCCTGTTATCTAGATCTTCTATTCGTCTAGTTAGGGATTGAATTGCTTTACCTTGTATCTGTGTTACCGACATAAGTGAGTCCACGGTTATTTCAATTGTCTCTGCTTTCGTTTCGTTCTCCGCGGCTTTGATATGTAGCGATGCTATTTCTGCCTTTAGGTCTGCCACCTCTTCCTTAAGTGTCGCTTGAATTTGTTGTGCTAATATTGCAAAGTCCTGCTTGGTTGGCAAAGTTTTCAAGTATGCAATTGTGTTTCTCTCAGATATAGATGAATCGTCGTCAGACTCAGGTTCGTTCCCGCCATCCTCAGGTGCACTAGGCCTCATTGCGCACTTCTCCTCTTCTCCGTCGGATGGCATCAGGAATTTCTTCAGAAGTTTCTGCGATTCGGTAGGTTTGCGTAGTTTTGGGTCATCTTTCGGTATATCTTTCATTTTGCCATGTTTGCCCATTTTAATTGCGATCTCTGACTTATATTCCACAGGTCTGCAGCGGAGCTACAGGACTATGCGACCATTCCGTCAGGCAGTCAGCCACGCCCCCCTCCATTTGATATAATTTGTAGTTTTTTTTTACTATAGATATATGGATACACAAGATCTGGTCTGGATCCCAATTTCATAAGTAATCTGATGTGTGTAATATATACTGAAAAAAATGTTACTTTGGTAAATCAGTAATAAAGAAGTTCTGCTGCACATTTGGGAAGAATATGCACAGCAGGCCTATCTTGACTTGACCATGTACAGGCAAACCCAAAACCAACCAGTCACCCACTGCAGGCATGGCTCCCTTAATTTAATGATGTGAATTTGGTGTATTTACTGTGGCTGTTTGCTTATTAAAGTAGTACAGGTATGGGATCCCTTATCCGGAAACCCGTTATCCAGAAAGCTCAGAATAACAGAAATCCTGTCTCCTATAGACTCCATTTTAATCAAATAATTCTGAATTGTAAAACTGATTTCCTTTTTCTCTGTAGTAATAAAACAGTACTTTGTAATTGATCCCAACTAAGATATAAATAATCATTATTGGATGCAAAACAATCCTGTTGGGTTTAATTCATGTTTTATTGATTTTTTAGTAGACTTAAGGTTTGGAGATCCAAATTATGGAAGGACCCCTTATCCGGAATACCCTTGGTCCCGAGAATTCTCGATAATGGGTCCTATACATGTATTATTGTATTACAAAATGACACTTTTTCAATATAGTTCATTGTTATGTTGCATGACTATTGGCATCTTATAGTAAATAAAAATTTACACCACAGATTTTCTGTATTTCTCATAAGAAATGTCAGTGTCACCTCATTAAATGTCTAGTAACAAACTCGAAAGCTTCATGTGCTAAATTAAGTCCTATTTGATTTAACAGTGTTTTTCATCACACAGAGAGTATTTTATAACTATTACATATGTTTGGCATTCTTAATTGGACAATATACTTTGTTTCTGGGCAGACATTCCCTTTATGTTCCTATGTTCAGTAAAACATTGGTGTAGGTCAAGGCTGCCCAAGGTTTTTATGGTCAGTAGTCTGTCCAATAAATCCTAAGACTTAGGGGCTGATTTACTAACCCACGAATCCGACCCGAATTGGAAAAGTTCCGACTTGAAAACGAACATTTTGCGATTTTTTCGTATGTTTTGCGATTTTTTCGGATTCTGTACGAATTTTTCGTTACCAATATGATTTTTGCGTAAAAACGCGAGTTTTTCGTATCCATTACGAAAGTTGCGTAAAAAGTTGCGCATTTTTCGTAGCGTTAAAACTTACGCGAAAAGTTGCGCATTTTTCGTAGCGTTAAGTTTTAACGCTACGAAAAATGCGCAACTTTTTACGCAACTTTCGTAATGGATAGGAAAACTCGCGTTTTTACGCAAAAATCGTATTGGTAACGAAAAATTCGTAAAGAATCCGAAAAAATCGCAAAACATACGAAAAAATCGCAAAATACCGATCATTACGAAAAAAACGCAATCGGACTCCATTCGACCCGTTCGTGGGTAAGTAAATCAGCCCCTAAGTGGTATCATTATTGTGTTGGGTTGAAAACCCCAACATACTGTTCTTCGACTTTGGTTTCTTCTTCCGCTTCTTCTTCTTATTATTATTATTCTTAGCGCCCCCCATTTTCTAAACGCTACTCCTCCTACAGTTTTAGGGGTACAACACCCAAACTCCCCACACATCTTCACCCTATAGCGGAGCAGGTTGCTTGTGCTTTTCTAAGCGATCCGGCCCCCCGTCTTTTTGTGGCGCCCCAATTTTCCCATTGACTTTGACAGGGAAGATTTTCAAACTGCTGCCACACTTACAGCTTTGAAGCTACACCCCCCAAACTTGAATAACATAATAATGGGGTCACCCTGAATGAAAAAGCAACATTTGTTGCATGACCCAAAGTGGGAGGGGCCAACAACAGCCAATCAAATTTCACCTGTTGACTTTAATGGGGAAATTGAAACTGCTGCCGCACTTACAGCTTTGAGGCTACATTCCCCAAACTTGAATCACACAGTCATGGGGTCAGCCTGAATGAAAATATGATGATTGCTGGATGCCCAAAAGTGGGCGGAGCTGTGAACAGCCAATCAGATTTTACCTATTGATTTGGCGGAAATTCAACCTGCTGCCAGTCTCACAGTAATAACCCTGGGGTCCCCAAACTTTTTACACTTGGTCACTAGGGGACTGCAGTTATGGATTTGAAAAGTTGGCGGAGTCACCAACAGCCAATCAAATTTTACCTATTAATTTTTATTGGTTTGATGCCAGAGTTCCCAAACTTTGCACAGTCAGTCACTGGGTGACTACGCATTCAAGTTTTTTTTTTTGTTTTTTTTTAAACCCGCAAAGTGGGAGGGGCCAACAACAGCCAATCAAATTTTACCCATTGACTTTTATGGGAAAATTGAAACTGCTGCCAATCTTACAGCTTTGAGGCTACACTCCCCAAACTTGAATCACACCGTCATGGGCTCAGCCTGAATGAAAATATGATGATTGTTGGATGCCCAAAAGTGGGCAGAGCTGTGAACAGCCAATCAGATTTTACCTATTGACTTGGTGGAAATCCAACCTGCTGCCATTCTCACAGTAATTACCCCGGGACCCCAAACTTTGCAGGGTTAGGCACCAGGTAACTGTGGTTCAAGGTAAGAAAAAGTGGGCGGGGCCACCAAAAGCCAATCACATTTCTTTCATTGTTTTCAGTGGGGAAATTTTAACTGCTGCCATTCTCACATGTTTAATGTCAGGGTCCCCAAACTTTGCACAGTTTGTCACTGGGTGACTATGTTCCAAGTTTAGAAAAATGGGTGGGGCCAACAACAACCAATCAGATTTCACCTATAGACTTCATATGTTTAAATTTAAACTGCTGCCATTCTTTAAATATTAATACTAAGGTCTCCAAACTTTGCAGAGCTAGTCACCTGGTAACTGCGGTTCAGAGTTAGAAAAAGTGGGTGGAGCCACCAACAGCCAATCAGATTTTAACTATTGATTTTCAATGGGGAAATTCAACCTGCTGCCATTCTCACAGTATTAACACCAGGGTCACTAGGGAACTGCATTTTTAGGTTTTAAAAAGTGGGTGGAGCCACCAACAGCCAATCAGACTTCACCTATTGAATTTTTTTGGTTTCTATTTAAAATGTTGCTTTGCTCACACTATACAGTATCTAGTAGAATTAAGTCTAAAACAACTGGACTTTTCTGAGTTTTTCTTGAAAACGTTTCACCACTCATCCGAGTGGCTTCTTCAGTTCAAATGACTGGTAGGGAATTCCCCGGTATTTAAACTCACACTATTTATGTCAGGGTTCCCAAACAAGTGGGAGGAGCCACCAACAGCCAATCCATTTCCACCCATTAGATTTCATTGGTTTATATTTAAACTGATGCCATTATTTAAATATTAATTCCAGGGTTGTTAAAGTTTCCAGAGTTAGTCACTGGGTATTTGCCATTCAAAGTTAGAAAAAAGTGGGCGGAGCCACCAACAGCCAATCACATTTCACCTATTTACTTTCAATGGTGAAGTGTAAAATGCTCTCAGCCTCACAATGAATGCCTGAGTCCCCAAAATTTGCAAAGTTGGTCACTGGGGGACTGCAGTTCAAAAATAGGAAAAGTAGGTTGGGCCACTAACAGCCAATCAGATTTCATCCATCGAATTTTATTGGTTTAAATATAAAATGCTGTTATTCTCACACTATTTATGCCAGGGTGCCCACTGTTTGTCACTGGGTGACTTCGACTCAAGGTTAGAAAAAGTGGGTGGAACCACCAATCACAATTCACCTATTGACTTTTATTGGTTTAAATTTAAATTGCTGCCGTTCTTTAACTATTAATCCTAGGGCCCCTAAACTTTGCAGAGTTAGTCACTGGGTAACTGCAGTTCCAGGTTAGAAAAAGGGGGTGGAGCCACCAACCGCCAATCAGATGTCGTTGACTTTCAGTGGGGAAATTTAAGTTGCTGCCATTCAGACATTATTAAAACCAGGCTCCCCAAACTTTGCACAGTGGTTTTTACTATATAACTGTGGTCCAAGGTTAGAGAAAGTGGGCGGAGCCCATTCAGTGACTTCATGTTTTTCAACCCAACATGAAGTTTGTTCTCAAACTTCCCTTTCTAGTTATTTATTATTAACATGTATTTATCATTTTATTGTAACATGTAACATGACCTTTTTGGTATATTATGTATTATGTTGACATTGGCAGGCTATTCTACCTATAGAACTTAATTTATATACTTGCTTATTTTTTTTTTATACATATTAGTGGGAGCCGTCATGATTGCCACAAAAACTCACCACCAAACTCAAGTATGTTGTTGTGCATGTGCCCTAGATTTTCAGTGTGACCAAAGCCCCAGAGAACTGGCAGGCACTCAGAATTCTATGACCAGGAATTTGAAAGGATATGAGGACTTTATTTAAGGAACATTTACTTTACATCTTTACATTTATATTGTGATTTAAAGAGTGTAATCATAGGCTCAATGGTTGCCTATAATTCAGGTCATTAAAGCATGAAATGCATAAAGCTCCTGCCACATAGGTGTGCCTGCACATGGAACAATTGCGTCGGCCTGACACAGCGGCTCTGAGTGCAGACACATCAATTTTTGAAACGTAGGGGCAGATTCTCAGCCTGCATTTATCCGCAGGCCAAGAATCTGCCCCATGTGGCATAGGCCTAGGGCCTCCTGCACCTCAAAGGGCCGTGTAGTAATGTCTGCATTTCCTTTGCAATACTTGGGTGTGGGTTTCTGAAAGTGCCTGCCCATTCTTTGTAATATTACATTTTAAAGGAGAAGCAAAGGCTAATAAAGAGTTAATCTCAAGCTGCAGGCATACCTTCAGTTCTCTCAATAGCGCTTTTAAGTCTCCCCATATTTCTCCTGTTCAGATGATCAAAAGCCAAACAGGAAAAAAAAAACGCTGAGCTCTTTAAAGAAAGTTCCCATAATGCCTCGCTCCTGCACCGAGTCCAAGACCCGTGTACATGCTCAGTTAGTTAGACTATGAGGAAGCTTCCTGCTTATTGGATTCACATTCCTAAGAGGGCGGGAGGAGAGAGCTGCGTGTCTCTGGCACAGGAAAACAAAGAGACAACAAATCCTGTTTCTTTTGACAGAGAACTCAGTGCAGTGTTTCTGTGTGCTTATGGCTTTATTTACATAGACCTTTCTGATAAAGCTTACTTAGTTTTTACCTTTCCTTCTCCTTTAAAGTATATAATTATTGATGTTTTATTCTTGTGTTTGTGGTGATAGGGATCATCATATTAGTTACACCATCTCTTGATTGTAAGCTTCTTTCGAACTTCACAGTTTTCAAAAATTGTAATAACTCACTCTATTTGGCCAATAAATTATCACTGAATAATACTGTATAGATGGGATTCTGAGAGTTTCTAGAATAAATAAGATATAGATTGGTAGCCAACAAAAAGAACTTCATGTAGACATACAAGCCTCTGTGTTTCAGTTCAGTGCTAATGATTGTGAAATGGCTTGGTGAACTTGAGCATAGCATACTGTAAACAGATTGTGCATCCTATGCTATTGGTTGCTGTTTACACATTCTCAGCACAAAGGATAATGGAGGAGCTGTGGTGGCTATTGTCCATCCACTTCCATCACAAAGTTAGGACAAGGGAAGGCTAATTCACTGCGGGTGACAATATATTAGGACCTCCCCAGTCCATTGAATTGTAAAGTTTTGTCCCCTTGCCAATGCTTTTTTTTGACCTCGGAACCTTTCAGTATAAGCAATGTGCCACCATCATACATGTAATTCATTGGGATTATTTGTGAAGACTTAAATTTGTACCTGTGCACTATACTAAGTTTAGAACATTTTAGTCGGGGAAAAATCTCAATTTGAGCCTTTCTTTGCCTTTACCACAAAACTATTCTGTGCTACAAATAAATAATTAAAAAAAAAAAGATTTTGTCATAATTTATTAAGAATAAAGTAGAATGTTTTAAGTATGTAAGTGTGCACATTTTTTAAAACTGTGTGCTCATGTCAAAATAAATGAAATTTCTAAAATTCTCTTTGTGCCCCACAATTTGTTGTACGCACACATGCACACAGGTTACAGGGTAGAGTTTAGTTATTGAGATATTTATGGTTTATTATGTGTTCCTACTGCCTAGCATTTTGTTTGAAAGTTGGGTAGAGCAAATTGCTTATTCAGTCATTTGTAGTGGGAAAATCTGTTAAACTAAGGAGCTTGTGGATAAAACCTTAAATATCTTTAAAAATAACCTTTAAAAACTGTAGCAAAGAGAAAAATAAGATGAACTTGTTGAACAGATTTATTGAACATACACTACATCTCCCCGTAATGTCAGTTCCCACTATCACTGCATTAAATAGACAGGGATCAGATTATCATTTTGGACACATATAATATACAGTATTATGATTTTTTAATTAATATGCTAACTAAAATGATTAAGATGACCAGGAAGATGATCCGGAGAATGTCCATTAACAAGGGAAGAGTCTTCACTTCACAGTCACAATGTCCTGAAAAACAAATTGTCAATTATAATAATCTTGTAAATGTTAAAAATATTATTTACATTTTTAATTCAATTAAGTTTATAGAGCATTACAAGAGCAGGTAATGAACTGCTTCTTAATGTCTCCCTAGGCCCTAGGCATATTGCTCTCAGCTGGCATGTATCTAATGTTACAAGGGTTGGAATGTGTCTCTCCAGATGTTGTTGTATTAAACCCAACTTATAATGCTTTTTATGCATTTTCTCAGCACTCTTTTTTATATAAATGCATTTAGCAGCACAGCAGAACGACCTGTAACATAAAGTGAGTCATGTTTCAGATCTTTCCTGTGTTTTGCTAATCATTTCCAGCAAATAGGGTGTCTCTCCTCTCTGTTTGGCTGAACTTTACAGGGCTGAGTTACTAAAATTTGCTTTTTTCTGGCCTTGAAAGTCGTATAAACTTAACATGGTACAAATTTGAATTAAACTCGATCATTTTTGTATTTATAAAATGTCCAGATAATGTTTGAATCGTTTGTACAAAGATTTCGAGTTTACATTAAAAAATCACACATTTTTTCGAGCCAAAAGTATTGTTAAAACTCAAAAAATTTGAGTTTAAATGGATGTTTATTTCCATGAATCCTCTATTTCTATATGAATCTATTTCCCAAACAGGAATTGCTTCAGCAGCCATTTTAGGAGAATTGGCACTTATTACTAGAAAACATTAATGTGTTTAATTTCCCCTTGAAACTGGGTAAAACAGAAAACATGTTGGGATTAACTTCTCCTTGAAAATGTGTCAAAAACAGACTATTCAAAGCCTTCATAGGACTCAATGGTACTTGAGAGATCAAACCTGCCAAATGTTTTTTGACAAAAAAAGTTTACTAAACATTAATACATTTTTTCGTTGAAAATTAAAAAAAAAAAAAAAAAAAACTCAAATTTTTCGAGAAACAATATCAGAAAAATCAAGTACTGGCTCATTTAAATGTAGATAAAGTCTATCACAGAGCAAATTATTTTCCATTGTGTGTTAGGCCTGAATAGAATCTCTGATACTGGATCTATGTCATCAGTGAAAGATAAGTCATGGTTAAATATATACCCCTTCCCTCATTTACAATTATATACTAATACAGACTTTTTCAATATCATCCTTTAAGAGGTTAAGGAATAGTATGGTTGGTCCTTAATAGTTCACATCAAGGTTTTTGAACAACTTTTATAAATGTCACTATTTTATTGTTTTAGGAGATCATAATTCATTGCACATCTCACTTTATTAGATGTTCAGTAGTGATGTACCGGAAAAACGTAACCCACACTTAGCCCACTCCTAACCCACAAAACCTTAACCTGCACCCAACCCCTACCCACATCTTTCCACTTTGTACACTACTTTAGGAGCAGAGAATTTCCCTAGTCTGACACGCACCCAGCCCAAACCCACAATGATCACCCAAATTTCAACCCTAAGTGTAAACCCATGGGTCCCTCAGGTTGCAGGTCAACCATTCCTCTCTGCTAGGTCATCTCTGATCAATCTTTCTATAACCGTTTTAAACCATATCAGGTCCACTTTTAATTTATTTTCCACGTTCAGCCATGTATGCTCCACATTTCACAGTAAAGCAATCCTCTTAGTAGCAACCTCTGCACTAACTTTTTTCCATAATATACAGTATATGCATAGTTTTATATATTATTTGCATTTGCTAATAGCTTGAGAGTTAATTACATCAGAGCACAAGGAGCCATTTGAATCCCCCTCTCTTATTGACCAATCAACATGCATATTGAAGTAATATTAATCCCAGATATATATGCTTGGCTATTTAGACTTCTAGTTCTGGATATAAAACACATGGGCATTCAGGAGGGTATTAATCTGAAATCTAACAAATGGGAACAATGCCACTTTACCTATTGTAAATGATGTACATATTTGGGGATTCTATGAAACAGAAAGAAGGACAATTAATACCTCCTCTGGGTTTTCTTTCTTTAACATGGAGCCTGGTTTTATCTGCAGGTTGAGTATTTTGACCAGCGATTTCCACGTAACAGCAGTATAATCCAGCATCATTTTCTGTCAGGTTATTAATGGTTATTTCTTCATTTAAGGCAGAGAATTTTAGTCTGTTTTTATAGCATGCATGGCCAATTAAAGTATTCTTTTTTTCAGTATCACAGTCAATACCCCATGATACAGAGTAAGATGATCCATCACCCTTATGCTTGCATCTTATAGACACTGATCCTCCAACATATTCTTCAATCACATTTGTCGGTACGTCCGCCAGGCTGCCATCTTGCATGAAAGAAAAATCACGATTAAGTTTCTAAAAATAATTTGTAACATTGTATCTAAAACACTGAACATTTTGCTGGAAAACATGAAATCTCCTGTGAAAACACAATTTAGAGCATAACATACTATATTCTAACAGTTTTTATCAATAGTAAATGATTATTTCTTACTTTAATATTAAAAACATATTAAAATGCTTAAAAATTGGTTATAATGCAATACTATACAGTGCCTGTAGTACATTTTAGAATTACAGATACAATACTATGGTGTTCAAAATACCCCTACTTGTTTGTTACCACTTCCCATTGAAGTGAAGGCATATTTCTGTTACTTAAGAGATGCTTAAAACAACAAAGCTATTGAATCTATGATAAAGAGAAACAATTTGGTAAAATATCTCTTTAAATATTTAGTATAGGAGTAATAGGCAAAATAATTATTTCAACATGTAGTACTGGACTAATAGGTAAAATAGTTATTAAAATGTCTAGTATAGGAGTTTTCATCAAGTTTTTAGAGTCCTTAGAAAAAAGAAAGAAAGGATTTGAAAAAGAAATAAAATAAAATATAAAGTAAAAAATACAATAAAAAAAAAAAATTTCAAGCATCACCTGTAATCAGGCAATATAAGCTATTATGTTACTGCGATTGATTCCTAGGGTGAGGGTACAGCACCACCATTTCTTTAGTGCAACACTAAGCAAATGTTATTTGGTGAGACTGATTAAACGGGTTGCAGAGGCTCCGGAATTCAATTAATTAACACAAACATACCTATACTTAAGCTTACCTATGAAACAAGAGGCACCAAAAAGAAATTTGTTATAATCTGTGGTGGGAGTCAGGACTGGGGTACATGCCAATTTGCAACTATGAAGCCAATGTAAAAGGTATATATAATGCTGTGTACTCCTGTCTATACCTGTACAGTTCACCTGCATGCCTCTTTCCCTATGTACCTTGTACTGATAAAGTGTAAAACCTACTTCAGTGTTTCTTTTATGTACTGTTTTGGGTGATTATAATAAATGAATCTTACCATTAAAAACATCTAGTGGGTTGAGGTTAGAATGCATGCATAGCAGCCTGCTGTCACTTTTATGAGATATGCAAGAATGTCATATGTATACGATCCACAAGGTCTGAAGAATACTGGTTTCATTGTTTATAAACTGCCTTTTAACTAGGACACAGTATACAAGACTGTGTATGTCTTGATAGGTTTCTATACCTACAAGTCTTTTGGAAATACCGGGATTTTCCTTGGTGTCTTTATACCGCCATCCTAAATTTAAGAATCTTGTGCTTTTTTTATCCAGAGAAGAGTTTTGCTCATCATTCTCATTGTAAAAGCTTGTCTGACCATGAGTTTAGCTCTAGAGTGTGATAGATAAATTCTTCCCAGAAGACCTAGGTTCTGCTGTTCTTAATGTCTGGTCATGTCTACCTCTGTTAGGGAGGTATTTATTTATTTTTATTTTTCCTATATCCAATGTAATTTTTTTTGTGTTAAAAACAATGAACAATGTTAAAGAAAACCACAAGGGAGCTGGCCTAGGCCTAGTTATTTAGTCCATTCAAGATTTTCTAATTTTCTGTAAGCTCTGTGACCAATTAAACATGAAATGAAAATAGAATTCAAGGTATTTTTTTTACCAGTTTTATTCATTTGCAGGTTTTGAATTTTAGATTTTTGAACATGAATTTTAATATATATATCTATGGAGTAGATTGATCGATAGATTATATAATACTAATAAATGTCAGTTTGGGTACCAAGAAGCTGCATGATGCAACCCCAATCAAATCCCCTCTCTAGACTGCAGCCTGTTCCCTTTAAGGATCATGGATCACAACATATTCATTTAGATTTGTTTGGTATGCTTCTGTATGTATAGTGTTTAAACAATATTCCCTATATTAGCTGCATTTGATTTCCATATCCGTGGCTCCTCCACTGTTTCAAAGATTAGCTGTTAGCCAGTAGCTCGATGCTCTAAGTGGATCGTTGCTTACAAAAGCTGCCTGACATATGTTATCCCTAGTTTAAACACTAATTAATTTAAATAATTTAAATATACTTTATTATTATATTTGTCAAGAAAAATAAAAGTTTTCCCAACACTAATAAAAGTTATTTCTATGTTACAGGTTTGTGCAATGATTTTCCCTTTAATCAATATGTCTCTTAGTACTTAGTTGACCCCTCATCCTTGTATTTCCCTTATTTCACATGGTACTTTGGATCTTAACCACAATGGAGCCATAAGTGGCAGATTATATCAGGTCACTACACCACACTGACCACTCTGTAGTTTAAACCAGTAACACGTGACAGTCCTAAAATACAGTGTCCCTCATTTATCAAAATCCTAAAGACCCTCTACAGACCTCATAACAATGTTATAAAGCGACTCCCTTGTGGTGCCACTGTCCCCTTGCGAATCTCCTCACATGAGCTATTTATCACCCCATGGTCAGAGGCAGAATCAGTTGGGTATATCATTATTTATATTGTTGTTTATTATTTAGAGACTAAATAAGGGTGGCCTACAGATAAGCCCATTAAACATGTTATGAAATACAATTGAAAATTGATGTGGAACATTTTGTCTTACCTTTCATCTGGTGATACACCAAAAGCATACATAAAGCTACTTTAAATTTAAAAGAAATGTCCATTTGTAGCAGATCAGCAGGAGTCCCAAAATTATTTTGCATTGAGGTGAATTCTAAACGCACTGTCCTGTTTACTTTACTTCTCTGAGGTCTCTTGACCTGATTTGTGACATCAAGGGAAATGCGGTCACTGTGAGAATGCTGCATTGTATGGCAGGCTCATACCACTGCAACAGTTACTTTCTTTGGATTTAGAATAAAAAGGTAAAAAATAATTAAAATTTCATTTTTCATCCAAAGTTTTCTTATGTGGTCTTGATTTCCCCTGCCTCATCGTTAAATTAGCTCTTTAGTCGTATGTTAGTGTTTACATATTTTAGCGCAACACATACATCGAGCACAGTGATATAAAGAAATCCCGGAACGTTGTAGTAACATGCACAGATCAGAATTAATGGGTACAGTATTTTTGTAAGTTGTTCTTAGAATACATGAGAATTTAAATATTTCCCTGTAATAATGTATTTCAGATTAAATAGTGCTAATCATATTATTGCTTTAAAAGAGAAATTCTCCCAAAAAATTCTTTCATTTTCATATTAATGAATTAAAATATACATAAATCTATGTTACTTAAACACTTTCAGTGATTTTAACGTTATTGGCAAATTGAATTGCAGTTGAAAACAGTATCTGCTTATCAGTTTCTGTTCTTTGGTTCTGACTCTTGAAACAATGTCAGTACTCCTCAAGATCTGTTAATAAGCTGGTTTTTGTTACATTGTTTCAGGAATTAGAACCAGCAGTGCAAAAAAGTCAGACTAATACTGCTTCTAGTAGCAATATTTGCAAACAGTTTTAGAACCATTAAGTATTTTTAATATATGTATACAAATTCAAAAACAGTTTTTGGGTGGATATCTGCAGATTTCCACCAATTTTAAGTGCAGAACAAGAAAACCCTCAAAGCTTAAAGGGCTCCTGTCACTCGCATATTATTTTACTTATACTTAAGTGGATGTCCACAGTTCCATGGCAGCTTGTCGGCCACTGCAGGTCAGTCCATGTGCATTACAGATTCTACTGGGCTGCAGGTGCCTAATATGACTGGGAGTGAGTTACAAAAAAACCAATCCTATACTCATTAACCCTTTTTTGTATTGTAAGCCTGTGGCATTTATTTTTGTGGCATAATTCTGTTGTTTTTCATTAAACTGATATATCCTGAATGCAATTCATTTATTTTTCAAGCAAATTTCTCCCCTTTTTGTTATTTATTCTGCATGCTAGAAGAAAGAAGTCATGTTCCTCGAACCACAGGCGATACTTCCTTTTCTGTGAAGGCTGAAATATAAGTCTAAACCACTAAAAATATATAAATAAAACAATCCTTTCTTTTTGATAAGATCAACCATATGACAAAAAAAAACCCAAAAACAAAACAAAAGAACCACGCCATAAGCTCAGTTTTGTTAAACTTACTAAAACAAAAAATAGTTTTTACTTTTGTGTTTCTTTTTAATTGTTAATGAATCATTTTCTTGATTTGGAATGAAAAAATACTGTTTTTGTGGGTGGCCCAGGTAGCAGCTTTGGAATTTTAAGGGGTGTATTTATTAACACTGGAGACAAACATCACTGGTGATTTTGCCCATAGCAACAAATCAGCAATTCGATTTGAACGGTCACCTGCAAGTTAGAAAACAAAAGCAAAGATTTGATTGGTTGCTATGGACAATATCACCAATCGTGTTTATCTTCAATGTTGATAAATATGCCCCCAAGTGTGTTTGTGGGGATCCAACCGATGCAGGCATTTGGAATGACTTTAGTAAGACACAACAGCAGGGGGCTGGTAAGTCTCTGAGGCAACAATTACATACTTCTCTTATGGAATAAGGAGGTCCACTGGCCAAGAATGATGGGGCAGCTGCAGATGGGAAGGCCTGCACTAGGCAAGAAATCTGGGTTAATCTGGGTCACTTTAAAAGGAATGGATGTTGAAATGTCTCCAGTTCATTGCATGGGGACTGAAAGGGGTAACTTGATCTTGGGCAGCCATGGCTGCTGTTGTGGTGTCTGAGGTTGCTGTACAAAAAGGAAATGTATAAAACCATGAACAAGTATGTGAGTTCTATAAAGCAATATATATTTTGTTGTTATGAGCAAATCTACAGCGATTTGCGTAAAAAGTTCACAAAACACTGAAAAAAAAATTCCAAAACCACAAAAATTCAGCTTAATGCATTGAAGTCGATGAGGCAAAATTATTTTTATGCTATATATAAATTTTTTATGCTATATACATTGTTCTACATTGTTAGAGAACCTCCGTTCCACTATGCTGTAACTGTTCTTCTGATAAAAAATGGTCCCCATGTTACCAATTTCCAAACATAGCAGTGATTAATGACCATAGTATCATCTGGTGGTAACTATTTAGCAGTTTAACAAAATGTGCTATTTACAGTTTATTAGTTTACAATAATAATATTAATAAAAAAAACTCTTTAGCAACAAATAATATGGTTTGTATTCTTTACAAACAGTAAAATAAATGAACCCTATGAACAAAGAACAAATAATTCTAATTTTTAAAAATGATTTCCTTTTGACTAAGCTGCATGAATCCATATTTGATTGTGAATTTCCTTGTTCTGAATGCAGGTAACTCTCCCGAGTGCAAACAGGCAGCAGGACTTTAGAGTGTTGCAAGCGGCCCCCTTATTTTAGAGAATAAGCATTAATGTTTCAGATTGTTATAATTATAAATGTGTTGTCTCTCCAGAGTGCAAACAAACAGGTGTCTCTTCAGTTTCTACGAACCACATAGTAGGGAGTAGGTTGATTTAAAGGCCCCATCAAGAAAATATTGCATTGTGCTTTAGTCCAGACAGCTTTTACAGAAGGCAGCTAGCTATCTGCAGACATTGGGAAGCTTAAATGACAGGCCCTACCAAGAAAAACTTTTGCCAGATAGTACAAAATTATAAGAAGCCCTGAGGTACACTGAGAAAGCCCTAAGTGCCCCCCTGCACAGCGTGGGAACAGATAGCCGGGATTAGTGGTTTTTTAAAAAAAAAAATCAGCCCAAAATGCTACTTTTTACAGCATATTCCTTCTATATATAGATGAGTACAATTCATTGGCACAATATTGTTTTTCACACAGTATGTCCATTTTAAAATATTTTCTGACAGTTAAAAGGAACTGACTGATACTACAGTTATAATCACAATTCTAATATATTTTTTAATTTATAAAGATTAAAGTGAATCCCCTATACAAGTTTGCCAATTGGTTGTCTCTTTGTGGGAACTGAGGTCATTAAATTATTATGATAAATGTACCACAAAATGAATTTAATTGTGTCATTTCCAAAAATAACTGCAAAATATTTTAAAAGCAATTTTGGAGTACAGGTATGGGACCTGTTATCCAGAATGCTTGGGACCTGGGGTTTTCCGGATAAGGGATCTTACCGTAATTTGGATCTCCATTAACTTAAGTCTGCTAAAAATAATTCAAATATTGAATAAACCCAATAGGATTGTTTTGCCTCCAATAAGGATTAATTATATCTTAGTTGGGATCAAGTACAAGGTACTGTTTTATTATTACAGAGAAAAAGGAAATCATTTTTAAAAATTAGAATTATTTGCTTATAATGGAGTCTATGGGAGATGGCCTTTCCATAATTCAGAACCTTCTGGATAATGGGTCTCCGGGTAAGGGATCCCATACCTGTATTTTTTTACCCCTCTCATTATTTAGAGTTGTTTGTTACACCTTGAAGTTATGGAGAAATTCTTAGTTCGAAGGGTTGAACTTTATGGACTTCAGTTACTGTGTTACCAAATGTGTACCAAATGTATTTTGCGTGTATGTATATGTGTGTATCTATGTGTTTTTGTGTACACTGTATGAATATATGCAGACATAACATGATAAATAATGCAATCTGTGTGTGCAAAAAAAAATAGAAAAAAATATGCTTTTCTTAGATTATAAATTTTACTTACTTGTAATTGTTGTTCTCTGTAATCTTTGCTCAACCTCACACAAACACACAAACAGGTGCAAATTTTGTTGAAGATTTTAATTGGCCACAAATATAAATTTAATTTATCTATTTGTATACGCAAATGTTCATTTATTTTTCATTGTGCAGCCAGTACAGTAAGATGAATGAGAGCAAATACAACAAACTTGCAAAACAACTCTAGATCCATTTTTCTAAAAAAAAAAAATATATATTCTTTAGCGGATGTGTTTGGCTATTTACTGTTGAAAAAATGTAGTTACTTTGTAATGTGTTTTGTTTGTAATCTTATGTAAGGTTTTGTGTTTCCTGTAAATAGAATGTACAGTGACCAGATATGGCTTAAAAGTCGACACTGTATTAAACGGATATGGCGAGGGTGTGTATGTGAGACTGCATGGCTAAGTGTGAAAGATTTTGCAAAATGTATTGTCTCTTAAAGCAGTATTTGTCTGTCCCTTTATATTCCGTACTGCTGGTTTTGACTCTTGAATCAGTGCAACAGAAGCCAGTTCATTAACAAACTGTGAAACTGTATGCAAGGCATTGTGGCAATTTGAGATTTGGCTATAGCAGAGACAGTTTAAGTTCCTCAATTCTGGGAAATGGGACTGGCAAAATCTCAATGTTTTTATAGCTCCCCATCCTGCAGAAGCACTTTGTGACATATTTTCCCTCCAAGGAAACTTTTCCCTCCTTTTCACAAGGTTCCTATAATGAACTTTCCCCCAGGCTCTGGACTAAGGACAAAATTCTCTCCACAAATTCACCAAAATCTCTAGAAGAAAATTGTGTGGCTGGATGTCTCTCTCTCTTTCCTCTTGTGGCAGAAACATTCTTTTTACTGAAAACTTCTGTACAGTTTCATTTAGTGTTTCTCCATAAAGTTTTCCTCCTACATAAGGAAATACACACAAGTTTGTACAACCCAGAGCTTCAGGCACAAAGCCCTTTTTGCTGTGATTAACAATCCAATCACTCTTGCTAACAACCAAACTGAATCCACTGAATCCTCAGCTACAAATTCAGTTGCCAGTTTCAACTCACCCAGTGCCTGAATGATCTTCTCTCCCTTCACTCCTTCCTTCAAACCTTTCTCTATGCTTTCCAGCCAAGTTGGCACAGCCAATGAAGTTGAAGTCAAAGCCACTTCAGGTTTTACCACCTAATGATATTTTTTATGTCATTTTCTATTCTCCTTTCTATCGGCTCTTTAAATGATGCAGTCTTAAGGTGACCACTGGTTGCAGGAAAGATCGTTTGTCCACTCCACTAGCGTTTAGAGCTGAATCATCAGATATGCAGGTAGAAACAATTGAATTCTATCACTATCTGATAATTCAGCATTAACATACTGCCGATGTTCTGGCGCCTTCAAAGCCCCCATCAAAATTTTTCACCCTGAATATAATGTATTTCTTTTAAAAACAAGCCAATAAACATTGTAAACAAGTGTTTAGTTCTTCTGATTATAAAGGTGTAACAACACTAATTTGCAAGTAAAACAGCCAATGACTGCTTAATGCAGCTTTAAAACACTCACAGACAGGGCTGCTTCTGCCATGAGGCAAAGTAAGAACCTTGCCTCAGGAGACAAGAAGCAGCCAGTTACCTGAGGCAACAAAAAGCCTCCCCTTGTAAATTTAAGAGCCAGAATTCATTTTTTAAAATGAATATTCAGCTCTACTAGTGCAGAGGGTGCAATAGTGCCTCATGCGGCAGCAGCCCCAGCATCGCCGCTGCTCATACAGTGCCTATAGACTTAACAGGGAGTTAGCATCTATACAAAGAGTTAGCAGGCAAGAATTAACTGAAACGTCTTAGCAGTGAAACAGCCAGCTAAGGAGCAGGTTGGTTATTAAATAAGTTCAGAAGCAAACTAAACTTAAAGAAAAACTATACCTCTAAACAATATAGGTCTCTATAAAAATATAAAAACCCTGCTTCATCTAAATAAATGGACTTAAATGAAGGGCCATCTCCTGGGATCATAGAATTCACAGTGCACACAAACAAGCCAAGGCACACATACATGCTAAGTCCCATCAGCCATTTAATGGACAGAGTTCTGCCTTTTGCTCCCACACTTCTTCCTGTTACAGATAGAGCTGCATTATGTCTAGTCAGGTGATCTCTGAGGGAGCACACAGCCCATCACTAAATGGTGGATCAAGGAAAAGGATGTAAAAGGGCAATATTTGCTGATATATATATTCCAATTTTGCAAGATTCTGTAATCGGTCCCTTAAAGGACAATGAAAGGGTAATATAAATTAAAAGTAAGTCTAAAGGCATTCTTTTTAAGTACTTACTGCATATCTAAATTCCCAGATCCCTGCTTGCTTCTCTGAGATATGGTGCTGGCAGCCTACAGCAGTGTGAAGACTACAGTGACATCACTGAAATCTCTCTGTCCTTCCTGTAGGCTGCCAGCGGCAGCCTTCCTATTCTCTGAGCATGTGTGTAACTTGATCCTGTCTCCTGTTCTGAGCTACACATGCCCACCAGCCAATCAGAAGCGGATCTGGCAGAGGGGAGGGGGGGAGGGAATGAAACACATGTGCAGTATGAAGCAAGGAGGGAAAGGAAGGGAGAATACCTTTTTAGAGATGACTGCCTGTTCTAGAAAATGTGAAGTAAGTGTGACTGAGTAAATATTTGATTAGGTGAGCCAAAAGTGTGGCGTTTTTACTAAACAATAGGAAGACTATTGGGCAGTATGCTTTTTAAATTTTGACTTGCATTCTACTTTAAGGACTGGAGCCCAAAACTGCACCGCATACTCAAGGTGAGGCCTTACCAGGGACCTATAAAGAGGCAAAATTATGTTTTCATCCCTTGAGTCAATGCCCTTTTTTATACAAGACAGCACTTAATTTGCTTTAGTAGCCACAGAATGACACTGCCTGGAATTAGACAACTTGTTATCAACAAAAACCCCTAGATCCTTCTCCATTAAGGAAACCCCCAACACACTACCATTCAGTAGATAGTTCGCGTTTATATTATTTCTACCAAAGTGCATAACTTTGCACTTATCAACATTGAATCTCATTTTCCAGTTTGCTGCCCAGTTTTCCAATTTTGTCAAATCGCTCTGCAAAGCGGCAGCATCAAAAATTACGTATTAATTTGGGGGGTATCATTTTCCTTTAACTCTTAAGACTTTGGAGAAATGATGATAGTTGTGATGATATGTTTTGAAAATGGGACACGGTACTATTAAGGCAACTTAAGAAACATGGGTGTAACAATGATGACTTGATTTATGATTGCTGGAGCCTTAGGCCTCACGCTGGCTTTTGGGTAGAAGAGTGGCTATTTCTGCAAAATTTCCCAAACAGGCTTTTGTAACAAGGAAAAACTTAATAACAAAAGCCGTTCTGGGAATATTTTGGAAATGGCCCTTTTTTTCCTGAAACCCAGTGTGAGTTAGCAAAGCCACGTATAGTGTGAGCCCAAAGGCTCGAGCAATCATCAATTAGGCTCTAAGTTAAGTAAGGCTGAAAGGAAACCAGATGCCAGAACTTAAAAAGGTTGAACATTAGAATCTAAAAGAAGAGAAGGCAGATTTCAAACTGTATGGTTTATGATAATTTATTGTAACCAATGGCTTGCTAGACTACATAGATATATAGGAACTTTTCCACAGCAAAAGGAGCCCCACGTTTGAGAGATCTACTAGTCTAAATCTACTTTGACAAATTTACAAGTAAAACTAAGAAACAATTACAAGGAACTTTTTCATGTAAGAGAGTAATTGCAGAACTGTAGGGGTTGTTTGCATGATCACATGCCCCTGAAAATGAAAAGGACTCTAAAACAGAGGATCTCTGAACCTATTTCTAGTAACAGGTCTACTCGCATGATTATGACCAATGTATCTACCAATACAAATAAAGAAATAAACAGTAATCTAACAGTAAGAACAGAAAGATTAGCCCAGTAGGCAAAGAATTTTATTTACATGACTATGGAGACTTGAATGTGTGGGGCAATTTTAGAGCATGTTAAAGTTGGGTATATCAATATATGGTAACCCCATGTTATGGGTTAAAAATCTGCAAGCTTTCTAAAGAGTTTTCCCTGTTGGTATACAGTATGTTTAACTTAGAAATACATTCACAAGTGCCACTAAATATATTGGCCCAACCAACATAAAATATTACCCCAGTAGTTCCCTTCCTCCAAAGGGAGCTTTGATCTGCTAAGTGATTTAAAATGAACAAAGTTTAGAATTTGATCCTGAATTATATAATGGCTACCTGAGGTGGCTTAACCCTTTAAGTGCCAGCCGAATTCGTCATTTCGGTTCCCCCCAGTGCCAGACGTTTTTTAAGCATTTTGTACTCATTCGCTTTAACAATGTTTTTTGGTAGGAAAACCTCCATGAAACTAGGGAAATTATATATCGTTTTTTTCGTCACTAATTGGGCTTCGACATACATACCAAATTTTATAACTTTTCTGGAGATATGATGTGTATTTTGGGTGAATTATGTAAAAAAAAAAAAAAATTATGAAAAATTTCTGTATATTTTGAGTTTTTTTTCCATAGAAAAGTTAATTTTACACACTTTTTTTTGTTGTTTGTAAAAGCCCTGATACTCCCAAGTCCAACGATACCAAATATGTGGTGGTACCCCACAGTTCCTGTCCAGAAGTAACCCCCAAACGAAAGAAATACTTTGTACAATATCACACCAGAACAAAGCGGAAAAGCGCTTGTAACAGTTGATGCAGCATAACTTATATGTAAATCTAAAATATCCCCTCATGTTTGGTATCTTTAGAAACTACAGACCTTCAGGTTTCTAGGTGCAATGTAGTTTTCACTCAAAAGCCAAATACCTTTTGTCAGTGCATTGTGAAATTTGGAAGTTTTTTTGACATTTTTTTTTTTTTCTAAAACGTAAACTTGGACGCATGATCAAATGTGGATTTGACAAAAAAAAAATCTCATAAAAATTTTCTAACAAAGGCAAATTTGAAAGACAAATTTCTACTGAATAAAATGATGCCCCATATGTATGGGTGCACATAAAGACATGGGCACCAAACACTCCAAAGCAGGGGCAATGCACAAGGGCAATTACAGCTAAAAATGTGGGTGCTGTGCTCTATGTGCACTACCTGCAGTTTTTCAGTGTTAACCCCCCCTACTTGTGAAATAACCCCCACAAACTATATATTTCTGAAAAGTGCACACCTTCAGCTATTCAGAGACACCACTCTTCTCTTTCTACATAGAAAATTGTGGCCGCAGTCCCTTGCAGAAGTCAGCGCTTTGGTCAGAAATCGAGGAAAAAACTGATAAAAAACCTAGATTTCTCCCCAAAATCTCCATGGCAACTACCAAAAACTTACTAAACATCAATCTGCAAGTTCCCCTGAATAAAACAATACCCCATATGTATGGGTACACATAAAGACGTGGCCACCAAATGCCCCAAAACCGGGGCAATGCATAAGGGCAATTTCAGTTGAAATTTTGGGGGCTGCGCTCTATGTGCACTTCCTGCAGTTTTTCAGTGTTAACCCCCCCTACCTGTAAAATAACCCCCACAAACTATATATTTCTGAAAAGTGTACACCTTCAGCTATTCAGAGACACCACTCTCCTCTTTCTACATGGAAAATTGTGGCCGCAGTCCCTTGCAGAAGTCAGCGCATTGGTCAGAAATCAAGGAAAAACCAGATACAAACCTAGATTTCTCCCCAAAATCTCCATGGCAACTACCAAAAACTTACTAAACATCAATCTGCAAGTTCCCCTGAATAAAACGATACCCCATATGTATGGGTACACATAAAGACGTGGCCACCAAATGCCCCAAAACTGGGGCAATGCATAAGGGCAATTTCAGTTGAAATTTTGGGGGCTGCGCTCTATGTGCACTTCCTGCAGTTTTTCAGTGTTAACCCCCCCTACCTGTAAAATAACCCCCACAAACTATATATTTTTGAAAAGTGCACACCTTCAGCTATTCAGAGACACCACTCTCCTCTTTTTACATGGAAAATTGTGGCCGCAGTCCCTTGCAGAAGTCAGCGCATTGGTCAGAAATCAAGGAAAAAACAGACACAAACCTAGATTTCTCCCCAAAATCTCCATGGCAACTACCAAAAACTTACTAAACATCAATCTGCAAGTTCCCCTGAATAAAACGATACCCCATATGTATGGGTACACATAAAGACGTGGCCACCAAATGCCCCAAAACAGGGGCAATGCATAAGGGCAATTTCAGTTGAAATTTTGGGGGCTGCGCTCTATGTGCACTTCCTGCAGTTTTTCAGTGTTAACCCCCCCTACCTGTAAAATAACCCCCGCAAACTATATATTTCCAAAAAGTGCACACCTTCAGCTATTCAGAGACACCACTCTTCTCTTTCTACATGGAAAATTGTGGCCACAGTCCCTTGCAGAAGTCAGCGCATTGGTCAGAAATCAAGGAAAAACCAGATACAAACCTAGATTTCTCCCCAAAATCTCCATGGCAACTACCAAAAACTTACTAAACATCAATCTGCAAGTTCCCCCGAATAAAACGATACCCCATATGTATGGGTACACATAAAGACGTGGCCACCAAATGCCCCAAAACAGGGGCAATGCATAAGGGCAATTTCAGTTGAAATTTTGGGGGCTGCGCTCTATGTGCACTTCCTGCAGTTCTTCAGTGTTAACCCCCCCTACCTGTAAAATAACCCCCACAAACTATATATTTCTGAAAAGTGCACACCTTCAACTATTCAGAGACACCACTCTCCTCTTTCTACATGGAAAATTGTGGCCGCAGTCCCTTGCAGAAGTAAGCGCATCGGTCAGAAATCAAGGAAAAACCAGATACAAACCTAGATTTCTCCCCAAAATCTCCATGGCAACTACCAAAAACTTACTAAACATCAATCTGCAAGTTCCCCTGAATAAAACGATACCCCATATGTATGGGTACACATAAAGACGTGGCCACCAAATGCCCCAAAACAGGGGCAATCCATAATAATGGGGCTGCAATTTATGTGCACATCTCAAAGCTTTTCAGACAAAATTGCCCCTTACCTGTGAAAAAAACCATATAAACTGTATATTGATTAAAAAAAGACAACTTCAGCTATTCAGAGACACCACTCTTCTCTTTCTACATGGAAAATTGTGGCCGCAGTCCCTTGCAGAAGTCAGTGCTTTGGTCAGAAATTAAGGAAAAACCAGATACAAACCTAGATTTCTCCCCAAAATCTCCATGGCAACTACCAAAAACTTACTAAACCTCAATTTGCAAGTTCCCCTGAATAAAACGATACCCCATATGTATGGGTGCACATAAAGACGTGTCCACCAAATGCCCCCAAACAGGGGCAATGCATAAGGGGGGGGCTGTGCTCTATGTGCTCTACCTGCAGTTATTTAGTCTAAACACCCCCATACCTGTGAAATAACCCCCACAAACTATATATTTCCAAAAAGTGCACACCTTCAGCTATTCAGAGACACCACTCTTCTCTTTCTACATGGAAAATTGTGGCCACAGTCCCTTGCAGAAGTCAGCGCTTTGGTCAGAAATCAAGGAAAAACCAGATACAAACCTAGATTTCTCCCCAAAATCTCCATGGCAACTACCAAAAACTTACTAACCATTAATCTGCAAGTTCCCCTGAATAAAACGATACCCCATATGTATGGGTGCACATAAAGACGTGGCCACCAAATGCCCCAAAACAGGGGCAATGCATAAGGGCAATTTCAGTTGAAATTTTGGGGGCTGCGCTCTATGTGCACTACCTGCAGTTTTTCAGTGTTAACCCCCCCTACCTGTGAAATAACCCCCACAATCTATATATTTACGAAAAGTGCACACCTTCAGCTATTCAGAGACACCACTCTTCTCTTTCTATATGGAAAATTGTGGCCGCAGTCCCTTGCAGAAGTCAGTGCTTTGGTCAGAAATCAAGGAAAAACCAGATACAAACCTAGATTTCTCCCCAAAATCTCCATGGCAACTACCAAAAACTTACTAACCATTAATCTGCAAGTTCCCCTGAATAAAACGATACCCCATATGTATGGGTGCACATAAAGACGTGGCCACCAAATGCCCCAAAACAGGGGCAATGCATAAGGGCAATTTCAGTTGAAATTTTGGGGGCTGCGCTCTATGTGCACTACCTGCAGTTTTTCAGTGTTAACCCCCCCTACCTGTGAAATAACCCCCACAATCTATATATTTACGAAAAGTGCACACCTTCAGCTATTCAGAGACACCACTCTTCTCTTTCTATATGGAAAATTGTGGCCGCAGTCCCTTGCAGAAGTCAGTGCTTTGGTCAGAAATCAAGGAAAAACCAGATACAAACCTAGATTTTGGTCAGAAATCAAGGAAAAACCAGATAAAAAACCTAGATTTCTCCCCAAAATCTCCATGGCAACTACCAAAAACTTACTAAACCTCAATTTGCAAGTTCCCCTGAATAAAACGATACCCCATATGTATGGGTGCACATAAAGACGTGGCCACCAAATGCCCCCTAACAGGGGCAATGCATAACGGGGGGCTTTGCTCTACCTGCAGTTATTTAGTCTAAACACCCCCATACCTGTGAAATAACCCCCGCAAACTATATATTTCCAAAAAGTGCACACCTTCAGCTATTCAGAGACACCACTCTTCTCTTTCTACATGGAAAATTGTGGCCGCAGTCCCTTGCAGAAGTCAGCGCTTTGGTCAGAAATCAAGGAAAAACCAGATACAAACCTAGATTTTGGTCAGAAATCAAGGAAAAACCAGATAAAAAAACCTAGATTTCTCCCCATAATCTCCATGGCAACTACCAAAAACTTACTAAACCTCAATTTGCAAGTTCCCCTGAATAAAACGATACCCCATATGTATGGGTGCACATAAGACGTGGCCACCAAATGCCCCCAAACAGGGGCAATGCATAAGGGGGGGCTTTGCTCTACCTGCAGTTTTTCAGTGTTAACCCCCCCTACCTGTGAAATAACCCCCACAATCTATATATTTACGAAAAGTGCACACCTTCAGCTATTCAGAGACACCACTCTTCTCTTTCTACATGGAAAATTGTGGCCGCAGTCCCTTGCAGAAGTCAGCGCATTGGTCAGAAATCAAGGAAAAACCAGATAAAAAACCTAGATTTCTCCCCAAAATCTCCATGGCAACTACCAAAAACTTACTAAACCTCATTTTGCAAGTTCCCCTGAATAAAACGATACCCCATATGTATGGGTGCACATAAAGACGTGGCCACCAAATGCCCCAAAACTGGGGCAATGCATAAGGGCAATTTCAGTTGAAATTTTGGGGGCTGCGCTCTATGTGCACTACCTGCAGTTTTTCAGTGTTAACCCCCCCTACCTGTGAAATAACCCCCACAATCTATATATTTACGAAAAGTGCACACCTTCAGCTATTCAGAGACACCACTCTTCTCTTTCTACATGGAAAATTGTGGCCGCAGTGCCTTGCAGAAGTCAGCGCTTTGGTCAGAAATCAAGGAAAAACCAGATATAAACCTAGATTTTGGTCAGAAATCAAGGAAAAACCAGATACAAACCTAGATTTCTCCCCAAAATCTCCATGGCAACTACCAAAAACTTACTAAACCTCAATTTGCAAGTTCCCCTGAATAAAACGATACCCCATATGTATGGGTGCACATAAAAACGTGGCCACCAAATGCCCCCAAACAGGGGCAATGCATAAGGGGGGTCTGTGCTCTATGTGCTCTACCTGCAGTTATTTAGTCTAAACACCCCCCTACCTGTGAAATAACCCCCGCAAACTATATATTTATGAAAAGTGCACAGCTTCAGCTATTCAAAGACACCACTCTTCTCTTTCTACATGGAAAATTGTGGCCGCAGTCCCTTGCAGAAGTCACGCTTTGGTCAGAAATCAAGGAAAAACCAGATACAAACCTAGATTTCTCCCCAAAATCTCCATGGCAACTACCAAAAACTTACTAACCATAAATCTGCAAGTTCCCCTGAATAAAACGATACCCCATATGTATGGGTGCACATAAGTACATGGCCGCCAAACCTGAAAATGCATAATATTGGGGCTGCACTCTATGCACCCCTTTTTTTTTTGCCTGCACCCGAATGAATGGAATACGCTCGGGTGCAGGCACGTGTAGCCGATATACGCATGAAAAGAGAATGCAAAGTCTCGCGTTTTCATGCGTATATCGGCTACATGTGCCTGCACCTGAGCGTATTCCATTCATTCGGGTGCAGGCACAAGTAGCAGGCGTAGGGCTGAATTTTCGGCAAGCGTTTTTCCACTTGCTGAAAAAATCAGCCCTACGCCATGTGTGGCATCAGCCTAACCCTTGGCAATAGAAACTACCAGAACAATCTTAGCACCTCTGGACCTTTCTAGAACAACTGAAATCAAATGAAGTTAAAATGGAATAAAACCACTAAAAGCAATCAAAGAACAATAATTGCAATGAAATCGGTGGTCAGAGCCCTGGATCCACCAATGTCACTGCAAAAGCAACCTTTTTGGGGCACTAAATACACAATAAAGAACAATGCAAAGATAAAACACCATAAAATCAGTAAATTCAAATAAAAACCAACAGAAGAACAATTATTGCAATGAAATCGGTGGTCAGAGCCCTGGATCCACCAATGTCACTGCAAATTCAGCACCCAATAGCAATACAAAAGTTATAGTGCAATAGAATAATTCAAAAACAGAAATCAATTATGAAAATGCAAAAAAAACACTAAAATGCAACCAAATAAATCAGATAATTATAGAGCAAGATCAGAAATAAAGTTTTAGTAAAAAAAAAAAGACTGCCAGAGAAAGCAAAGAAAGAAAAAAAAGAAAAGAAAGAAAGAAAAAAAAAAAAAAGTGTAAGTGTGTGTGTAAGTGTCTGTGTGTGCTTGGGAAAGTTGTAAATAAGTGTGTATGTGTGTAAAAGTGTAATAATGACAAAGATAGAAGAAGAAATGGAAAAAAAAAAAAAAAAAATTTTAGACAGTTGAGATAGAAATAAGCAAAATAAACAGTGGTAGAGAGTTGTAGTTCAGCTTACACAATGCAGGCAGGCGATCAGGGCGACCAATCTGGCAGGAAGGCAGCAGGGGGGCTCCAGCAGTCTCACGTGGCAGCAGAGTGAAGAGGCGACGGCGGGGGCGGCGACAATTAAAGGGACAGCAGTGGACACGTCATCAATGCGTGTCCACTGCTGTCATTGGCTGAGGACCCGGATCGGCGGCGCTGGGGGACCCGGATCGGTGAGTATGTCCTCTCTTGCTCGTTGCCTAGGGGGTTGTGCAGGCTTTACAAGCGCTGCGCTGCTTTAAAAGCGAGCGCAGCGCTTGTAAACCCATTAGTGCTGTAGGACGTAGATTCTACGTTCTATGGCACTTTGGTCCCTTGGTACCTAGGACGTAGAATCTACGTCCTATGGCACTAAAAAGGTTAAATATCAAAAGTGTCATAGGATATTTATCTAATAAGAGGTGCAAACCCTAGCACAACATGAATGTCTTGGTAGCCCTTTAAAAATAACACAGATCCAAATGATCAACATTTTAACATGCATTTTGTGACTTTTTTTAGTTCTTATCTTATTAAAAGTTACATTTTAAAACATTCCAGTCTGCTCCATGTTGAGGGGTTGTTTGCTTTTCAATCAGTTGCCTCAGTTGCAGCCTCACATGTTACACTGAGATACACCATACTCAACATTTCTTTAATTTGAAAACTTTGGTATTAAAAAGCCATATAAATTTGAACGCAATTTGATGATTTCTCTACTAAGACAATTACTTCACTAAGTTTATTTTTTCATTATCTTGTGGTTTACATGTTGCTTAAGAGACTGTGTGACTTTATAAACCTCCTTGGGAACATTTGGCTTCAACTTCAAAAGATCATATATCATTCAGTAAATAGATCCCATTATAAACAGCCACGGCAAAAAGCAGTTGACAAATAGCACCATGTGTCATTGCCCTAAATAGTTAAAATGATTACTTAATGTGCTAAGTCAGTCAGTTAATTGGGGGCAGTGGAATTTAAAGAAATACTATCATGGCAAAACATGTTTTTTCATCAGTTAATACAGCTTCTCCAGCAGAATTCTGAATTGAAATCCAAAACAGATTTTTTTTATATTATATTTTGAAATTTCACATGGGGCTAGCCATATTCTTCATTTCCCAGGGTGCTACAGCCATGTGACTTGTGCTCTGATAAACTTCAGTGTCTCTTTATTGCTGTGCTGCAAGTTGGAGTGATATCACCCCTCCTTTTTACCCCCAGCAGCCAATCAGCAGAAGAATGGGAAGGTAGCAAGATAGCAGCTCCCACTAGATATCAGAATAGCACTCAATAGTAAGGAATCCAAGTCTGGCTTGGGACTCCTCCAGTTACATGGGAGTAGGAGAAACAATAGGTTACCTGAAAGCAGTTCTAATGTGTAGCGCTGGCTCCTTCTGAAAGCTCAGGCGCAATGCACGGTGATGGCTGCCTACAAACCAATATTACAACTAAGAAAATACATTTGTTGGTTCAAGAATACAATTTTATGTAAGTGAGTTATTTGCTATGTAAACAGTGTAATTTAGAAATAAAAAGTACACCATAAATATCATCACAGTATCCCTTTAAGTCTTTTAATACATTGGTGGTGAGGGGAGTTTGCCTCTACCTGCCCTTGTCTCGCTTCCCTGCATTTCTATTGCTTGATACGTATGTTTCTAGGCAAGTGACAGCAGCTGTAGTGCCAGGCCATTCAGCATTTTTAAACCACCTGACAATATCCTCCAAAATATGCTGTAGCTCATTTATCGGCATAGTTTATTTCAAAGGTTGTATGAAATTGCATGTCAATAACACATTTTTAGGAGAACTACCCTTTTTCAGTGCACAGGTTTATTAAAGTCAGTGCTCCTGCAATGGGGAGCCAGAGGACACCAACCATCCACTAAGCTTAAGCACACAGGAGCACCGTAAATACTCATACTGCATAAAGCAAATCAAACCTATGGTGAATGGTACCATACCATACTATTCATTTTAGCAAAAAGGGTGTGACTGTGTGTGCCAGATACTCCAATAAAGTCAACACTAAAGTCAAAATAAAATTGTTCTGTATCACAGTTGTTTAATTAGAAATGTCTTATAAAGCAATAAAATGAATATACGATTTTTATCATTTCTGCATTGCAACAGATGCATAGGTTATTGTTTCCTCTGCACGCCTGCCCCTTGGATGTGGCGGGAGTCTTTCCTTGCATATTTCAGCATAATGAAGGTCTGTCTGTAGTGCGTCCCTTTCTTTAACCTATAGTAACAGAGACAATAGATAAAGGAGTGCTCAGCTTTACAGACTCAAACTCTCGCTGGAAGGGAATCTCAGTTATTCCAAGACTCAGAAAGACAGTATGGTGTATTAAATTGTGAGTTTGAAAACTGTCATGAGACACTTACCTTTTATCACATTGGTGAGTAGGAAGCTGTACATATCAGTAATTTCTGACTCTTTAATGCCACATAAAAAGCATCCTTATTAGCTTATCAACAACTTTTGCATTAAATTACCTTTACAGTTTTACTTGGGGGCTGATTTACCATCACTCATCAAAGAGTTACTTCTTGAAAAAAATGTTAGACAAACTGCTTATCCACTGCCATCCACACAGTATTCTCTAAGCACTAATAGGCATGGCACTACACACAATGGGTGGATTTTAGCCCAAAAATTCAGAGAAACTTCTACATTTGACAGTTCCCTGAGTGAGTTCCCTGAATGAGGGCAAAAAAAGACAAAAATTTATATCAGGAGGCAGATACACACCATGTACATATTTTACTCACTACCATTTGACTTACCTTAAATCTGTCATGAGAAGAATCTGTAAAATACACCACATGATTGTATTTATATATTTCAATTGTTATGGTCACTAGAAATGTAATGAAATAATTTTTGTTGTACAGTTGTACAGTGGCATGGAATGGAAAAATTAACAGTGTTTTCAGTGCATCCCATGCCTCTGTAGGAAAATATCAGATGATTGTAGAACATAAGCTGCTATATTATTATACCTTATCCCTCAGTATAATGATGATTTGTTTTTTGCTTTCACAAGATTTAATAACTGACAAAACAAAAAAAAATACCATAAAGGTTGGGAGAAGAAAGATTAAAATGAGCTAAAAAGTTATTCCTAATACAGGTATGCTTTGCACCCACAACGCTGCTCCTTGCACTTATTCAGCACGATGTGCAAAGCACAGGCTGTACTCAAACCCCCTGTTTTTGCACTGACAGAAGTATTTGCAAATCCAGACTACAATTTCACATGACTAATGTATACAACTTCCCTTCTGCTTTGTTTGCATGGCCATTCAAGCTTCAAAAGGATAAACCTGGATGTCAATTGACATTAATCCGTGCAGTTATTTAATTTGTTAACCATAATTACATGAATCGGTTCTTGCTCTAATTAACATTTCTATGGGTCTTTTAGCTATTAATTAGCACAGATAGTTTTGCCTCACTTGCATGACTTCATAGCATTTTGCCATTTGACAAATTTTCTTATACTTTTTTCAATATTGACTGACTCCAGAAACAATGTAACAGAAGTAGCTGCTTAAAAAATGCGTTGGAGGACTGATTCTGCTACATTGTTCCAAGTGTCAGAACAAATGAATAAAAAGGGATATACAGATACCGCAGTTACATTTACAAAATGTGTATTTAATGTATATTAACGTTGCTTAGAATGATATCAGGGTGTCGGATTGACTGTTTTGTGTATAGATTCCCTTTAAACAATGTTGCATTTGGAGGTTGGAAGCCTAAATCAAGTTTTTATGTATCATGTACATACCTGTCAGCAAGTTACTGTATTTTCTTTTTATCTTCTGGACTGGTAAAATAAACAAAGCACAGAGGGAGAAATATTAACAGGTAAAAGCTTTAGGGCTTTAAACCTATAGCAACCAGGATTTTTGCTACAGTAGAACAGTAAATTCTAGCTGTTGATTGGCTGCTAAGGGCTACTCAACCTGCACCTTTGGGGATGCATGAGGGCGCAGTGCTGAGCCAGGGTCCTGGAGACTGATAATTAACCAGGCTATGTAACAGAGTTTGTAAGTTCTTCCCATGCTGTGTTGCTTTCCTTCCACAGTCAAAAAAGAGTGTGTGTGTGTGTGATAGGAAACAAATGTAATACTATGCCTTGCTTGGCATATTTTATCAAATAAATTGGAATCTTTGCATGGGTAATAATCATTACAATGCTTTCAGATTACCAGGACTGACAGACGGATACTGTCTCTAGACAGACTGATCATAATTGGAGCTAATGTAGTAAAGTATTCAGTTTCCAGTGTAATTAAAATTAAAATGAGAAATATATTTGCAGTAATTTAAAACTTACTTTGAACACGAGCTGTTATAAGCAATGCCAGCAGGAGAACTATAACGGAAGCTTCAAATGCTATAATGATGATTAACCATTTTCTTTGTATCTCAGTTTCTACAAATGAAGGTATTTGTACATATATTTACTAATTTAAAACAATACACAGATGCACACACATATTAGCAGCTTATTTGCCCATGTATTAGTCCATAACAATATCTTCTTTAGTTGATCATGACTCTGTCAGATATTGTTTTGAAAGGTAAAAAATCCTAAACAAGGACCACATTGGCTTTGGATGCAGTCCTCCTCTGATCAGTAAGCATGTGGCCCCCATAGGATCTGACCTCAGACTTGAGGTTTGTCCTTGCTCCAATGGCCTGCTTGTGTTGCATCATGTATTGCCCACCTCAAGGTGGGCATATAGGTGAAAGATCTGTCAGTTTGGCAAACTTACCAAATAAGCAGATCTTTACATGTATGACCAGCGTAAGTATGTTTCCTTATTTCAGCTAGTTTGATTACATTTTTATTGGCAATAACCTTTGATTCATAGTTACATAGTGAAGTTGGATTGAAAAAAGACCAAAGTCCATCAAGTTCAATGCTTCCAAGTGAATCCAGCACACACATAAACCCATACTGACCTATCTGAATGGGAGAAATATGGGGAGACTTAAGGGCACTATTCAGAGAACTGAAGGTATGCCTGCAGCTTGAGATTAACTCCTTATTAGCCTTTCCTTCTCCTTTAAAGGCATTAACAGAATCTGCCATCACAACATCACTAGGAAGGGCATTCCACAACTTACTGCCCTCACAGTAAAGAAATGCCTACGTTGTTTCAAATGAAAGTTCAGTTCCTCTACTCTAACCTTTCACTTTATGTAATTGCAATCATTCCTCAATTTAATCTGAAAAAGCTCTGCAACACATTTTGAGATAACTATTGAGACAACTATTCTGGTACAAAGTGATCACCCCATATGTACAAAAGGAAAAAGAGTCCATACTAATGGCTTTAATCTATCTCTGCCCCAGCTTTTTAAAAATTAGTATGAATTTTTATCAGTATCTGGAAAACTTTATAAAAGTATCTTGCTTTTAAAATGAACAGAAAAAAATGGGACAAAATCTAAAGCAGAGAGTTAAATATCTTGCAGTAATACCTTTTGGACATGTTTTTGCTGTCACCTTCACCATAGTTCCATTTCCAGACGTTTTCTTGTTATTAGATTCAACAATGCAGCAGTATTTTGCAGAGTCATTCTCTGTCAGGTTGGTAATGGTAATTTCCCGGTGGTATTTATCCTCAAACCTCACTCTGTGTTTGTAACATGAATGTTTCTTAAGATCTATTCCTTCCTCACAAACTGACCATGTGACAGAGACAGCGTCGGACTTATCAAAGGTGCAATTTATAGTCACTGACCCTCCAACTTCAGCTGTCAGGAGCTCAGGCTGTTTCACTACCATCACATCATTACTGCTGCCATCTTGTTGGGAGAGAGAAAAGAATCTTCATTTTTAATATATTAAATAGAAATACAAAATCATAATGATATACCATACCCAGAGCATATGATTGTTTTTTTTTTTTTAACTTCATCAGCAAATCTGCCTCGCTTTAGATAGGTAATTTCACACTTCTTTGATAATAATAATCATCATCATCCTGTTCAAGGTTTCGCTTTAATATAAATCAGTTGTTGTTAAAACCTAGCAACTGGGAGAGCAGTACAACATATTGGAGTTATGGTCATGAGAGAAGGCGCAGGCAATAGCAGCACATTCATAAGAAAGGAAATTAACATCTTCCAGATTTAGAACTAAACTATGCAGAACGATGGTGGATTTTGTAGGATGGTGTCAAACCAATAGAACAGATCTTACAACTTGAATGTAGTTGCAAAATATAATGGGACTGATACAAAAATCTGACGTGTACATGGAAGTTTTGCCATCTGACATGACATGATAAAATCAGATGGTGTCTGAAAGACCTTTTCTTCTCATTGAAATACACTGTCTGATGTAGATGGAGGAATGAAACCCACCATCCGACTTTGGGCCAGATTCAATCCAGTACGAAAAGTACATGAAAACTTATGGCTGAGATTCAATTTAAGATCTAATTCAGAAAAAAAGACTTTTCACTAACGATTAGTGAATCTGTCTTGTTTCAGTTTGCCGAAAAATGCTCAAAATGGCACATAATGTGTCGCGCACGTTATATGCTCAAGTTTAAACCTGCTAAGCACTTTAAAGAACTTTAAAGAACTCAGTACCGAGTAAGACCTCCTAATGAGGAATTCAATTTGTCTTGTTATCTATAAGTTGTACTTGAAAATTGCTACCTCTATCACCTCTGTTTTATTACAGAAATAAAATGTGAGATCCTTATTAATAGGGAAAGGCAAAAAAATAAGGGGTCATTTAGGAAACCCCAGAGTACTCAGGGTGCCCAGAGGTTTTACTATAAATCATGGGCATTATGGATTTTATATTATGAACTTACTATTAATGGTTAATCTTTCGTTGTAAACTTCTTTATCTATGCAAAATGAAGCATTACATCATGAATGGCATTTTTAAATATTGTTTTGTCACAGCGGTGTGTCCTATAAAGGGGCATGTCCCCAAAATGTCAGTTGTGAAATTAACACATGGGTGTAATCCCCTCTTGCAACAAGTCCCATTGTGCCGGTATCTTTCCTTGCTATAGGCCTAGGGGGTGCCGTTCCCCCCACACTGTGTGCGTAGGGGAATGGTACAAGGGAGGACAAGGTGTGCTGCTGATTCATATGTTTTCAAATAAATAATGAGGGCAGGTGCTTGCAGTACTGAACTAGCACTCACTCAGTGCACCCTGCTGCAGTGAAACAATTACACAGATAAAATATGTTTTAATACAAATACTGTAAGAGTAACAACTACTAGACACCCAGTTTCATTACCTTGTTGTACCCATTACAAGTTAATTTTTGATGTCATTATTTTTAAAATATTCCATGTTATAAATGTATCTCTTGATCACAATCAATTTATGCATATAAATAATTCACATTTTAGCATTTATTAGAGCACATTTGGCACCTTTTCTCTGGTGAGGTTGATTCATTGCTTTTTATTGATTTTACAGCAGGCAAGAGTATAGCTTGGTAAGTTCTACACATTTACACATGAATAAATATAGAAATTGCAAAGTGGAATTATTTTCTCAGACAAAACAATATACTAGCCATACATAGCTAATGAACTTTGTTGTAATTTGCCCCACATGCAGACAGTTTCTACAAAAAAACATTTATTTAGTTCTCATTAAAGTGATACTGACACTAAAAAACTACTCTTTAAAATATTAATGTACATTAAAAGTTACCTATAATTCATGGTGACTGTTTTTTCACTGCTTTTGTATGTAATTGTTACATGAAGTTCCTAAATCTGAATATTTTGCCAACCTGACTGTCCCTTCTCAACCTGTCAGTTATAACTTCTAATGCTAATGGATTCATTTCTAGTGTCTCTTTAAGTATACAGGTTTACATAACAGCCATGACTTTCTGTGGATTCCAGCATGCAGGTGCTGCTAAACTAATTAAACCATAACAACTAGGTTGGAAAGCTCTGATTCTGCTATGGAATAATATTTTGAGTTTTTATTCCACGTCATCATTGATCAATGGGAAATATTACACAGGTATGCATAGAGTGTGGAACTTACAAACTGGAAATAGTGAATATCAGAAAATTGCATGAAGGCAAAAGAGTTAAAAAAAAATGAGTTCATATGATGGTTCCATGCTTTCTCAGCACCCGTATCATGTTTTATACAGAAATTTTCTTACATACATGTGTAAAAACTTCTTGCTAATACTGGTCCGATTAGTTATTCTTAGAAAATAGAACCTACTTTTGAATGTGGTTAGTATACGTGAATCTTTTGATCTATTAATATATGCGGCACAAACATATATGTTGCCCTTCCTTGTCCTGTTGGGGCCAAGTAAAATATTTTCACCCACTTTGCAAAATAACACTAATGACATTTAAAGGCACAGTAACACCAAGAAATGCAAACTGAATGCATTTACACATAACCTTTACTTCACTTTTATGGGATCTGCTGACTAAAATGCTATATTTATTGCAAACTATGGTATTTCTCAAAGGACAATTTTCTTCATAGCTTTTCCCAATCAATTGGCATTTTTTCTCTAGAAAGGATCATTTATCAAAATTTGTATTTTTGGAATTGAATTATTTTTGCTTACTTCAAATAACCTCAAGTTTTAAATAAGCGCATATTAGTTAAAATCAGAATTTACAAAATGGGATCAAATAAAACCGTTAAAAACGTAAATACCTTAAATTTGTAATTTTCACATAATATTTAGTGGGTTGCAAAGCTTGAAAAAAAAACTGAACACTTGGAAAAACTTAAATTGGCCTAATAGTTCAAATTTTGACTATGACAGCTCTCATTGACTTCTACATGGTCTTGCAATCTTTTACATGCCAAAGTTTTAAATTTGAGTTTTTCAAGACATGTGTCTCTTAGTACTTAGCACTTAATCATGAATATAATTGGATTTTTTGTACCACAAAAGCTCCACTTTGATACAAACACTTTAAAACTTTTATAACAACAAAATAGTGAGAAATCCTTTTTAATATGAATATATTACTTACCTTCAAAAATATTTTTAACTGTTTAGATTTCTGCAATGCACTGGAGAATACAAATAACACAAAAATGACCATAGATATCTGAGATGTAAGAGGGCATGGATAGGATTAGGGTGTTCAGATGCATCAATACATAATATTAAAACAGCGCATTGCATTCGCATTGCATTCTATCTAACCTTTGTAACAGTTTTTCATGTTAGACAGTGTTATTTGTCTTACACTTACATATCACATTTTCATTCTGCAGTCATTTATGGAGATTTAAGAGTCATGTTGTGCCTCATGGGTTGTAGGTACCGCTATAATTCTATGAACAATATTACATAATATCTATTTAGTCCACGTTTATGAAAATGCCAATACACTTGAGTTGGTGTCAAGATTAACTCATTCAAACCATTACCTCTTCAGCATGAATGGACAAAAGAGGAAAGAAATTTCTTTTGCCAACAGTACTTACCAGTTTTCTTTGAGAACTGAAGCAAGGCAAGTAAAAGAAATGTGCAGAGCAGCTGAAGTTGGGTGTCCATTTGCCTGTAGAGAGGGAAATTGAATATACTGGCTGCATGCAGTACAACATTTCTTCACAGTACAGCCCACCTCATTTCCCCTTCTCCGGCCATATGTTCTTTCGGTATTTGCGCTTCAGACATCATGGAAAATGTGGTTACATTAACAGGCCTACCTCTTAAATGCGGTTAGGTGTGTGAAGACTTGTGAAAGGCAGATTTGCTTATATCTCTTTAGAACATAATTGCAATAATCTTTTTATACTACACTTGTATAAATTATATTTGTTAATGGTTTAGGAACCCATGGTGGAGCAGTAAAATCAGTAAAGGAGGGAATACACATTATGTTGAGAGTTTTCAGAGAAATTCTAATACCTCTAATCTATACCATACCGTTAAAGGGATTTGTAAGTTCAATGTGTCACAGCACAGATATTTACTTTCATTATTCTTAGTGCACAGGACCAATATGTGTATTGACTTGTAATGTTTGTATATCAGTGATTTCATCTCTGCACTCTCTCTCACTCTCAGCTCATTAATATCCTTCTTAAAGGACAATGAAAGGTTAATATAAATTAAAAGTACTGTAAGTCTAAAGGCATTCTTTTTAAGTACTTACTGCATATCTAAATTCCCAGATCCCTGCTTGCTTCTCTGAGATATGGTGCTGGCAGCCTACAGCAGTGTGAAGACTACAGTGACATCACTGAAATCTCTCTGTCCTTCCTGTAGGTGCCAGCGGCAGCCTTCCTATTCTCTGAGCATGTGTGTAACTTGATCCTGTCTCCTGTTCTGAGCTACACATGCCCACCAGCCAATCAGAAGCGGATCTGGCAGAGGGGAGGGGGGGAGGGAATGAAACACATGTGCAGTATGAAGCAAGGAGGGAAAGGAAGGGAGAATACCTTTTTAGAGATGGCTGCCTGTTCTAGAAAATGTGAAGTAAGTGTGACTAAGTAAATATTTGATTAGGTGAGCCAAAAGTGTGGCGTTTTTATTAAACAATAGGAGGACTATTGGGCAGTATGCTTTTTAAATTTTGACTTGCATTCTCCTTTAAGGACTGGAGCCCAAAACTGCACCGCATACTCAAGGTGAGGCCTTACCAGGGACCTATAAAGAGGCAAAATTATGTTTTCATCCCTTGAATCAATGCCCTTTTTTATACAAGACATCACTTTATATGCTTTAGTAGCCACAGAATGACACTGCCAGGAATTAGACAACTTGTTATCTACAAAAACCCCTAGATCCTTCTCCATTAAGGAAACCCCTAACAAACTACCATTCAGTAGATAGTTCGCGTTTATATTATTTCTACCAAAATGCATAACTTTGCACTTATCAACATTGAACCTCATTTTCCAGTTTGCTGCCCAGTTTTCCAATTTTGTCAAATCGCTCTGCAAAGCGGCAGCATCCTGCATGGAACTTATAGTTTTGCACAATTTAGTGTCATCAGCAAAAATAGAAACAGTACTCTCTATGCCCTCCTCCAGGTCATTAATAAACAAGTTAAAAAGCAAAGGACCAAGGACTGACCCCTGCGGTACTCCACTAACCACACTGGTCCAATTAGAAAATGTTCCATTTACCACCACTCTTTGTACTCTATCCTTCAGCCAGTTCTCTATCCAATTGCAAATATTATGTTCTAGGCCAATATTCCTCAATTTGATCATTAACCTTCTGTGAGGTACTGTATCAAACGCTTTAGCAAAGTCCAAGTAGATGACATCAACTGCCATTCCAGCATCGAGGTTCCTCTCACCTTCTCATAAAAGTTGACTAAATTAGTCTGGCAAGATCTGTTACGCATAAAACCATGCTGGCACAAACTTATAGTATTGTGAACTTCAATGTATTCAAGTATCCTATCCCTTATTACCCCTTCAAAAGCTTTCCTACTACTGATGTCAGACTAACAGGCCTATAGTTTTCAGGCTGAGAACGGGATCCCTTTTTAAATAACGGCACCACATTAGCAATCCGCCAGTCTCTCGGCACCATGCCAGACCTCAACGAATCCTGAAAAATTAAGTGAAGAGGCTTGGCAATCACAGCCCTGGGATGAATCCCATCCGGTCCTGGACCTTTGTTTACCTTTACATGTTCAAGTCTCTTTTGAATTACCTCCGGAGTGACCCATGCGTCAGTAGCTAAAGTACTAGAACTGGTCATATTAAAAGGGAAGCCTTCATTCGCTGGCTCCTTTAGATTTATAGACAGATGAAAAATAAGAGTTCAAAATTTCTGCTTTTTCCCCATTCTCATCAACCAACTTACCCCCTTGTGATAATAATCATTTTTTTACTATTCACATAATTAAAAAATAATTTTGGATTCTTTTTAGTCTTAGCTGCAATATCCCTTTCCATCTCTATTTTAGCTTGCCTGATAGCTTTTTTGCATGCTTTATTTGCTTCCTTGTACATGATGAAAGTTTCTGCTGTCCCAGCTAACTTGAATGCAACAGTAGCTGGGTCTCACCCCCCTCATCTATCTGGGGCGGTTTATAGCATACACCAATGATCATTTTCTTTGTAATCTTTAGCCCTACTGAAATTTCTACCCAAAGAGATTCAACGTTTTCATTGGTAATGCCTTTACTACATGGCTTTAAATCTGACTTTACATAAAGGCAAACCCCTCCACCCTTTTTAATCTCTCTGTCCCTCCTAAAAAGTGTGTAACCTATTAAATTCTTATCTGATAAACTATATGCCCCCTTACTCCTCCCCCACAACCCTTTGCTAGTCCCACTGCCCCGTCTACACTAGCTTTCCCATAAAACTCTAGCTCACAGATCCCCCCTTGTCTAGTTTAAACACTCCTACAGCCATTCTTTCCCCTAGCACAGCAGACCCCCTTCCATTGAGGTGCAATCCGTCAGGGCTGTATAGATTGTACCCCAAAGAAAATCAGCCCAGTGCTCTAGGAACCCAAACCTTTCCTTCCTACACCAAGACTTTAGCCACACATTTAGCTCGCTAAGCTCCCGCTGTCTCCCTAAACTTGCACATGGCACCGGCAAAATTTCCGAAAATTACATTGGGGTACCTTTCCTTAATCTTAGAGCCTAGATCCCTGAACTCACTCTTTAAGGTCCTCCACCTACCATTCATTTTGTCATGAGTACCAATATGTACCAAGACAGCCGGGTCATGCCCAGCCCCTCCCAATAATTTGTCAACCACATGCCGAACCCTGGCACCAGGAAGACAGCAAACTGGTTGAAGTGATCTGTTCGACAGATTACCCTGTCCACTTTCCTAACGATTGAATCCCCTATAACCACCATCTGTTTAGGCCTAGCTCTGCTCTCCTCCCCACCACAACTAGAGAAACTGGTGTCCCGGCTGTTAGAGAGATCAGCCTCACCTAGAACCGCCAGACCATAGTTCACGCTCCCATCTTCTTCACACAATCTGGCAAATCTGTTGGGATGCGCAAACCCTGGGGCAGCCTTCCTTTTCCCCACACTAGATTGTCTAACTGTCTGACCCCGCTAGCTGTTGCTCAGTAAGCAAGAGACTCCTCTCAAGATTGTCAATCAAACGCAGTGTTGCAACTTGTTCCTCTAGGGCTCTAACGCAAGCCTCTAAAGTGGCAATTCACTCACATCCACAACAGAGGTATGCACTTTGGAACTGTTGTTCCACAACTGCATACATGTGGCAGGCTGTGCACTGTGTCAGACCTTCAATGTTGCTGCCACTCATTTTCCCAGTTACAGAAAGAGTTAAACAAAACTTGGGCAAAAAAGACTTGGAATAAATGCAAACTTGTATCTTGTCTGAAACTCCTTTTGTTTGTAACTGCTGTGGTTTATAACTCCACTTACAGAGCCCACACTTAAAGAGCAATCAGTTAAAGAGCACCAACCACCAGAGCAAGCTCCACTGGAGTCCTAGTGGTTCTATTTATACTGTCTGTTCAGGTGCAACTAATCAAACCCCACCCACCTCAAACTGAGGGTAACTACAAAGGAGTGCAACTTCTGGCAAACCTGCTGTAAGCCTTATAGTTCACCAAACTTTGTAATTTAGCACCAAAAACAGCAAATACTTTACTTTAAAAAATTAAACCCAACAGTTAAACAACACAATGATTTTGAATAAAGTTAATAAAATATACTAAAGAAAGTTGTTTCAACCAGCCACCAACCTGTTAGTAAGCACAAAAGGGACAAAAGCTAAGCCCAACTTAGAAGAGATGTTAAGTATGTATGTACAGGTATAGGACCCATTATCCAGAATGCTCGGGACCAAGGGTATTCCGGATAAGGGATCTTTCCATAATTTGGATCTCCATACCTTAAGCCTACTAAAAAATCAACAAAACATTAATTAAACCCCATAGGATTGTTTTGCATCCAATAAGGATTATTTATATCTTAGTTGGGATCAATTACAAGTTACTGTTTTATTACTACAGAGAAAAAGGAAATCAGTTTTAAAATTCTATATTATTTGATTAAAATGGAGTCTATGGGAGACGGGCTTTCCGTAATTCGGAGCTTTCTGGATAATGGGTTTCCGGATAAGGGATCCGATACCCGTATTTGTAAATATTTGCAAAATTCAGATTTCTCTAGATTGTATTCTTCCTTTAGAGAAGTAAATGTTTTAAGTTGATCCATATTATATAGGTCTTTTAAAATGGAAGAACTAAATAGAAATTGGTGCCAACAGAGAAGGAAAAGGAGAGTATAATGGATTAATTATGCTTTCTCTCCAAATTTTGACTGCAACTTTCAATGTAGGCAAATTTATGTAATTATTCTTTACACTTTCACCATCTGACCATAGTAGTTTATCCAATGAAAATGATTTCAGAAGAGTAGTTTCAATTTTGGGACTGTATGGATAAAACGTCTATAGTCTGATTTAATATATTGGCTTTGAAGTATTTCTTATTCCAGATAAATTGGTAAAACACATTAGTAATCTTACAAAGAAAACTGGAGGGGATTGAAATAGGGATAGTATGAAACTAATATAGTAGTTTAGGTAACAACAGCATTTTTATGGCAGCAATTCTTCCCATCCAAAAAATAAATAAGGGCTTCCATGTAATTATTTCATCTTTAAAAGCTTGCATCAATGGGATAAAATTAATATTAAATAATTTTTCTGGATGTTTTGTTAATTTTATACCCAGGTAAGATATATAATCTTTCCGCCAGTCAAACTTAAACTGACGTTTTAATGGAGATTGATCTTCAAGTGGTATGTTAAACATCATAGCTTGTGATTTATTCGCATTTATTTTATAGTAAGAAATGTCTCCAAATTCTTGTAATATTTATTTAAATTTGGATAATCTCTCTTTAGGATTAGATAGTACTATAATAATGTCATCAGCGTATAAACCTATACAATGATCTTTAGAACCGATTTGAATACCAGACAATTCACCTGTATCTCTTATTTTCTGAGCTAAGATTTCTATTACCAAGTTAAAAATCAATGGGGAGAGGGGGCATCCTTGACGTGTACCATTAGAAAGAGAAAATTCATGGGAAAGTAAACCCTCATTGGTTATTCTAGCTGTAGGATTGGGATATAGTACAGAAATAGCATTTATAGTAGAGTTATCACAACCTAATTTAAATAAAACCTTTTTTATTAATCCATGGTGTATTCTATCAAATGCTTTTTCTGCATGCAACGAGATTATTAAGGCTGGAGTTTTAGGCTTGTGAATTGTATGTATTAGATCTATAAATCTTCCATAAATGTTACCTTAAAGGAACAGTAACACCAAAAAATGAAAGTGTATAAAAGTAACTAAAACATAATGTGCTGCTGCCCTGCACTGGTAAAAGTTGTGTCTTTACTTCAGAAAGTCTATTATAATTTATATAAATAAGCTGCTATGTAGCCATGGGGGCAGCCATTCAAAGGAGAAAAGGCACAGGCACATAGCAGATAATAGATAAAACACTATTGTATTCTACAGAACTTATCTATTATCTGCTATGTAACCTGTGCTGTGTGTTGTGTAGTGTTACTGTAGAAAACACACCAGTTTTACCAGTGCAGGGCAACAGTGCATTATATTTTTATTACTTTAAAGCTCTTTCATTTTTTGGTGTTACTGTTCCTTTAAGAACGGATGGAATTCAGCATTTGAAGGAAAACTTATCCACTGGAGAGTAATTGCTCTGTGATAGAGAGTGAGTGTCTAGCTGCTAACTGGGCTACTGAGACACTATTATGTTACATAGAAGGGGTACAGCTGTACTATTATCACACATCCCACATAAAATGTTTTCACTCTATGAAAGAGACAAACCACAGGTTGATGAGGTGATATAGAGCTCTCCAACCATTTTCCTTTATGTTGAAAGAAAAGCATTGAAAATTAATGAATAATTTCAGTTTCTTTTCAAGGCAAGGTTGACAGATGTGTGACAGGAGCAGGAGCCCCACTGAGAGCTTTGAGTGTGTATACTATGCCATTACCTGACCCGAGAATGCGCCAGACGTGATGTCACTTCCAATAGCAGCAGTGAGTGAATGCACAGGTGGAACACACAAGATTGGGAGAACCGGTAGAAGTCATGCAACTACATCTGACCCGAAGAATGTGATCTGTTGATCGAACACCATCCTACAAAATCTCCTGTGTAGTTTAGCTCTACTGGGGTTATGTAATAAAAGGGTTAGACTGGGCTCACACATTTTAACTGCTCTAAGTTTAAGTATCAGTTCACCCCAGGGTTGTGTACTAAGTCCGCTATTATATACTCTGTACACATATGATTGTACTCCTACCCACTCTGGCAATAAAATCATTAAGTTTGCGGACGACACTACGGTGATCAGACTTATCTCTGGAAAAGAGAGTGAGATGGAGTACAGGGATGAAATGGAACGATTATCAGAGTGGTGTAGAGCCAATAACCTGCTCCTGAATACTGCAAAAACCAAGGAACTGGTTGTTGATTTCAAGAAAAATAAGAGCGATGTTGAACCACTCATTATTGATGGAAGGCAGGTGGAGAGGGTTTCGGTGTTTAAATTCCTGGGAATGGAGTTGGAGGATGATCTGACGTGGAGTGCAAACACTAAAGGGCTGATAAAGAAAGCGCAGCAAAGACTGTACTTTCTGAGAGTCCTGAGGAAAAACCATCTACCTAAAAATCTGCTTCTTGCCTTTTATCACTGCTCCATCGAAAGCATACTTACGTATGGACTATGTGTGTGGTTCAGTGCTTGTACCTCCAAAGATGTTAAGGCACTACAGAGAGTTGTTAAGTCAGCAGAGAAAATAATTGATTGTACGCTCCCAACCCTGGAACAGATTTACATCTCCCGTTGTAAGAAAAAAGCCCTGGACATTGTACACGATCTGACTCATCCTGGTCACTGTCTCTTCCAGCTCTTGCCATCAGGAAAAAGATATAGAGCAATGAAAGTCAGAACTAATCGTTTGAGAGACAGCTTTTATCCAAAAGCAATAAAGGCCTTGAACATGGAATCAGTAGAATGATATTTATTTTATTATGCCACTGTTTTGAGTTGTTGCTTGCTTCCTTTAAAATCTTGTTGTTTACTATGTGACAATGACAATAAAGATATATTCTATTCTATTCTAAAATGAACTAAGTTTGTCCAGGAGCAGTAACCCATAGCAACCAATCGGTGGCATCTGAGGTGCAGAATCTAAGGGGGGAACTGGCAGCACTGAGGGCAGCTGCAAACATGGGGGAGAACAGGAGGCTCACTGAGCAACCACTGGCAGGGGCTGGTGTAGTGGGGGGTGGAGAAGGGACAGTGGAGGTTAATGAGGGAGATAGGTATGTAACAGTTAAGAGGGGAAGTAGGGGACACAAGGATAGGGGGACTGGTTCACAGCTTGTACAAACCAACAGATTTGCAACTTTAGGTGAAGATACTGGGGAAGACAGCTCTAAGCTAGCATGTATGGAGCAGGCTGACTCTCGGAGCACCCAGGGAGCCGGCACCTCCAATACAGGTGGGGAGAATAGTGCTAGGAAGGGAAGGCAGGCTATAGTTGTAGGGGATTCAGTTATTAGAAAGGTGGATGGAGTAATTCATTGCAAAGACCCTACATGCCGAACTGTGTGTTGCTTGCCTGGTGCTAGGGTTCGGCATGTGGTGGAACGAGTGGACAAATTGTTGGGGGGGGCTGGGGAAGACCCGGCGGTCTTGGTACTCATAGGTACTAATGACAAAGTTAGAGGAGGGGGGAAGTCCTCAAGAACGATTTTAAAAAGCTAGGCGAGAAGTTGAGGGTGAGGACTTCCAAGGTAATTTTCTCAGAGATATGACCTGTGCCACGAGCAACGTTAAGAAGGCAGCGGGAGCTTAGGGAGATTAATGCGTGGCTGAGAGATTGGTGCAGGGAGGAGGGCTTTGGGTTTCTCGAGAACTGGGCTACAGGCTCTTTGCCGGGGATGGGCTGCACCTCAATGATGATGGGGCTGCTGCTTTGGGGGAAAAGATGGCTAGCGGGTTGGAGGAGATTTTAAACTAGGAGTGGGGGGGGGGTGAAATTCTGTGGTAGACAGGATAGATGAGGTAGTGGGCATAGTAAGGGAAAATGGGGGAGGAGACTTGCTTTGGGATACTGATATTGGCAGGGAGGCCCATAAGTTGTTTACATGTCATTCTCACGCCGGAACCAGTATTAAATGTATGTTTACCAATGCAAGGAGTCTGACTGGTAAAATGGGAGAGCTGGAGGTACTGGCATTGGAGCGGAAATATGATGTGATTGGTGTTGCAGAAACTTGGTTGAATGAGTCTCATGACTGCGCTGTTAATATTGGGGGTTATACATTGTTTCGGAGGGACAGGGGCAATAGAAAAGGAGGAGGAGTGTGTCTGTTCATTAAGCAAGAATTAAAAGCAAATATTAAAGAGGAAGTGATGGGGTTAACAGAGGGAGCTGAATCCTTATGGGTTGAGCTTCTCACACATAGTAAAGAATCTACCAAACTAATTGTAGGGGTGTGGCCCCATTGAGTTATAATAACAATATAGTTACAGTGGATACAGAAAAGGCAGATGTGCTTAACCAGTTCTTTTCTTCTGTGTATACAGAAGAGGAGCCAGAGTGCCAAGTCCCACCCAATAGCTGCACTGTTGCCTCAGCTCCAACTACACAGTGGTTGACACAGGATATGGTGCTTAAAGGGTTACACAGGATAAATGTAAACAAGGCACCAAGGCCAGATGGAATACACCCTTGGGTACTGAGAGAGCTAGGGGCAGAATTACAGTGGCCCTTGTTTCTGATATTCTCAGACTCGCTTTCATCAGGTATGGTACCTAGGGATTGGAAGAAGGCGAAGGTCATTCCTATATTTAAAAAGGGAGTAAGATCTCAGCCTGGCAATTATAGGCCTGTAAGTTTGACATCCGTGGTGGGCAAGTTATTTGAAGGCTTGTTAAGGGAACACATACAAAATGATGTACTCGAGAATGGCATTATGAGCAGTAATCAGCATGGCTTTATGAAGGACAGGTCATGTCAGACCAATTTAATTGCTTTTTATGATGAGGTAAGTAAGAAGCTGGACAGTGGGGATGCAGTAGATATAATCTATTTGGATTTTACCAAAGCATTTGATACTGTTCCCCACAAACGACTGCTTTCTAAACTAAGGTCTATTGGTCTTAGTGAAGTCGTTTGCACATGGATAGAAAACTGGCTACACGATCGGGTACAGAGGGTGGTTGTTAATGGTACATTCTCTACTTGGAATAAGGTTCTCAGTGGGGTCCCTCAGGGTTCTGTACTGGGTCCACTTTTGTTTAACTTGTTCATAAATGACTTGGGGGAGGGTATTATAAGTAATGTATCAGTGTTTGCAGATGACACAAAACTCTGCAGACCAGTCAATTCTATCCAGGATGTGGCATCCTTACAGCAGGATCTTGACCAACTGGCAATCTGGGCAGCTAAGTGGCAGATGAGATTTAATGTGGATAAATGTAAGATGTAAAAATATGCAAGCCACTTATACCCTTAATGGGACTGCACTAGGCAAATCCATAATGGAGAAGGACCTTGGAGTCCTTGTAGATAATAAACTTGGCTGTAGCAAGCAATGCCAGGCAGCAGCTGAAAGGGTAAACAAGGTTTTGAGCTGTATTAAAAGGGGTATAGATTCATGGGAGGAGGGGGTTATTCTTCCCCTTTACAGAGCGCTAGTAAAGCCCCATCTAGAATATGCTGTCCAGTTCTGGTCTCCAGTGCTCAAACGGGACATGATTGAGTTAGAGAGGGTCCAAAGAAGGGCAACTAAGCTGGTAAAGGGTATGGAAAGTCTCAGTTATGAAGAAAGACTGGCCAAGTTGGGTCTGTTTACACTGGAGAAGAGGCGCTTAAGGGGTGACATGATAACTATGTATAAATATATAAAGGGATCATATGATAACCTTTCTAATGTTTTATTTACCAGTAGGTCCTTCCAACGGACACGAGGGCATCCACTCCGTTTAGAAGAAGGGAGGTTCCGTTGAAATATTCAGAAAGAATCTTTTACTTTGAGAGCTGTGAAGTTGTGGAATTCCCTCCCCGAATCAGTCGTGCTGGCTGATACATTATATAACTTTAAGAAGGGGCTGGATGGATTCTTAGCAAGTGAGGGAAAACAGGGTTATGGGAGATATGGGACTCTTGTTCCAACCCCAATATAATACGCATATGAATGAATGTTGCACTTAAAAAATTGGTAGTGATGAAAAAAGATGTGCACAAACTGCAGGGATGGTATTAAAACAAGCACACCTTTCCTGTCCTGAGAGCAATGCTTCAATTCTGAAATGGACCCTGAGGTCTTAGGGCTTGCAGATTATGTTGTCAAGTTATAAGCTTTCTGATAGTGGCTTGTATGTGGCACCCTTGCTGGGGTTGCTGCTTTTCGGTGGTTAACAATAGCAACACTTATACAGAAAGCATTCTTAGCACATAGTGAAGTGTAAATCATGTTGCTAAAGCAGTTAGGACAATGACATTTGTGAGTGAGATAGGTTTCCCATCACTCATACCTGGTGTAGATCATCAGCTTTTGTTTATTATTCTTTTTTCAGAACTTTTATAAGACAAGTTCACTCAAAAAACAATGCATTAAAATGTTTTTGTAAAAATATTTACAGACAATCTGCCCAGTGGCATAAAATTTTTACCAAATATAAGCATAACATTTTCTTGTGGTTCATTTATTGATTATTGTCTTTATGTGTGATTTAGCAGAGGCAGTTCTCAGTATTGTCTATGGCAGGGTGTTTTCTAGCTTTTATTAGCTGTGACAAGTAGCTGCTACTAAGTAGCTTCGTGAGTCTTCACCGTAAAGCAAATCTAACCTGATGTTAATGCTACAAATGGAGCAGATTGTACTGGTGAGTCAGGCACACACAGATCATACAGCACATGCTTCATTGTAGTAAAAAGGACATGACTGTGTGTGCCAGATGCTCCAATAAAGTCTGCACCTTCTGTGAATAAAATTGTTCTGTATCACAGCTGTTTAATTTGAAAGGACCCATAGGGTTAAGCTCCCCTATGGCTTTAAACCCTACCTCTTCATATTTCCACTGTTACTCTGCAAAGTCCGATGTATCAGTTTGTAGATATGCTTACACCTTATTGGTTTATTTGGTTGATCACTCCCCTTGTAGCCTGATATAGCGTTTAGCAAGGAGGTGTGGCTTCCTCTTTGGCTGTCTCTGTCTCTCGGTTCAAAGGTCCACTGAGCCTGGGAGCAGAAGTAGGCCCCAGAAAAGCCAATCACCCCAGAGTGTCACCATCCACTCTGGAGAAGTCGGGGACAGGGCCCCATGAATGAGGACTAGTTAGGTAGTTACTCGTGTCGAGCACTCTCTAGGCGAGTAGAGTAGAGGTAGAGAGGGAAGGAAGCAAGGCAGTTTTATAGCCCAACCAAGGAAAGTAGCTGGAAGTACCCCTCTATCCGGCAATGTTGCCTCAGCGTAGGGCCACGGAGTAGACATAGGAGACAGGCTAAAAAGTCACCTGGAGGACTCTCAAGCTAGGGGTTATCAACCTGAGGACTGAGGTATCTATCCTGACTGCTTCCAAAGGGGTGCCAAGCTGAAAGGTGCATTTACCCTGCCCATACTCTAAAAGGAGGTGGGATAAACCGGCGTGCATATTGTCTTGTTGTCCTCAGAGTACTACTATCATTTAACATCTATATCTGCATTTGTGAGTATAACCCTGCATTGCTACTTGTTTTTGACAATAAACTTGTACTATAGTTCAACTAAGCAAAAGGAAAATAGGGGAGCACACACCAGGATAGCCCACTAAGGTAAGTTAATTCGTGCTGCCACGCTAAGCTGCCCCCGATTGGGCCGAGATTTCAACAAAAATTGATAAAGAAGCGGAGCACAGAAAAACTTAAAAATAAAAACATAAATTTATTTCATCGTTTAAAAACAGGTCAGAGCATATTCACTTCTTTAGCGTTTCGTGGTAACACCACTTCCTAGAACTATAGTTCAACTGCAAGAACCTTCTGGTGTCCATCTTTGCTAATCTGCACTGCACATAGCTATAGTGAGTTGTAGTTCAACTACACCCTTGCTCCGTATGGTATCTTCACCTAGTGAAGGCCCATCCTGTTTAAGAGAGTCGCATGTAACCCATGCTCAATACTAGCCTGAGTTTTGTCTAAATATAGCCAAACAAGCGTTACAGTCTTTATAAGCAATAAAATAAATATAAGATAGTCATCATTTCCGCACTGCAACAGATGCATAGGTTATTGTTTCCTCTGCACGCCTGCCCCTTGGATGTGGTGGGAGTCGCTCCTTGCATATCTCAGCATAATTAAGTTCTTCCTTTAGTTCTTGCTTCTCTTTAACCTATAGCAACAGAGACAATAAAGAAGTGCTCATCTTTACAGCCTGAAACTCTCACTGGAAGGGAATCCCAATTATTCCAAGACTCAGAAAGACAGTATGGTGTATTAAATTGTTAATTCAATTTCATATTAGTCCCTTAGCTTTTATCACACTGCTAATTATTAGTTGAGGACTGTACATATCAGCACATCAGCAATGTTTGCAACATAAATAGTCAACTCATGGTAAAAAAGAGTTCCTAAATCTGCCTTTTAATATTTTAGATGTGAAACACAGCACTGGTCCCTAATTTCATGGCCGATGACACAGACTGTAGAAATGATATAATGGACATCTGAGATTAAATTAAGGCAAAGATTCCATGGAGTTATTTGTCCTCTGGCATAAAAATCACAGATTTCCTGACCTATGTTTGAGGGGACGCCATGCCTGACAGTGCTCAAAGAACACAGGGCAAATGCCAACAGATCATACAGGGAAACTGCACAGAGAAACCGCCATGTGTGACATTAACACAAGTTCCCTTAAAGAGGGCAAAAAAAGGAAAAAACATACCAGGAGGCAGATACACACCAAGTACATTTACACACTAGCAGTTACTATTTCACTTACCTTGATTCTCTCATCAGAAAAATCTGTAAAATACATCACATGATTTTATATATTTCAATAATTATGGTAACTATAAATTACTATATTATTATACCTTATCCCTTAGCATGGCAGTCTTAAAGAGGACCTGTCACCCAGACATAAAAAGCTGTATAATAAAAGCCCTTTTCAAATTAAACATGAAACCCAAATTCATTTTTATATTAACACATCCAACCCCATTATAAAGGCATTTAAAAATCCCAGCTGTCATTTATATATTGCTTGCTCCGCCTCTATGCCTTAGGCATAGAGGCGGGGCAGACAGTAACTTTAGCTTTCCATTCAGCACTACCTAGATGTCACTGTACATCTCACTTCTCCCCTCCCTCCTCCTCATCTAACTGTGCAGCCAGTGCATGGGCATGGGCATCTGGTCCCCCATTCTGTAACATAAACAAGATTTTGGCATGATACAAAGCTTGCCTTCATATCAGTGTCCACAAAATGGCGCTGGCCTGCTTGCTGTGATTAGTAATTCCAAGACGGAAGGAAACACGATTTATATTATTTATATAAAGTAAGGAAAGTTAATTTTGCTCAACTAACAATATAGAAAATAATTTGGAGTTATTTCTTAGGGTGACAGGTCCCCTTTAATAATGCTGATTTGTGTATTTGCTTTCACATGATTTACTAACTGACAGAACAAAAACAAATATCAAGGTTGGGGGATGAAAGGTTAAAAAAAGTCAATAAGCCCTTCATCATGCAAGAGATGCAAGAAAACAAAAGTTTATGCTACACGTCTATATGTGTCTTAAAAAGATACCAACACCAGATATTAAACCCTTTTTTGCAACTTTCATAACTCTATCTTTGCATATCTTTATAGTATTTGCTTGATGCAATAGCATTACCTATCCAATCCCCCATGGTCCTCTATGAGGGGACTGCTATATTTGTGCAGCAGGAGGCCGTTAGCATTAGAAGCTATAACTTACAGGCTGAGAAGGGACAGTCAGGTTGGCAAAACAGTCAGGTTTAGGAACTTCAAGTAACAATTACTTACAAAAGCAGCCCTATTAGTGAATAAAAAGCAACATGATCTATAGGGAACCTTTTACTTATATTTATATTTTGAAGAGTAGTATCAGTATCACTTTTAAAACTGAAATGTTCTTAACCCTCACTGCATTCAGCTGCACTGTATTTACAACATGCAGCCTGGTGTGGTATGTGGGCACCACTTGGATGCACAAATTAGAGAATGCCAATGGGCACACAGTGCTATGGTGCACTTAAATCTGTGTATCTGTTTTAATAAGCAATACTAGTGCAATTTGCTAAACGGCCCCTTCTGACTTCAGAACAATATCACAGAAGCAGCTTCTGAAAATACTTGGAGAAGAACTGACTTCTGCTACATTGTTTTAAGGGTCAGAACCAGAGAACAAAAATGGATAAACAAATGCTGCAATTCCAATGTTGTTTAGACTGACATTTTTTTTTCATTAAGCAAATACTGTTTTGGGATGGGGTTGGAAGCTACAACCCAAGTTATGTTTGTCAAGTACATACCTGTCAGCAAGTTATTGTATTTCCTTTTTATTTTCTGGACTGTTAAATAATACAAAATACAGAGGGAAAAATATTAAGTGAAAGTCAGTAATTCCTCTAGCAACCTGTATCCTTACTATAGTAGAAACAGTAAACTCTACAGAAGAACAGTAAATTCTAGTTGTTGACTGGCAGCTAAGGGCTACTCAACCTGCACTTTTGAGGATGCATGGAGGCACAGTATTAAACTGTGCATGTGTGTATAAGTTTAATGGAAAGCGATTGAATACACTCTGTAAATTATTTCCCAGTTGAATAAGATGTACAGTAAAAAAAATGCCTTGCATGGCTATTGGGTATACAGTTATGGGATCCCTTGTATGAAAACCCATTAACTAAAAATTTCCAAGTTACAGGAAGGTCATCTCTTATAAACTCCATTTTATAGTAAATAAAGTACCCTCTATTTTAAAATATAGGAATATTAGAAGTCATGAGGAATTCCATGACCATATAAAAGCATGAGACTGAAGGTCGAGTGCTTTTATACAGGTCATGGAACTCTGAGTGGATTTCTCGAGCATTCTTAATAACAGGTACAATACCTGTATTTTATGTAATAATGTAACTAGGAATCTTTGCACAGGTAATAATCAAACTAATGCTTATCAGCTTACCATGACTGACTGACGGATACTGTTTCTTGACAGACTGATAATAATTGGTATTAAAGTTATAATTTGTATTCCAGGGGTACAGTAATTAAAATGAAACAGACAAAATATATTTGGTGTAATTTAAAACTTACTTTGAATGCAAGCTGTTATAAGCAATGCCAGCAGGAGAATAATAACAGAAGCTTCAATGATGTATTGGATTGTTAACCAGTTTCCTTGTATATTGGCTTCTAAAAGTGAAGATATTTGTACAAAAATTTACTAATTTAGGACAATACATACATGCACAAAGCCTATAATATATACACAGTTATATTAAATGAACATTTTTTTTGCTTTTGGCAGTGAGATTTGTGCCTATTATGCGTGGGGCTAAAGCTGGCCATACATTGGTATATACATGATATATTGGTGCAAACTCAGCCACTCTTGACAGAGTTAGCAGCTTATTTGCCCATGTAAGGGGACAAAACAATGGCTTTCTCAGTTGATTAGGACTTGATAGATAATCTAACAAACAGAAAGTACACTGGCTTTGGGTGCAGTTCTCTCTGATCAGTAAGCATGTGGCCCCATATAATCCGACCATTGATTTATTCCAGCATGTATTCAATTGTCCTCATATAATGCTTATTTATTGTAAAAACTGTGCAATGAATCAAAACAATTGTAAAATTGATTGTGTCATCTTTTACATAAAATATTTTTTTTCATAATTCAAGAAAAATATTACTATTTGCAAAAGGCATTTGCCTTTCTTTACTAGGGCAAGTAATGGGCAAGTAATGTGAGCCATAAGTAAAAATGACCTTTTTTTTAACATGCTTGGGCCCCACAGCAAGATCATTGGGCCTCTAAACCTAAGCAGTTTACATAACTTATGCAAAAACTTATGTAACTTCCATATCAAACAATGACAGCCAGAGCAGGGGCAGGAAGGAGTGTAAGGTTTAAATTAAGGGCAAACTCCACTGACCGAAAGAACTGACCATTAATTAGCACATTATTTAGCATATTATGCTTTATAATACGCATATATATGAACTGTTTATTATAGAGTAACAGCTGTTTATATTGCAAACACAAGGGGTGTGAAAAAAATGTTGGTTCTGAGTGCATATGTTCATGGGGGCCCCCGTATAAATAATTTGTACTGAGCCCCAAAGTTTCTGATGGTGGCCCTGATGGCCTCCTTTATACCTTCATTCAAAAATATTACTTTGATTTCCTTAAATAGCATCTTCTTTGAAGAAAGACCTGAGTCTTTCCCTGAAGAATAAGCTTTCCTGGTTTTTGTCTCTCCAGTGTATAGATCTGTGCACTTATCACTACACTGAACTGCATATACCACAGTGCTTTGCTTGTGCTTAGGTGTTGTAAAAAAAAACTTTTCACCCCATACATTTACAAACACTATATGCAAACTTTCCTTATCTCTATTGCCGCTGCAAGTAAATTTGTCATCTGGGCAGTATTTTACCAGTAAAGATATTTAAAATGACAGATGAGATTAGTACTAAAAAAAATTACAGGCACTCTAACTTATTGAACCAACTGGGTGCACACAAAGCCAAATACCATACAGTGCTATAAATGACAAGCTTAAAAAATGATTGAACACGCCTAATGACATGAACATGACAATGCACTGCTGTTTACCTTTATTGTTATTGCGATTTAATTACAATTAAAAATGATTTAATTGTAAGTAGCCCAATTATACACAAACATTTGCACTTTTAATTATTCTTTTCTGTTTCACCAATGAATTATATTTGCGTCCAGTGCATTGTTATATAATACAGTTATATATACTTAATATATACATACCTAAATATACAAATATTTAGTTAAGTTCTTGTAGCGGATTAAACAAGTAGCTAGTTCTATTGTGAAAATCCCACATTTCGGAAAGCTTTGTCTTAGAATTTGGTTTTAAGCTATTCATTCTGTGGGAGGAAATACTATTGGAGGAAATTTGTATGTTACAGTACGGCAGCCAGTGATCTCACAGATATATTTTATGTATTTCTACTGGCAATAACCTTTGCCCTAAAAGGCTTTCATTTTAATCATTTAAAATAATCCCTCAATATACCTGCTAAACTCTACAAAACAAAACAGCCCATACAAATGGCTTTAATGCATTTCTGCCTCAGCTTTTTGAAAATTAGAATGAATTTCTATCAGAATCTGAAAACTTCATATTGCTTTTAACCAACATATAATTTATATAAATTCTATTAAACAATCTTACCAAACTGAAATATATATATATATATATATTTGTAAAAATTTACCTTTTACATAATTTACTGTAAGCCCTCATTTAGTGATAGGCTGTGTGTTCCCTCACACACAGCTCTAACTGTAACAGGAAGATGTGTGGGAGTAAAAGACAGAATTATGTCCATAAATTGGCTGATATGACCTAACCTGTATGTGTGCGCTTGGTTTGTTTGTGAGCCCAGTGAATCATAGAATCCCAGGGAAAGGCCTTTAGTACTTGAAATGGCAATTTTTTAGGATTACCCAATGGGACATGCTACTAGAAATGTATATTTTTATGGAAACGCTTTATTTAGCTGAAGAAGACTGTCACATATGGGCTGTTTTATGCAATATATTTTGTAGGGAACTGCAATGTCCAGGGTTATAGTTTTCCTTTACACTAACTGAAAAGATAAAAAGTGATACCTTTCGGACATTGCTTTGTTGTCACCTGCACTGTGGTTCCAGTTCCATTCCATCTCTTCTTATTCACTTCAACACTGCAGCAGTACTTCCCAGAGTCATTCTCCGTCAGGTTGGTAATGACAATTTCCTTGTTGGTGTTTTTATTAAGAAACCTCACTCTGTGTTTGTAACATGGATGATTCTTGAGATCTGTTCCTTCCCCACAAACTGACCATGTGACAGAGAAAATACTGGTATCATTACCAAAGGTGCAATTGATATTCACTAACCCTCCAACTTCAGTTCTCAGGAGCTCAGGCTGTTCCACTACCAGCGTATCATTATTGCTGGCATCTTGTTGGGAGAGAGAAAGTAATGTAATTAGTGACATTTCTTCTTTCCTTCAAAATACAGCACTTAAAAGCATGCTTACTCCAAGTATCACATTTTCATAATCATTTTAATGTGTTTTTATAGAAAAAAGAAACAATACTGATGTACCTTATACAGAGCAAATCCTTATTTAGTTTACTAAAATTTTCCTTCAAATCTGCTTGGCTCTAGAAAAGCAATTGTTATGCTTTTTGACCATATCTCTCTCACCCTGTTCAAGTTCTCTCTTAAGTATAAACCAATCTACGTAAAGAAACAGATATCGAGATAGAGACTAACAGGTGGGGGCAATAGGTTATTCTTGGGTTATGGTCAGACAACAGCAGAGCATTAGAAAGGAATATAAAATTAAAAAAAATATCATCTTCAAGATTAAATTGTTTTTTAGTCTAGCTGCCCTATTGTACCTTAAAGGGGTGCTTCACCTTTAATTATCTTTTATGTTATAGAATGGCCAGTTCTTAGGATCTTTTCAATTGTTCTTCATTTTTTATTTTTTTATCATTTTAAAATTAATGATTCCTCATCTGACTCTTTCCAGCTTTCAAAAGGGGATCACTGACACCAGCAGTTAAAAAATGACTGTTTTGTGAGGCTACAATTTTATTGTTATATTCATATTCCAGTTTCTCATTCAAACCACTGCCTGGTTGCTAGGGTAATTTGGACCCTAGCAAGCATATAGCTGCAAATATTCTAAACTGGAGAGTTGCTGGATAAAAAGCTAAATAATTTGAAAACCACAAATAATGAAAAAATGAATAACAATTGCAAATTGTTTTAGAATAGCACTCTCTACAACATACTAAAAGTTAATTTAAAGGTGAACAACCCCTTAAAAGGAATAGTACAATCCTCATTGAAGCATCTTTCATACATAAATTAAACTAATGGTGTGTTATGTGCTCATATCAAGTTCAAATCTGCTGCCCAGTACTGGCCACTAATATTTTTTTTACTGATTTAGACTCTGCACCCAGGCCCAGGGAGGTATAGTTCCATTAAGCCTTGTTGTTCCAGGTTCTTTCTGTACCCATTAGAAATAAATAAAATATGTGTCTATATTTTTACATTTTTTTCATATTATGAATATATTTCTTGATCACAAGTTAAATATCAGATTTTAGCATTTATTAGAGCACAGTCCCTTACCTTTTCTCTAATGGGGTTGATTTATTGCTACTTTTTGAGGGTTAGTGCAGGTAACATAATTTTTATAGACTGGTGAAATTCTACACATCCATACTGCAAGAATATACATTTTGAATACTTCAATACTAGTGCTTATTTGTGAAAATGGTTCAAGAATTCCTAATGCATATTTTGTGTACAAATAGGCTAGTATAATACTCACATAGCACCTCTTTTCTATATTCATATATATTGACTCAGGGTAAATTTAAGTTGTGAGGGCTTTTTTTTCTTTTTTAGGTGCAAGTATGGCTGTATATGGCTTTTAGCAACTATCAGCTTTAGTATAAAGGGCTGATCAACTGCAGGTATGTTGTTGCTTCTAGATGCTGGTTATCACTGCAGTATAATGTATACCCATGGCTGGTGATATTTAATACAATTCTTTTGTACTACAAAAGTTCCACCTTGATACAAACACTTTACAACTTATATAAAAAAAAATATCAAGTAATCTATTTTAAAATGAACCCATCTTTCCTGTTCTCATTTTAACTGGCTAGATTTGTAATCAACAAAACAAATAACACAATAATTAACATAGATATTTGGGAAGGGAAAGCACGCAGATTAAATTTGGGTTTTCAGATGCTCAATACAGAATATGAAACAGCACATTGCATTGTATTCACCCTTTGTACCAGTGTTCACATCATGGTATCATTTGTATGGTGTACTTACATGGATATTATTTGGGTTAACAATTTTAATCTGTGTTCATTTATAAGATTTAAGTGTTATCCTCTAATACATAGACTAATTGTAAAATACGACATAGTTTATGAACACGCAAAGAGATTTAGTGTTGGTGCCACAATGAACTAATTTAATATTAACTCTTCAGCATGAATGGACAAAAGAGGAAAGAAACATTTTTCCTGAAGTACTTACCAGTTTTCTCAGAGAGCTGAAGCAAGGCAAGTAAAAGAAATATGCAGAGCAGCTGAAGTTGGGTGTCCATCTTCCTGTAGAGAGAGAATTTGAATGTATTGGCTGCATGCAAAGGATAATTTTTTTGTTCTTTTAGCCACATTATTTCCTCCACCCCCTTCTCCAGCCACATGTTCTTTGGCTATTTGCGCTTCAGACATAAAGTGTTTATGTTAACAAGCACACCCTCAAATACAGTTAGGTGTGAGATGACTTGTCAAAGGATAATTCGCTTCTCTGTCTTAGAAATAAAAAAAATACAGGATTACTTGTTACAATAGAAAGAGGGGAGGTATCTAATAACCTTTGATCATGTTTCTCCATCAAACCCAACTGGTACTGTAATACACACAGATAGAGGCCCTGCTATCATTAGTTAGAGGTGCCTAAAATGGGTGCTAAAAGAATAATTGCTATTCTAGTCTTTCTGTTTTTCTTCTGCATTTCATGAACCTAAACTTATCCAGTAGTTCCCTGCCCAGTTCTGTGTTTCCTCTGAGGATGTTACTAACATTTAAATGCCATTTTGCAGTCAATGATTCCAGCAAGAGATTGATTTGTTTCCAATTTGACCATCCATTAAACAAATGAGAGTTTAGACTGTTAGTATAAGCTGACCTAAGAGAAGTCAAACTAAAAAGTGCTAACACTGCAGAACAAGAGCTATATAAATGGATATAAATGATAAGATCACAGCAAGGATGGTGCTTTTGATAAATTATTAATTTAAACCCCCAGTAATTAAAATAACAAAGTCTTCTTATTATTCACTTAACTAATCCGGAAAAACAGTTACCTCCTAAGACCTTAGGGGTCATTTACCTATTCCCCAGATGGTAGCACAAAGGCGCAGTCCCTTTTGCAGATTGCAACAGTTTTTTGCACTTTTCTTCCTTTTTGTGCGCATACCAAGGCTGCTAGATTTTTAACTGAACTATCTGACCTGCCTTTGGATAATTTACAGCATGGGTCTCAGGGAGGCAAGAGAGAAAATAAGTCAAGTATGACAGTGCTAACTGAAACCATATAGCCATATATCTTCTAATTCTTAACAATTATGCATGAGAAGCTTATTTTGTGCACATTGAGAAAAGATGATTGTACTTGCCACAGGGCGTACCATGTATAGTTTTGTAAATGTATCTTTTATATCGATACTTTCATTCCTTTAATACAACTGCTTTCTTTGCTTTATGTTCCCTTTGGTTAAAGGGGTGGTTCACCTTATATTTATAGAATGGCCAATTCTAAGCAACCTCTCCTATTTATATATCAGTCTCTCATTCAAACCACTCCCTGGTTGCTAAGATAATTTGGATCCTAGCAACCCGGTAGCTGGTATAACTCCAAACTAGAGAATTTCTGAACAGTTATTAAAATAATTACAAAACTACTACTACTGCTGAAAGTCTTTACATATATTTTATAAAGTTAAAATGAATTTCAATTTCATTTCCACAAGATACTCTGTAGGTGAGTTAATGGCGGCAGTAGCATTACTAGTAGTATAGACAAAGTAAAGAGATGAATTGTGCTCACTAAAAAAGTGAAGTTAGCCACAATTTTCCAAAAATTAGTTTGTCAACAGGAATTCACTTTTTTTTCTCAGGTCTTACTGTGTCATGGCTTCCACAACAGAAACAATAGATATTGCCAGTTAATGGTACAGCTGGCATTGGATTAAAAGTTCAAGAGAAACAAACAGGGTGATTTGAAGTCATTGTCTTTGCAGCTCAAATTTGCTTTGCTCTTCTGTTCCAGTAGTATTTTGGTAAAGAACATTTGTTTTATACTTTGTATCACCTGGGGCCTGAAAAAAAACATTTGCTCTGATGTCTTGTGTAGAGAAAATACAGTATATCCAAATTAGCCTTGACCATACCTTCTTCTTACTTGCTCAGTCTATGGATATAAAGAATGTTATTGCAAGTAACGCTATTCACAAGGATTTTCTCCCTACAACCACATGTCCATATCACAATGGATGTTTGGAAAAAACACTGCATTGGGCAATCGACATAGCATTTACATCTGAACTTTACACTTTGCATGGAGTACTGCTTTGTTAAATAAGCCTTGCAAATCAGTGCACTAACTATAGTGTTTGTATGATGAAACAGGAGCTTATTATATACAGGTATGGGACCTGTTATCTGAATGCTTGGGACCTGGATAATGGGTCTTTCAGTAATTCACATCTCCATACCTTACATCTTCTAAAAAATATTTTAAATATGAACTAAACCTAATAGGATTGTTTTGCCTCCATAAAGGATTAGTTGGTATCAAGTACAAGGTTCTCTTCCTGTAATTCTGAACTTTCTGGATAAGGGGTTTCTGGATAATGTATGCTATACCTGTATTAGTTCTTCTACTTGAGAGCAGAAGTTGATAGGAGGTTTCAGGAAAAATGTGTAACCAAGCAAGCTGTGTGATAAATATTTGCAGCATCCCTGTACTTGTGTCACGGCCGTTGTTGTCATGTGAGCAATACCCACCCTTCTAAAACCATCTGTGCAATATAAAATAGATTCACACTGGTGAACAGCAGAAGATAGGAATGATAGAACAGTGTGTGAGAGAGAGTTCTCTTACTGTTTTCAAGCTATTTAATAATATTAAACAAAAGAAATCACACAAACATACAAGATTTCTACTTTATATATGTATAGGCCAACAGGTGTCTATTTTTTTTAATGTTTTTAACTGAAATATTTCATTGGAGGAGAACAAATAAAAAAGTGTTGATTCTGTTGAAAAATAGAATTCATTGGCATACAATTAATGTTTAACACAAATTCTCTTATAGAGAATATATATCTATAAATCTTGTTTCATCCAGTCTTGGAATTCACAATCACAGCAAGCAGGCAGATACCATTTTGTTTCTTAAGTTAATTTAATGAGGGGCCATTCACCAACTGTCTCCAGAATGTTAGGGAGGGGAGGGTATCTCCCATCCAGTGCATAATTACTGTTTTTTTGGCATTGAATATGTGCGTGCATAGCCTAGCTCTGGCCATGTTGGTAGAGTTTCGTCTATGACTTCTAGCAAACAAGTTATTGTGTTTACTACCTGTGGCATACCCAGTTCGCTTGCCAGGGTCTCCATTATTTTGGACCAAAATTCTTGTATGTGGAGGCAGGACCAAGCCATGTGAATGAAGTTGGCCTCAGGATATTTACACCGTGGACAGAGGTTATCCTGTCTCCTCCCAAATTTCATTGGCTTAAGGGGTGTGATGTAAATTTGGTGCAGAAATTTGTACTTTATGAGCCTATCTTTTATCGAAATTAGGAAGTTATAGGCATTGTCGGTGGCTTTGTCCCATTGTTCATATTCAAGCTCTGGGAGGTCCTGTGTCCAAAGACGGTAGGCTTGATCAAAGGGCAGCTTAAATGTTTTCATGATCTCTTTGTATAGCCTGGATAGAAGTTTGGCTGGAGATGGGGAGAGCAGGATGTCCTCTAATGTTAGCTTAGTTATGTTGGGGGAAAGAGTGTGGAATTGAAAGGCGTGCCTAATCTGGAAGTATCTATAGAGTTGTACCTGTCGGCCCAAGGCTCCTTCTTGGAGGTCTTGGTGTGTGGGGAACTTGGGATCAAATATAAGGTCACTGAGTTTTTTAAAAAGAGATTCTATATCATTCACATAAGTCCATGCCCAGGTGGAGCTTACAACTGTATGATTTGTATAGTGCCAACATGTTATACTTGTCAATTGACAACAGTCGATATCAAAACAAAACATAGTAAGCTAACTTCCCTTTAAGCAAGGTGATGCTTGCCATTACTGATGACTGTAAGCTGAAATAAGGGACAGTACTATTCCTAAGGTTGCTATTTACTAATTGTTGGATTTTTTTTCCGATTCCGAAAAAAACTTTTTCGGGATTTATTATGTGACAAAGCTGTGCCAATTCTGAATCCGAAAATACTCCACCTAAAACTTGTTGAGATCATGTACACTGTAGAAGTCAATGGCAGATAATCCCTTCCCTGGAAGATGTTTCTTTCCTGCTAAACTTACGTGTTTTCGTATTTTTGATGCTAGCTTTTGGGCAACAATGCAAGTCTAAGTTATCTTGGGACAAGTAAAAAAATTCGACCTTTTTGACAAAAATTTTTTTTTTGCTTATTTCCTGCACGTTTTTTCAATTCAGTTATATACGTGAACATTTATTAAGAAAGTTTATTAAGATTTTTATTTAAAAAATGAGAAAAATTTGAGTTTTAAATCTGTCTCAACATGTGTTCTGCAAAACAAATAAACCTATTGTTGTTGTTAAATCTTAGAACATATGTTCTCAAACCAAGCTCTACCCACACATTTTTCTAGATTATTACATCTGGAACTTAATAAATGCCCATCTACTACATATAAGTGTGCTATGACTCATCCCTTTAAACTTAAAAAATAATTATCAGATTGACTAAAGGTCGATAAGCGTTATTGCACGCTTTTTTTGCGTTAAAATTGATGCAGAAAAATCGCGAGATTCGCTAAAGTATTATCGCATGCGTTAAGTCGCATATCGTGTGCGTTAAATTTCGCGCAACTGCATGTGTTAATTTTAACACATTGCGTTAATTTGCGCACAGAAATAATACTAACGCATGATTCACAAACACATATCCGTGCTAAATATCGCATTAGTCTATGCGAAAATGAACACCTACTTGAGGCAGGCAGTAATTATAGGAAAGTACAGTACATGAGCTTTTGGCAACACAATATGGACTTTGCAGTGGGATTTATTCAAGCATGTGTTGGCCCTAGAGTGATGTAGCCTCCAGTTTGCAGGGTAATGGTAATTTTCATAAAAGTCATTTTCCGAAAGTAATGGAGTGTATGGCTAATATGGCGTGCGTTTTTTCACACGCGGTGACTATTTGTGCGCACTGCGATGATTAGCTTGCATTGCGTCAAATACCGCACAAAAATAGTCTTAGTGACTTAAATAACGCAAGCAATAAAATTTTGAACACATGCTATAAATAGCGCTCAAAATATCAACCTTTAGTGAATCAACCCTCAAGTCTCTAACTGCAACGAGAACCTCATTTCAGTGTTGTACTTATATACAGTAGTGTTCTCTGCAAGTGGAGAGGGGTTGCTGCAACCAGAAATACATGTATGGAAAAGCAAATAACTAATTACTACAACACCATCTGTAAGCGTGCAGAATGGAAATAAATTGTAATTGTGGTGGCACAATTCATTCAACAGGTAGACTTGGTCCAGGTCAACTTATATGTAATCTGCTGTTATCTCTGCATCTTGAACTTCTATGAATGTTTTTACATGCCTCATGTCCTTATTCATGTTAACCTGCTAGTTACTGTTAACCATTAAAGGACAAGGAAAGGCTAAGTCACTTGGGGGTGCCAAAATGTTAGGCACCCCCAAGTGACTTAAATCGCTTACCTTGTACCCCGGGCTGGTGCCCCTGTTAGGAAAAAACAGCACCAGCCCGGGGTACCTGTATCGATGCGCTTCCTCCTTCCTGCTTCATTTTGCTGCGACTATACGACAGGCGCATGCGCAGTAGAGTGAAAAGCCGACTTCTCTGTTAAAGTTTGGCTTTTCACTCTACTGCACATGCGCACGCATGCGAAGCAGGAAGAAGGAAGCGCTGCAGCTACCCCGGGCTGGTTTTGTTCTCTCCGAACAGGGATACCAGCTTGGGGTAAAAGGTAGGCGATTTAAGTCACTTGAGGGTGCCTAACATTTTGGAAATCCCAAGTGACTTTGCCTTTCCTCCTTTAACAAATTTAGCTATAATGTATTGTGTTCAATTACAAATACATCTTAGTGACATTAATGTAAATGTTTATAGATGCTCATTATTATTTGTACACCATAACAGATGCATAGGTGATATTTTCCTCCTTCCTGATCTGTGGGTGTGACGGTAGATTTCCTCTGCAGATCTCAGCATAATGAACTGTTGGGTTATCTTCTTGCTCCTCTCTTTCCTACAGTGCCAGAACAAAGTTAGACACCATTTGCTGTGTGTTCACAGCTCAGAAACAGACATTCCCAAGCAGTGGAAAGACACATTTGTTGTTTAAATTGGATAATAGTTTGCCACACAGGTCTGTCAGGCACAGGACTTAAAGAGAAACCCCCCTTTTAAAAAGACTGTTGAATGCAGCTCTGAAAAAGCTTTAAACTTTTCACTTGTTCTTCAATCTGTGACCCAGGGGTCTTATAAGTATCACCAGGAAGTGTAACCTCTGTTTGTGTGCGCAGCATAATGTACAGCTAAATAGCAGTATTTAAACATGGATGTAACGATACCTGGTGGTCTAGCGGGGCGGCGGGGACGCCCGCCGCCTCCTCCGGTGCGGGGACGCCCGCCGTCGTCATCTAGGCGCGCGCGCGCGCCTCTCTCTGTCCCTTATGCGCATGCGCGCTCTTGATGCGCGCGCATGCGCACTCGCGTTGTCGCCGGCGCGCGCGTGACGTCATTTCGGCGCGAAATTCAAATATTTAAAGCGCTCACTGTGCTCTATTCGTTGCCCAACGTAGGTTTTCCTTGCTGATTTCCTGGGTGCGATTCCTGTTCCTGTTCTCCTGTGTTCCTGACCTTGCCTGTATTTGACTTCTCTCGCTTGCTGCCTGTATTGACCTTTTGCCTGTTCTTGACCTTCCTTATTGCTGCCTGGACCGACCATTGCCTGCCTGACTATTCTACTGGATCCTGATTCTGTGCTGCGCTGCCTGACTGTTGCTGACCCCGGCCTGTCCTGACTACTCTAGTGTTTCCCATCTACCTGTCATACGATTGGTTCCTGTGCTTTCTCAGAATTCTCTCCTTGGGTTTCTCACAATAAGACCTGGCGGCATCCGAGTAGCGAAGGGCTCCTCCCGACGTGAAAGGCGGCGGTTATAGGCGGAAGAGTGAGCCGAGACCGGACCCTTAGAGCCTGTTCTGAGTTTTAGGATACCACTCGTGACATTACGTTGGGCCCGTAAAAAAATGGATGCTGAAGGGGCTGCGGCGCCACTTTCCTCTGAGGATATCCGGGCGAGTCTCCTCCAGCGTCTTGGGGAACAAGAAGCTCAGCAAAACCAGATTATTCAGTGGCTCCAGAGATTGTCCGTGAGGTTGGATGCGCTCCAACAACAGCCTGCTGCTCCTACTCCGGCTTCTCTTCCTGGAGGCAGTTCTCTTCACGCTGCTCCGGTAACGTATGTAGTGGAGCCTAAAGTTCCTTTTCCTGAAAAATTTTCTGGGGAACGTCATAAATTCTTTGCTTTCCAGGAAGCATGTAAATTGTATTTTAGCTTTCTCCCTCGTTCCTTTCCTACCGAGGGGTTGAAAGTCAATTTTGTAATGACCCTCCTGACTGGGGATCCACAGCTCTGGGCATTTTCCTTACTTCCCTCTGATCCAGCCCGTACATCCCTTGATTCCTTTTTTAAAGCTATGGCACTAATCTATGATGATCCTGATCGTTCTGCCTCTGCTGATTCTGCTATCCGCAATCTCCGGCAAGGTAAACGACGGGTCGAGGATTATTGTACGGAATTCCGCCGTTGGGCGGTTGAAACAGGGTGGAATGATACTGCTTTACGAAGTCAATTTAGAGTGGGGCTATCTGATGCTGTGAAAGACAGCTTGGTTAACTTTCCCACGTCATCCTCCCTAGACTCCCTGATGCACCTTGCCATTCAGATTGATAGGAGGCATAGGGAGAGACGCCAGGAAAGACTTCCTGCAGTGGCTCCACAAACCTCTCCTCCAGAGTGTTTATTCAAACCTGAGCAGACTTCCTCTAGACCCTCAGAGGAACCCATGCAGCTGGGTTCTACCCGCTTATCTGCCGAGGAAAAAGTTCGTAGACGGGCTAACGGGTTGTGTTTGTACTGTGGGGATCGGGGTCATTTTCGTAGCACTTGTCCCAAGAGGCCGGGAAACGACAAAGCCTAAGCAGATCTGGGGAGTTCTGCTTGGGCAATGTCATTCCTACTCCCCAACAAAGTTCCTCTAAAGTCATGATTCCGGTCCTTTTGGGATGGGATACGAGTACTGTGGAGAGCCTGGCTTTCATTGATTCTGGGGCAGAAGGGAACTTTTTAGATGTTAACTTTGCCCGTAGACACGCTATACCCACACTTCCTTTGGTCCCTTCGGTCAAGTTAATCGCCATTGATGGTACTTCCCTAGGTCGTGGGGTTATATCTTTAAAGTCCGTAAGCTGTTCCATGTCGATAGGTTCTCTCCATGTGGAACAAGTTTCCTTTTTTATCATTGATTGCCCGAATACCCCGGTGATCTTAGGTCTCCCCTGGTTGCGTAAGCACAGTCCCCAAATTGATTGGCTAGCTAACAAGATTCTTCAGTGGGGAACAGACTGTCAGAGTTTATGCATGAAGCCTGTCCAAATTTTGGCCGCAACCTCGTTACAGGGGCTACCTTCTCCTTATTTTGCCTTTGCGGATGTCTTTTCTAAAAAAGCAGCCGAAACACTTCCCCCACATAGATCCTATGATTGTGCCATAGATTTGATTCCAGGTTCTTCTCCTCCTAGAGGTAGAACTTACCCCTTGTCTCTTCCTGAAACTCAGGCTATGGAAGAATATATTAAGGAGAATCTAGAGAGAGGTTTTATAAGACCCTCTACCTCTCCGGCAGGAGCTGGGTTTTTCTTTGTGGAAAAAAAAGATGGGGGTCTCAGGCCATGTATTGACTATAGGGGTTTAAACAAAATCACGGTCAAAAACCGTTATCCCCTTCCCCTAATTTCTGAGCTCTTTGATAGGGTTAAGGGAGCCACTATTTTCTCTAAACTTGACCTAAGAGGTGCATATAATTTAATACGTATCCGGGAAGGGGATGAGTGGAAAACAGCCTTTAATACCCGTGATGGGCATTATGAATATCTGGTTATGCCCTTCGGCTTATGTAATGCTCCTGCTGTCTTCCAAGAGCTGGTAAATGATATATTCCGCGATCTTCTGGGTCGCTTTGTGGTAGTTTACCTTGATGATATTTTGATTTATTCTAATGGTCTGTCTGATCATCGTGTTCATGTTCAGGAGGTCTTACGCAGATTAAGGGAAAATCATTTGTATGCTAAATTCGAGAAGTGCATCTTTGAAGTTTCTTCAGTTCACTTTCTTGGGTTTATCATTTCCCATCAAGGGTTAGAAATGGACCCAGCCAAAGTTCAGGCTATCCTAAATTGGGTACAACCCTTGTCTCTGCGGGCCATACAAAGATTTTTAGGCTTCGCTAATTATTACAGACAGTTTATTAAGAACTATTCCACGATAGTGGCTCCAATTACGGCTCTCACAAAAAAGGGGGTTGACCCAAGTATTTGGTCGGTAGAGGCTTTAACAGCCTTCAAATCACTAAAAGAAGCTTTTATCTCTGCTTCTGTACTCCTGCACCCTGATTCTGCCCTCCCTTTTCTGGTAGAAGTAGATGCTTCTGAAGTTGGGGCAGGGGCGATCCTCTCTCAACGTCACCCTGTGACCAATAAGATTCACCCGTGTGGTTTCTTTTCTAAAAAGTTTTCTCCTACGGAGAAGAATTATGACATTGGCAATAGGGAATTACTGGCCATAAAATTGGCATTCACAGAATGGAGACACCTCTTGGAAGGGGCTAAACATGTAGTTACAGTAATCACTGACCACAAGAATCTCCTATATATTGAATCCGCTAGACGCTTAAATCCTAGACAAGCCAGGTGGGCATTATTCTTTTCTCGATTTAATTTTATTATAACCTACAGACCTGGCGAAAAGAATGTTAAAGCGGATGCCTTGTCTAGAAGTTTTGATTCCAATCCTCTGGAGAAGTGTCAACCCGACCCTATTGTCCCTAAGGAGTTGATTATAGCTGCCTTAAGCCCAGATTTACTTTCTTCCTTGTCTAAGGCCCAGGTTCACTCTCCTTCCAACCTACCCCAGGGAAAGTTATTTGTTCCGGAAAACCTCCGTGAAGCGGTTTTTTTAGAAGCCCATGATTCTAAGTTGGCTGGGCACCCTGGTCGTTTTAAAACCTGTTCTCTTTTGTCCCGCACCCTATGGTGGCCAACTCTGAGACAAGATGTTAGTAACTATGTTGATTCCTGTCCAACTTGTCAACGCTCGAAACCTTCCAGATCCTTGTCCCAGGGTCTGTTGCAATCCCTGCCAATTCCCGAAAGGCCGTGGACTCACATTTCCATGGATTTTATTGTAGACTTACCTCCTTCCAAGGGGAATACTGTCATATGGGTGGTTGTGGATCGCTTTAGTAAAATGTCTCATTTTATTCCCCTCCCCGCCCTCCCATCTGCAAAGTCTCTTGCAGAACATTTTCTGACTAATATCTTTAGGCTCCATGGTGCTCCGCAGAATATTGTCTCTGATAGAGGGGTTCAATTTGTCTCAAAATTTTGGCGGGCCTTCTGTTTACTGATGGGTACAGATTTGTCCTTCTCCTCTGCTTATCATCCACAGACCAACGGGCAGACGGAGAGGACAAATCAGTCTCTGGAGCAGTACCTCAGGTGCTATGTCTCCAGTAACCAATCCCTTTGGGCTGATTTTCTCCCTTGGGCCGAGTTTGCATTCAATAATTCTACTCACTCATCCACTGGTGAGTCCCCGTTTTTCGTTGTCTTTGGGTATCATCCCAGAGTTTTCTCTTTCTCTACCATTTCCTCTGATGTGCCTGCTGTTGATTCCTTAGTCAATCAGTTCTCCAGCATTTGGCAAAAGGTGCAAAAGTCATTATCCACCGCAGTAGCTATTCAAAAGAAAGCCTTCGATAAGCATCATAAAGCATCGCCAGAATACCAGGTCGGTGATAAAGCTTGGCTTTCTTCTAAAAATATTCCTCTTAAGGTCTCTTCTTCTAAATTTGCACCCAAATATATTGGTCCTTTTTCTATTTCTGAGGTTATTAACCCGAACACAGTCCGATTAGAGCTTCCTCCCGAACTCAAAATTTCTAATTCCTTTCATGTTTCCTTGTTAAAACCTGCTAGGGTGGTTCGACAGAGGTCTCCTCCTCCTCCCGTTTCTGTTGAGGGACAGCCCGAATATCTCATACAGAGGTTAGTGGACTCCCGCCTCTCTAGGGGTAGGCTACAATACCTGGTACACTGGAAGGGTTATGGCCCTGAAGAGAGGTCGTGGATCCCAGCTGCTGATGTTCGGGCAGATCGTCTTGTTCGACAATTTCACACCAGATTCCCTGATAAGCCTAGGGGTCCGGTGGCCCCCTCTAGAGGGGGGGGTAATGTAACGATACCTGGTGGTCTAGCGGGGCGGCGGGGACGCCCGCCGCCTCCTCCGGTGCGGGGACGCCCGCCGTCGTCATCTAGGCGCGCGCGCGCGCCTCTCTCTGTCCCTTATGCGCATGCGCGCTCTTGATGCGCGCGCATGCGCACTCGCGTTGTCGCCGGCGCGCGCGTGACGTCATTTCGGCGCGAAATTCAAATATTTAAAGCGCTCACTGTGCTCTATTCGTTGCCCAACGTAGGTTTTCCTTGCTGATTTCCTGGGTGCGATTCCTGTTCCTGTTCTCCTGTGTTCCTGACCTTGCCTGTATTTGACTTCTCTCGCTTGCTGCCTGTATTGACCTTTTGCCTGTTCTTGACCTTCCTTATTGCTGCCTGGACCGACCATTGCCTGCCTGACTATTCTACTGGATCCTGATTCTGTGCTGCGCTGCCTGACTGTTGCTGACCCCGGCCTGTCCTGACTACTCTAGTGTTTCCCATCTACCTGTCATACGATTGGTTCCTGTGCTTTCTCAGAACTCTCTCCTTGGGTTTCTCACAATAAGACCTGGCGGCATCCGAGTAGCGAAGGGCTCCTCCCGACGTGAAAGGCGGCGGTTATAGGCGGAAGAGTGAGCCGAGACCGGACCCTTAGAGCCTGTTCTGAGTTTTAGGATACCACTCGTGACAATGGAATTAGATGCTATGGCCAGATAATTTCATGAGAGGACAGGATATGAAAAATTGTCAGAATCAAGTCTACTTTTGCTCTCGTTGGACTGCAGTGCTACTAGAGAATTTGAGGCCATGAATATCATAACTCCCTCTGGATTGTGATATTGTTCACTAATAAACTTACAGAGAATTTACTTTTCATTTTAGACTATGCAATAGTCTTTAAGAGATTATACATTCTGATTTTGACAGGAATGTGTCATTATTCCCCTACAGACCAAGATATAAATATTTCTTTCCCCATTATGTTTTGATGAGGTACTGTTTTTTTTTTGTCCTTCAGAAATCAGAATATTGCCCATCCCAAAGTACAATGACATTTACAAAGCTGGTCTGTATCAGAGATCAAACAGTAAGCAGTGGGCTGGTGGGAGGCAAAGGGGCAACTGCACTAGGAAAGCTCTTTATATCTGGGTCTATAGAGCAGTGCTGTCAAACTGATGGCACAATCCTGGAAAACACATTATTGTTTTCCAGGAATGAGTGGCAATGCTCCTAAAATGGCTGCTGGAGCAATTCCTGTTTCGGAAAAATAAAGAGGATTTATGGAAACGAACGTCTGTTTAAACTCAAATTTTTTTGGGCTCGAAAATTTGGGGATTTTCAAAAGTAAACTCAAAATTTTCATACAAACGATTCAAGCATTATCGCAACATTTAGAAATACAGCTTGTATTAGCTGGTATCATATCAACAGAAAGCAGATCACTTACCTTGCATTTAGTATCAGATGGACCTGTAAAATATGAATAATATCTAAATTAATGTATAACTTTTTATGTCTATAAGGCTATTTTCACTTCCAGGTCTTCTCATGGAATTATCTGTAAAAGCTGCATTAATTAGTAATGCTTCCTCTCAAAAGGAAAAGGAAAACTGTTTTTAGAACAAATACTAAATTAGCACAAAATTTATGTTACAGTAAGTTTGCAATTATATATTTTTTACCAAATTGGCATATACATGTCAATAAATATTTATTTTACATGTTTTACCCGTAGCCAACAAATCACTCCCTGATGCACGTTTTTATGTCTTGTGTGATTCTCTAGGCACAAGTCTGCTGAGCATATTGACCCTGACCACTTTGTAAAACATGAAGCTAATGCCAGCATGAAGGTGGCAGTAGCTCTAAGATCACCATGCACATTGTGTGCAATTCAAAACAGAAAAAATATGAAACAGAGTTTCACATATGGTCGGCTTTATGTGATGTATATTAATGACGATGCCAGAGTGGTCAGTATTGAAGAAGATTTTATATATTATGAGTACAGTTTTTGTATTTACTAATGTAAAAATTATTAAATAATTGTAATTCATTTATATTACTTTGAATTACATTTTCTGTAATAATGCAAACATTTTCATATTTGTGGATAAACATCATCTTTAGACCTAGACGTCAAGGTAAGGCAACAGAAGAAAAAGAGTAATAAAAAATAAAGATGATTGAATGCATTACTGATTGTAAATACAGTAAAGGAATTACTCCAAATCGAGTCTACCAATATCTACTGGTTCCACCAAAAACCAGATACCTCCTGCAACATGGGATCCCTGCCCATTACAATTCACTAATAACTAAACACATGTTGGTGTATAAAAAAGGATCAGGCAAAGTTAATGCACTGATGGGAGTACAGGTATGGAACCTGTTATCCAAAATGCTTGGGACCTGGGGTTTTCCAGGTAAGTGGTCTACCATACTTTAAAGGAGCCAGTAATAAATGAGTGTATTTTTTTTCTGAATTTCAGCACTTAAAAAAGGATCACATTTTTTAGAGATTTACTATGCATCAAAATGCCTAAAAATCCAAATTTGCCAAGATCATGTAAAAGTCAATGGCAGGTGTCCCTTCCCTAAAAGATCATTCTTTTGCCTTGAAACTTTAGAGGTTTCAGGTTTCTTTGACGCTGTTTTTTGTGTGACAATTCGAAAAAAATAAAGTTATCGTGGCGACAATTCGTTTCTCGGACTTTTTCCTGCACAGACTTTTTTAGGTCAGATTTTTTAGTAAATGTCAGACATCCATGGGAATGAGTTTAGTCAAATTTTTAAAACTTAAAAAATAAGCCATGTTTTAGTAAATCTGCCCCTAATTCTGCTAAAATATTATTTAAACATTCTATAAACCTAATAGGATTATTTTGCCTCCAAAATGGATTTAATTATACCTTAGTTGGGATCAAGTATAAGGTACTTTTTATTACAGAGAAAAGGGAAATCAGTTTTTAAAATTAGAATTATTAGATTAAAACGAAGCATATGGGAGATGGCCTTTCCATAATTTGAGCTTTCTGGATAACAGATTTCCGGATTAGGCATCCCATACCTGTATTTGATTTTTGGTGCTTGTTTCTTCTGCACAGCAGGAGATTTAATAAAATGTTCATATAGCAAATTACCTGTGCATGGAAATTTACATTGCCAATATGTTAAATAACTGACAGTAAGGTATTTGCTTCTCCTGCAGTAACAATTAGTTAAATTATTTCCCAAGTGAAACTCTTATGGGCACTGTGCATATGTAATAATAAAGCACCTCAGAACAGCCCAATTCTGCAATTTCCATCCATATCAGCATTAGAATAAGACTAGTCTAGCCAGGCTTGGAATTGCACTAATAACGAAGTGTCTTAATGTGACATGTGCTGCAAAAATATAAACATATGTACAAAAAGGGGCAGGCAAACCATAGTTTAGCAAATAGAATAAGATGAGCAGAGAGTGAACTACATTTTAAAGAGTATCCGGAATCCATAGAAATGCACTCTTACACATTTTAAAACGTACCTTGAAGAAGATATTTAACTATCACGGCCACAAGTAGGATGATAAAACCAGCTTCTAAACCTACAATGCCATACAGGATAACACATGGATTTTCTGTTATGCCACCTGGAACTAAAAATATATGCAACAATTACTAGGTCATATAATATGTACAAATTTAGCACTAATTAAAAATTAATGTTAATGTTAATGATAATGAAGATTTCACATAATTAAAGGAGAAGGAAAGGCTAATAAAGAGTTAATCTCAAGCTGCAGGCATACCTTCAGTTCTCTCAATAGTGCCCTTAAGTCTCCCCATATTTCTCCTATTCAGATGATCAGAAGCCTCATAGGAAAAAAAAATGCTGAGCTGTGTAAAGAAAGTTCCCATAATGCCTCACTCCTGCACCGAGACCAAGACCCCTTTACATGTGGGCAATACATAGACCTTTCTGATAAAGCTTACTTAGTTTTTACCTTTCCTTCTCCTTTAACTTACATATATTATCAATATTTTATATATGAGTGTGTGTGTCTGTGTGTGTGTCTGTGTGTGTGTGTATAAATAGTAAGTTTATATATATAATTCATTATAAATAACTATGTATTTACATATTCCACATTTTACACACAGCACACTTAAAGTGATACTGACACTAAAAAAATACTTTTCAAAATATTAATCAAAAGTTCCCTATAGGTCATGTTGATCGTTTATCGCTGCTTTTGTAAGTAATTGTTACTTGAAGTTCCTAAACCTGACTGTTTTGCCAACCTGACTGTCCCTTCTCAGCCTGTCAGTTATAGCTTCTAATGCTAATAGACCACTGCTGCACAAATATGGCAGCCCTCTCATAGAGGAACATGGGGGATTGGATAGTTAAGGTAAAAGCATCAGGAAAATATTTTTATAGCAAAATTATAGATAGCATGCATAGACAATGTTATGAGATATATTTTAAAACTTTACTTTTTAGGTTAGTATATCTTTAAGGGGCAGATTTACTAAAACTCTAATTTTTTTTTGTTTTATTTTTTGAAACCATATATAAATTCATTTTCTTGAATGTCAGACTTTTCTCAAAAAATCCAAAGTGAAAAAGCACATGTGGGGAAAAAGCCGCAGAAAAGTTGCGCAACTTTTTGCACTTTAACTGTGACTTTTTCGAATTGTCGTACAAAACCAGCGTCAAAAATCAAGAAAACTCAGAGCAAAGAAACATTTTCTACAGTAGGGAAGGGACATCTGCCATTGACTTCTACATGCCCTCGACAGGTTTTAGGTGGAGAGTTTAGGTGGAGATGTGTTCCACAAGAAGAATATATATTCTGATATATTATTTATATCTGTATTTTAAAATGCCTAGGACAGATTTATTATTAGTTGTGAATTGGGTTCAGGGCATTTGAATGAAAAATTAGGAAGTGAATTCTTTACCTCACTTGGATTTTTAGACATTGATTACTTTTTTTCAACCTGAGTGAGGTAAGAACCCAGTTCTGCTTGTCATTCGTATCCCTCGAACCCGACGCCTGACTAATAAATCTGCCCCACCAGTCCTTTCTGTGGTTTCACTATAGCTCTGACTATAGAGTATCAGGAGGGCACACAGGCACAAAAGTAGGAAATATAAACTGGTAAATGTAGTGTAGATTGTTATTAAAAGTTGTTAGATAGATTGTAGATTTCTTGTAGAAGCTTTGATTGCTACCTTTAATAGTGCTTAAAGGATACCTCTAATATAGGTTTATCTACAAAAAGAATACTTTTTACTTCAATTAAGAAATAATACTGCTTTGCACACTATATTGTTACATAACAAACCTTAACACAATATGTTAGCAACAAACTCTGGTGGTGTGGTTCCTTCCTTAGACATGCTGCGTGCTGCTAGACACTTCAGCATTAACCAATGAAATACTATATGAAGAAAACCACACGAATACCAACACATTGGACTCTTTGAATTTAGTCCTTTGATGTTGAACTATATTTATAAATAGGTCATGTGTAATTATAATCTTTATCACGAGAAAAGGGACCTCTACTCTTAAAATATTGCTATATGTTTATGCACAAGGAAATAAAAAATATACATGTGCAAAGCTTTAATTTCATCGGAATTTGTGTAATAGGACACAGAGGTAACAGGGTAATGCTATGTTTAAAGCAAAAAAGAAACAGGCTGCACAGGACTGCACATTGCTAAAACACTAGAAGATCTTTGGTGATATATCATGTTAGTCTTTTTATATGCTCATGATAACTAGACCATACATTCTATACATGATATTTTTCGTATATACTCAGTGCCGGATTTCTTAACCTGGCTCCCCGAGGCTTTCCCAACCCCCACACATGCGCATTCACTATACCCCCCCCCCGCATGCATGCGTGACTGCGCAGCTGTGTCCATTGCTCCGTATGGGAGCTAAATTTTCGCCGTGCCGCCCCTAAATTTGTGTCGCCAAGGCTGGGCCGGTATATACTATTTCGTATATATACTTCAAACTCTAAACAATATGATATTATTACCTTTGGGAAATTTTGGGAACTGGTTTGAGCCACCAGCGAGTGGAATTAAGCCTCATAACTCTATATATATATATATATATATATATATATATATATACTGTAGGTACTGAATGTTGGTAAATTATAGAAGATTTATTTAGCACTCACACTTAAAAAATTATATAAGGTTAAAGAGTTCTGAGATGTGCTGTTTAGCAGCTGAGCAGTATAGGTATGTAAACAACATTTTTCACAGCATAATATCATATAATATAAAATATACTTAATATATATAATAATAATAATATACTTAGCCATTTTGCAGGGCTGATATATATAGTAGTACCTTCCTCATTTTGTATTGATGTCACTTCTATTCTGGCAGCAGTTATTTTTTTCTTCTCTCCACCAGCAACCTCGACATGGCAGTAGTATGTTCGAGAGTCGCTCTCTGTCAGGTTAGCAATAATCAGCTGCTGATTGCGATTCTCAGATCTCACCCTGTGTTTGTAGGATGGGAGTTCCATGAGATCTGTTTTATTCTCGCAGCTCAAAGACCAGGTCACAGAGAAACTAAGGGGAACACTTTGAAAGGAACAGTTGATCCTTACTGACTCTCCAGCATTAGCTTTCACAACTGGTAGCCGATCATTATCATCTTGTGAGGAAGAAATAATGTGGTATAACATTGTTAATATTATTAAGAATGTTATTTTTGCATATACATTTAAGTGTTTTGGTTTGAAATCATTAGCGTCAGCAATTTTGGCAACCAGAGATGGAAATGTGCATAAAATTAGGCACAAACAGGGACCAATGTTAAACACAATTGTAACTTTCTGCACAAATACTATCAATATTGGGCCATGTGTAAGCCCCCTTACTAAGCAATATGACTGATTAAACTGCACTGCAATAACACCATAGCCGACTAGCATAAAACAAAACCAGGTGAACCGGTAACCAAACTTGACAAGTGTTACGGGTTTCTTGGTGTCCTGAAACTGTCTTGCCTGCATTTCTACATAGTGAACTGTCCCTATTTCTTGCAGAATTATATTCATCAGTATTTTTTTACTGTTTGAAGTAAACAGTACTTCTATAGTTATAATTTCCATTAACAGTAGTTACTTTAAAGGAACTGTTCAGTGTAAAAATAAAACTGGGTAAATAGATAGGCTGTGCAAAATAAAAAAAGTTATCAAAATAATTAGCCAAAAATGTAATCTATAAATGCTGGAGTGGGCAGATGTCTAACATAATAGCCAGAACACAACTTTCTCCATTGCAGCTCTCTAACCTGTTAGAGGTCAGCAACTTGGATAGGGGCCACATGGGACACAACTTTTGATTTTGGAATCTGACCTGCATGCTCAAGAGCACACTAACTGTGTCCCCCCTTTAAGTCACTGGATCTATTTACCCAGTTTTATTTTTATCCTGAACTGCTCCTTTCAGTGAATCCCATAAATCATGGCTGTCTTTTGTTGATTATATGTACATATATAAAAAAAATCATGAGACTGGTACACCCTGTAAAAGTAATCACAACTTTATTGTGAACACATTACACAAACTTGTCCTTCGTTTCAGTCCTCAATAGGACCTTTCTCAAGGATAGTTCCTATTGAGGACCAAAATGTCAGACAAATTTGTGCAATGTGTTCACAATAAAGTTGTAATTATTTTTACAGGGTGTGCCAGTCTCATGAAAATATTTTGTCTATTAAATTTGGCTGTGCATCCCGCTATGAATTTTAGTATCAGAGTGCAGACACGCCAAAGACTGAAAAATATGTAGATACATATAAATTAAGTTAAAAGCAGCAGTTGTGAATCTTTTTTATTGTTTAAAAAAATGTTTTGGTCCCAATGGGAAAGAAAAAAAAAAAAGTCCTATTAGTGGTTAAAATGTTGGTTATAATTTGGTAGTGCAAATCTATTTCTATTATGATTTGTAAATTATGCTTAACCCCACATAGAATGTTGAAGGAACATATTAATATTATATATTATATTATATATATATATATATTACATATACAGTATACTCATATATATGTAGAAATGTTTTTTTAATTCACACAGATTATACATTTTATATCTAAGTAGGTATGTATGCATTTACTTAAATAGTAATGCTAAATACCAAATACTAATATATTATTAATATTCAGTAAATATTCAGTACCTACCAGCCCGTACAGTCAGGTGAATAAGAGCAAAAACAACTAACTTGCAAATCGGTTCCATTTTTCTGAAATGATAAGAAGCGGATATACTCTAACGTTCTTTTGTGCCCCACCTTTTCTAGTTCTTTGGCTATTTTACATCACAGAAAATGTGGTTGAGTTTTTTTTGATAACTTTCAAAGTTTTTTTGGTTGCTGTGAAAGGAATCTGCTCTGTATTGATTGTGCTTCAACAGAGACTGCGACAGTAGACTGTGAGACATTATGGGTTAGTATAAAAAGGGTGCAGAATCTGTGCAAGTTTTAGTTACAGAAGGTGATTACATTTGTGTAGATATTAGTGAGTGTGAGTATAGGGTTAGTGAGCGTGCATACGTGACTGTAAGGATACACCTAGGTTACTGTATGTTTAGGTGTTTCACTGGAAAGTTCAAATAATATGGACATGTGAGTGTTTGGTAGTGTTAGTAAAAATTCCCTTCAAGTTTTATCAAAGTGTGAGAGTAGAGCTCAGCAGAAAAAAAAACCTTACCCACTTTCTATTCATTTCTATGGGATTTTTAGAAGTGTATTTATGAATGGGTGAATCTTACAGTTCACCATTTGATAAATAAGCTTCTAAAAATTTTCTGGGGTGAGTGCTAATCTTTTTGATAAAACTGCCCCTCAGTGCCTGAGTAAGTCGTATGTGTCTGTCTTACAGAGAGAATAGTATAAGAATATGAGTGCAAGAGTGAATGTTGATTCATATGCTACTCGTGGCATTTCTGACTGTTGGTAAATGCAAATGACCAATGGCAATACAGTCATGTGTCATGTTTCACATATTCTTTGGAGGAAGCAGAGCTTGGGAGGCATTGCTGGGGTTAATCATTTAAAAGTGAATAATTTGCAAATGATCTTGTAAATGGCCTTGTAGTGTGCATTTCTCTTTTTCAATTCCAAATTTTCCTATAGAGCCAGATGCAATGAAAAACCCTTGTCTCACTGTTTATCACATACAATCTCAATTGAAGTCTATGGGGAAAAACTGGCACTGAATTAGGAGAAAATCTTTTTCTCCTCAAAATTCAATCTCGCCCAAAAGTTTTCATGTGATAAACCATAAAATAATGTTTTCTCATTTACATCTGCCCCTTTGTTTGGTAACTGTTTAACCTATCTAATTGTGTAACTGTCAGACTTCTAACTTTACTCAGATCCCAGCTCTTTCTCTCTTCGGTGTCCTTGTGCCATTCTCAGTAGCTGCTCTGCAAACACAAATCGGCTTTAATACAATCTCTCAAAAATGTTGTTAAAAAAGGATATGATATACAGCCAATTGCAAGCTTGGGTATCCGTGAAGTGAATTGTGTGGTGCTGCCAAATGTTGTGGAAATTTCTGGTGGGTGCTGAAATGTGGGACATACTGATAGCTGACACCAGCCATTCCTACTGTAGAAGCACTGTCCTTGCTGCAGCATGATTGTAATGTAAATAAGTCATCCATATATTTAGAGGATCATTAATTATATTTACATTAATTTTAGGAAATGCAGGATATGGGAATCAACCCTGGCTTTTAGTTCCTGTACCAAATCCAAGGACACCAGGTAAAGTGAGATTCAACATCGCACACAGGAAGACTGGAAGTATTATTGAGAGGATATAAGGAGTCCTAAAATCCACTTTTAGATGTCTCTCAAAAGCAGGTGGATGTCTCCAGTATTCCCCAGAAACTGTGTCAATGATTATTCAGGCTTTTGCAGGTTTAAGCAATGTTGCTTTAGAGCATGGAGTGTTAATGGAAGTTGATGATGACCTTGCCGTGAAATTCCTGACTGCCCTGCTACTTCAATAGATTCCAGTGAGACGCGTGAGATCCCATTTCATATCTGCATTTTTTCAGTGTAAGTAATTGTGGGTAGGAATTGGTTAGCATATTGGCTTTACTTTCTGTCTTTACAACAGCCTATCTTTAATCGCAGCTACCATGGTGACCAATCACCTTAAAATGTCTTTCCACCAGCAACAAGGTAGCTTTATGCACGTCCTATATATATTGATAATGAATTTTGTAGTGACAGCCTCAATGCACCCCCGCCTAATGGTTTAAAATGTAGTGGTGAGCAAAACTTCCCCTGTTTTGATATATATATATATGTACATATTTTATTTATTTATTTATTCTTTACTCTTAAAATATATGATTTAACCAGTTCTTTACCAGATCGTTTCCATTATCAGTTTAACCCTATTATTATCATCATTACCATGAATTAGAGATTTTTAACCATATGTTTAAAGGTTAGTATCCGGAAAATGTATCAGGGAAATGTCAAGATCATTACCATTTTTCATTTAACCTATTATTAACCCATTATTATTACCGTATTTTTCGGACCATAAGACGCACTTTTTTCCCCCCAGAAGTGGGGGGAAAAAGTCCCTGCGTCTTATGGTCCGAATATAGCCTACCGATATACTTTAAAAAAATGTTTTTACTTGCCCATGTGGTCTCCGCAGGGCCCTCCTCTATTTGCCGGCGCTTAGCTATGGCGCTGTGCGCATGCACAATGACGCGCATGCCCATACGCATGCACGTCATTGTGCATGCGCCAGAGCTAAGCGCCGGTAAATAGAGGAGGGCCCTGCGGAGACCACATGGGCAAGTAAAAACATTTTTTTAAAGTATATCGGTAGGCTATATGCTGGTACAGATGGGGGCAATATGTTGGGTGAAATATGTTGGGTGCTGCTGGTACAGGTGGGTGAAATATGTTGGGTGCTGCTGGTACAGGTGGGGGGCAATATGTTGGGTGCTGCTGGTACAGGTTGGGTTTTAATGCACATAAAATATTTTAGGACACTTTGTTTCAGAATCTTTTTTTCTTCATTTCCCTTCCCAAAAAATTGGTGCGTCTTATGGTCCGGTGCGTCTTATGGTCCGAAAAATACGGTACCTGTTACTTGATTGTTACCATTTTTAGTTTAACCTGTTATTTATCAATGTCAACTTGAACCAGAAATCTTTACCATTATAATTAAAGGTCATTACCCAATAAGTTAAAAATTTTAAAAAGTGTAATTTTTGGAAAAACAAAAACAAATGTAAACCTTTATTGGGAAAAACATTATAGAATATAATAATCAGAATAATCATTAGAATAATATTACAATTAGAAAAATTAGATTGGAAATGGAAATTTTGTCTGTACAGGTCTGCCCTGATTGAATTGTCTGTTTGTACTGATGCACTACTGCTTGTAACCCCCCCCCCAAGCTATCACATTTTTGCAGTGTTAAGGCTTGCATATTTTGAACTTGTGAAAGATGTTTCCATTTTTTTTTTCATAACCATGTAGGACTTTGCCAACTATGTGAATTCAGTTATATCACTGGCTGGAACCAATGGCCTTCCAGGAGTTCTTCTTCTAGCTAAAAACCATCCTGGACTTACTGACCCAGAAGCACATTGTTCCCCTGTGTGAGTTTCCTTTGTTCCTTAAAAATTAATAAAAACAAATGCTAGATATATAATGGAATATTAATTTACCCACACTTACACACACACTGACTCACAAACACACATACTCACACACACTTATTTTTTTCATTTTAATTTTTGCGACAGTTTCTCTTTAAAGTTGAAGTTTGAACATTATTATTGTTGGTAAATTGTCTTGAATGAATTCTCTGTGCTTTATTATGATGACGGATGTCACCTTCCAGAGGAGTAAACAGTTAAAGGAGACATTTTATATAAAGTTCATATTCAATTATAATATTCATCCTCCCTCAAAATGTGAAATGATTCAAAAAGAAAGATGTTTTGAAAGCATTTTACCTCTTAAAACTGTCATTATATGAGAGCTGCAGAGACAACCTCTCAAGTCAGAAGCCAGAGTGAAATGAAAGATGGGAGTGTCCTTCAGTCTCCCACAGGAAGTGGTCACAGCACTGACTGACAGGCTTTACTCAACAGTAGCAGGGAAACCCCTTCCTAGGTCTCTCTGCTTGTGCTGCTGCCAGCCCCGCACACCCTATGCATATTCACAGCACTTTAAAGGAGAAGGAAAGGCAAAGTCACTTGGGGGTGCCAAAATGTTAGGCACCCCCAAGTGACTTAAATCGCCTACCTTGTACCCCAGGCTGGAGCCCCTGTACAGAGAGAACAGCACCAGCTCAGTGTAGCTGCAGCACTTTCTCCTTCCTGTATCGCTCGCGCATGCATGCGCAGTAGAGTGAAAAGCCGAACTTTAACAGAGAAGTCGGCTTTTCACTCTACTGCGCATGCACCGACCGCTGGCATTTTCCGGAAAAGGAAGCCAGAAGGAGGAAGCGCTCACTACAGGTACCCTGGACGGGTGCCGTTTTCTCCTAACAGTGATTTAAGTCACTTCGGGGTGCCTAACATTTTTGACATGTTAGGCACCCTCAAGTGACTTTGCCTTTCGTTCTCCTTTAATTGTTGAAATATTTGCCCATGCCTTATTTTACTGAGTGGTGTTCCCCTCCCCATCATCTCTGGGATAGCATTTTTCAGTCTATATTTGCCTCTATCCCAATTGTGTGAAACACACTGCTGGAATCAAAACAAGCATATATTTTTCAGAAAACAAATTTTCTCAGTTTCAGCATTTGATATGTTGTACTATTTGCAATTAAATATAGGGATTACATAATTTGCATCCCATTCTGTTTTTATTTATGCCTTACACAGTGGCCCAAATTTTTGGAAACTGGGTTGTATAATTATGCTTTTGTTCTATAAAAACATATCTCCCACACATATTTATATACAGGAATAAATTATCCTAAATATGAATTGCATGTTGCATGTAGAGTGTCCGGCTACATGGCCTGTTTAAGTATGAAGTCAAGACCAAAGCCATGTACAGTAGAACAGGCAATGTCCAATTTACAGAGCCCAGCACGTAAAATAAAGTCAAAGTCAGAAAACAGGCAATGGCGGAAAAAAAATTGGCATTTTACTGCCAATAGATGCGCCACATTAGTGCCACCTATAACGCTATATTTATTCTGCAGAAAGCATAACCATACCTGTGACAAACCTCAAAAGTATCATACTACACACAAATATTTAAGGAAAAAACAATAAATCAGGCACAATGAGGAATGCAATTCACTCACTGAAAACCCAATATACCGTAACCAAATGAAGGAAATTTAAAAAAACATTAATGCATGGTGAGACTTGTGGTCTGAATCCCAATTCCAATGCCTCAGAATATCACTGTCTACAAGTGAACTACCCCTTTAGAGGGTAGCTGGCCAGTAATTTCAGTTCCCACAAGGACTTGTATTTGTAGAGCAGAGAAAGGAAAAGATCTATCTGTTTATAAACAGCAGGCTAGAACAGAAAGTAAGACCTTACAGCTACTTATGTATGCTTTTCCACCCTTCAGGCAGACACTACAGGGCTGATATAAGCTTGTTCATGTTTCTGGCATTGATTGCTTTTTTTTCAATAAAAAGATTGCCACTAAAAAAACCTGGTGAGTGGACCATCAAATATATGTAAAAGAGTGGCTGACCAACCTTCTACATATACTTTTTGATTTACTTCTTCACCTAATCTAAAGCACGACAGTGCCTTCCTGGCCTAGCCATTCCTTTTCCATATGATATCAGCAAGAAGGGGCTGAAGAAAAATGTGAGGCTTACTTGAAACCCCACTTTCAGGATGATTTACAAAGTAGAAGCAAGCTCAGACCTGGATTTGTGGGAAGGCCACAGAGGGCTAGACCTATGGCAATTCATGGGCCTGTTGCGCCATTTCCTGACCCGCAACTCTGCTGGAACACTTGCTTGTCTTATAGGCATATTAACTGGCTTCTAATTAACCCTATTATGTGTGAATGTTCTGGTTCTTGCACTGGTTGCAATTTGTTGGTAAAAATGGTTTGAAAAAAGGTTATTGGCAGTTGTTGCCATTTTTGCAGGATTCTATTTGCTGGTACTGTTTCTATTTTCTGGCAAGTAATAGAAGTGTAGTCTTGCTTTATGGCAGAGATTCTAAAAAACGCTCGGTATCTAAGCCAGTGTCTCTGAAGAGTGAGTATGAAAACTTGGGAAATTAATTAATTTAAAAAGGCATTTGGGGCCAGATTCAATTCAGTAAGGAAAATTATCTCATGGTTTATCATGTAAAAACTCATGGACGACATTCAATTTGAGGTAAAAAAAACTTTCTTCTTATTCAGTTCAAATAGACTCCAATAGAGTTTTTAAGTAATAAACCACGAGAACATTTTTCTAAATTGAATTGCATCCCAAATAGAATCTCATCCACGAGTTTTCGTATGATAAGCCTTTTTCTCACTGAACTGAATCTGGCCCAGTTTCCCATAACTTTGCACTACTATTATAATGAATGTATAACCTGAGCACCTCCTGCTGTTCTGTCTGGGCAAGGGCTTTCACGATTCATGATATTAGTAGTGAAAAAAAAACCAAAATGTATTATAATAAAAGGATGAATACATTTACTTAACTTAATATGAAGTGCTTACAGAGATAGCCAGTTTTTCATCAATTCGACATCGGGGAGCCCCAAAACCTTTTATACTCAAGATCTGAGAAGACCTCCAAATCCAAATGTAGACTGATGCAATATTGTTAGCATTTCTAACAGATCAGCATGAACTTTGTATCTCTTCAGGACTTAATTTGTTACTCAGTAGAAGTATTTAGTATCTGAGTATAAAATATTATATATATATATATATATATATCTGAGTATAATTTTTTTTTATATATATATATACATACACACACACACAATGTCCCTAAATGTAGAAATACACATTTGGCTTTTAGCACAAAATATAACCATTGTACTAGATCTTTGGGAAAGTTTATTAAAGATCAGTGGAATATAATTGGTGCAGTTAATGAATTGAGGAAAATTGTCCCTGAACCCCAATGATTTGTTATAAGAGAGGAACCAACCTTCGGGATCTCTTGGTTAAGAGTGATCCAGTGAGATGTTATTCACGGAAAACTGACACATGGTTACCGGTGGTGAAACATGGGTGTTTTCACTGCCCTAATTGCATTTCTTGCCGGTACATGACACCGGGTGACTCGTTTTTGCATCCGTAAACAGGCAAACAGTATGAAATTAGACATCATATTACATGCACAACTACATACGTTATTTATTTAATTATTTAAAGACAGACCAAAACTTGTGGTTGCGGATGAATGGGCATCGGTCTGCAATAAGTACGGCTTTTAGGGATGGTGCAACTAATAAGCCTGTGGTCAAGCACTTTTTAGAAAAAGGCCACAGGTTGCCCACTTTTCATTATACTGCCATTGATCATGTTCCACCCTTGAGACGGGGTGGGGATCGGGCTACAATTTTACTTCAAAGATAGGTTGTCTGGATTAAAAAGCTGAACACCTTAGCACCTGCAGGGTTAAAAGAGCACTGTTCCTTTTTATGCTTTTTAGACCAAAGGTGATGCTATGTACTTAAGTAATTGATACATTGTGGGTAACTGCACTGCTTGAGCATTTTGTATCTTTTTTTCTGTAACATGTATTTTCTCTAGCAGTAGGACTATGAACTTGTTTTTAACCTTTATTTCTCCTCATAGCACGTGTCCCTGTGTATACAGAGATTTATAATATTCTTTATCCTGAATACAGGGCCTCTCTTGATCGGTGGGAGAGTGTGGGGTTGGGTGAGTGCCACAGGTTTGATCTATTTATTTGCTGATTTTAATTGTGTATATGGTCTTGATAATGGTCTTAGTAGGAGACTGAAATGTTGACCTGTTATTTCAAATTAAATAAATAAAGAATTGTGGTCTTTAACTTTTAAAGGTTCCTGGAGTGCACCTGTCTAGTCTTGAATTTTTGGATGATTTGGCATAATTTGGTAGAAACCAGGTCGTTTCTATTGTTGGTGTGCTGAAACTCTATAGATTGCCATACTTCAGGGCACTATATATATATATATATATATATATAGATATATAAAATCAGGAAAAAACAGGTGCACTCCAGGAACCTTTAAAAATAAAAATCAAGATTCTTTATTTAAGTCATTTTAAAAATGTATCAGGCCAACGTTTCAGTCTCCTTCTAAGACCATTGTCAAGAAAAAAAAAGTGCACCTGTTTTTTCCTGATTTTCTGGATAACCTTGCATAATCTGGTAGCACCCAGGTCATTCGGTCTGTTGGTGTGCTGAAAACCTATGGATTGTATATATATTAGTGTTAAGGTGGCCATACACGAGCAGATCCGCTCGCTTGGCGATGTCGCCAAGCGAGCGGATCTTCCCCCGATATCCCCACCTACGGGTGGGCGATATCGGGGACCATTTAGGTAAAAAAAAAATAATCCGATCGTTTGGCCCTGGGGCCAGACGATCGGATTATGTGGGCGGCAATGGGGCAGTCGGATCGGGGACCGCATCAACGAGCCGATGCGGTCCCCGATCCGACCAGATTTTCTAACCTGGCCGATCGAGATCTGGCCAATTTCAGGCCAGATATTGGTCGGCCAGGCCGATCTGCTCTCCCCATACACGGGCCGATTAGCTGCCGAATCGGTCCAAGGGACCGATATCGGCAGCTATAGTCGGCCCGTGTATGGCCACCTTTAGTGTTACATTTGGACAATTATTTCAGGTTGAGTCAGGTTCAGGCTGGGGAAGTACACTCTTCCTCTGCTCCCAAATGATTTCCTGTCTTGGAACCTAAGTCATGCACATCAGTAGCGCGACTTGCGTGCAGGTCCTAAAATTGCAACATTTTGCTATTAGAGTAATTTGTGGGTCTGGGTCGGGTGCGGGTTGAGTTTTTCCTGACATCACATCACTAGTAGGCACTGTGCAAAGTACAAAAAATGCCTGATTACGGCCCTTTTTTGCATACTGCCTTCTGTTAAATGACCCCATCTTATTCATGCAGATAAAAGCTGTCTCTTGCTTGTTTGTTCTTTATGGATATATTGGGCCCCCATTTAATGTGTTATTTCATGGTACTGCAAGATATTTATTTGGATACAACAAAATATTTCATGGGGAATCCCCTTATCCAGGTCTGGAAATCTTTTTTGTTTAACAAATAATTGGTCCCCCACCCACAATGGCCTGCAATTTGTATGATGATTAGGCATGACTAAATGCAACAAAACATGTAACTAAAGGTTTTCAAAGAGGCTTAGCTTCAATCTGCCCTATATGTAAGTGAGTTAATGTGAGTTTAGAGCATAATACATAAAAACTTAATCACTTTCTATTTATTCCTATGGGATTTTTAGAGTCCCATAGGAATACAACAAGAGAGTTGTAACTTTCGCCCATTGATAAATACGCTTCTAAAAATCCCATAGCAATGAATAGAAAGTAGGTGAGTTTTTATATATTAATGTATTAAACTCACATTTTCATAAATCTGCCCCTTCTAATCTAAAATAACAGGCATGGCCCGTATGACCAATCACATCACACAACTTCTTAGGGCCAGATTCATTAAAGTATGAATCTGAATCACAAAATTTCATAGTTACGATCCGAAAGTTCCAAAATTTTCGTATTGAAACGATCGTTTGCGAATGGCTAAATTTTCAGATTCGAACGATTGTAAATGGTGGGAAAACCTTTCTGACTTTAAACCTTTAGTGCATGATTTTGGAAGACTCTCATAGGACTCAATGGCACTCAGCAGCTCCAACCTGGCCCAAGAAAAGTCACGATAACGAAGCTTGAATGAATCCAAAACTTTTGTACTTGTTGCGACAAATACGATTTTGTCGCACAAATTGTTGTGCAAATTGTCGCAAAGTACAAAAAAGTTGTAAACTTTAGAAAAAATATGTATTTTTCGTATTTGGACCTGTCATAATAAATGTGCCCCATAGTATCAAAAAACTATGCAGCAGTGTATAGGGGCTACTGTGTATGGGGGACACTGTGTGGGGGGGGATACTGTGTATGGGGGGGCTACTCTGTATGGGGGGGGCACCTGTGTATGGGGGGGCTACTGTGTATGGGGGACACTGTGTGGGGGACACTGTGGGAGGGTCTACTCTGTATGGGGGGCATCTGTGTATGGGGGGGCTACTGTGTATGGGGGGCTACTGTGTATGGGGGCACTGTGTATGGGGGGGGCAAAACTGGTACATAGTTATAACTCACTTATAACTGACTGCCTTCTCTCTATATTTGTATTTTATATGTAGGAGTTGCTATATTGTTTTTCTTTAGGTAGTACAGTATGAGGGTATAGCACATTTGCGTCTGATCCCGCCATTTCATATATATATAAAAGGAGTATTTTTTTTAAAAATGGGGAGTGGCAATTGGGGCGTGGCCACACAAAGTGGGCGTGGTCAAAAAATCTTTTTGTCCCTCTTTTCATTTTTTTTTAATGTTGGGAGGTATGGACAGGGCGTCTCTTATGACATATAAGGGGTTTCTGCCCAGTCAATATCTGTATGACACAGGGTCAGGGAATGATTTGGCACCAGGGTTGCCATCTGCCTGCTATTTTACCAGCCTGGCCGGTTCCCTGATGCTGATGTTAATAGGAAAAAAGGTTAAAAAAAAACAGGGAAGCTTGTATTTTTCTCCAAAAAGGTGGCAACCCTATTTGTCAGGTTTAAAAATCGCATCCAGCCAAAGTTGCCTGGAGTGTTGATTCAGTCATTTCCTGATGGTAACTGTACAAGCACATAATGATCATCACAAACCAATAAGCTATGATTCAATCATCCAGACGTGGCTCACTGTGCCCTATGAGTTTGCTTAAACATCCAGCAATGCCATGTACACTAGCTTTAAGCAGGTACTACTGCAAACTTCACTGCCACTTTGTGAAAATCCAGGATGGTTCTTTTAATGACTACACTACTCCATAACGTAACTAAAAAAGCCTCGCATGCGCCTACATCTACAAAAATATACAAAATTACATTAGTCACGTATTAGTTATCCACGTCTCCTCTCACAAACGAATCGCATCCGGTGTAGAGTTTTATCTATATGACTACATTTCCCGCGATTCAATCAGAAAGAATTACTTCCGGTCTTTTTGCTTCTGGTTTCTAATGCGCTTGCGCACTAAGGGGACCGGGCCTAGTGCGCTGCGGTGAAATTTTGCCGGTTCAAAGCCTCCAAATATACGGCAAGCAGCGGTCCCTTGGAGGTGAGTGTTTGGGGTAAAGCCCGCCTTGTGTATTCCGGTTCTTTTCTCCTAATCTCCCATTGTATCTTGGCTGTGTCCTATGTTTTAACGCGTTTGTTTGGACCGGAATTGTCGAGCTATAGACCCGGGCCTTACATCACCCCGCCTGGCTTCCCCCTAACCCTTTCGGGCCTATCTATACGTGAGGCAGAGCGGAACACAACTTCCGTTGTTTCGTTCCAGATAGACTATGAGACTGCTGTGTATTTTCTTGTACTTTGCTATAAGCAACATTGCGGATTTCCCCGCATCATTTGATGTTGTTGGGGGCGCCTTATTCCTCTTGTCGCAGTAGTTGTTGAAGCCGCAGTGTGCGCCCATTCTGAAGGCTTATGGCTTCGGGTTCCTGGGCGAGGGCGCAGGCGGCTGCTCCGGGGAGCCCATATTGCTGCAGTCTATTCCCAGCTTAGTACAGGGGATCCGGCGCCAGACGTGCCCAGCACAGCCAAAATGTGGCAGTAATGGTGGTAAAAAGGGAGATCTGAGATGTTTTCCTCTGCTGATCTTTCCTAGAAATGCTAGTGTTCGTGTTTTGGGGTGGGGGTATTCGTGCTTTGTTGGGGGAATGTTATAACCTGGCCATCTCAGTAACTTAGTCTCCTGCTGCACTGTGGGCTTATTTTGATTGCTGACTCTTTATTTAAAAAATTCTGTGCTTTGTTTGTTCCCTATTCCCTCCAGTAGACCTTACAGTGCCCACATCTTGTCTCCCTAATTATATGGAACCATAGCTATTGTCCCTTGTCTGTCTGTACCCCACTTGTACCTTTCATATTACATCTTATTTCTGTCATCTGATTTTACAGCACCCCATTTGTTCCCTTTTTTATATTTTATTTTGCCTCGACCTTAGCGTAATATCCATAGCTTAATTCACGCGCTCCAGTTTTTTTTTTTGCTGCCTCTCATTAACATTGCTGTGTTAGTTTTGTTTAATTTTCTTTAATTCGTTTATACATATTTTGACCCAATACTATGTTTTTTATTGAGTTACTCTCATTTTCCTTGTATAAAAGCTTTTCTTTTTGTTCCTCAGGCTAGAAAATGAGCAGCTCAGAGGAGGTGTCCTGGATTAGCTGGTTTTGTGGTTTAAGAGGCAATGAATTTTTCTGTGAGGTGAGTCTTACTTAAAGATCTTTTCTTTGAGAGAAATAATAACTGTTAATCACAAAATCACTGACAGAAACCTACCAGGTTAGTGAAATAAATAGCTGTAAAAAACACTCCACTTCATCATATAGAAAAAAAATACTACCTCCTACTGCTGTTTTATTCTTGCTGATGTTCTTTCAGCCTCTCTTATCTCACACCCCTCCTGAAAAGAAAATTACTCCTCTTTCTGAAAAATGTATCTCGGCACTGCTTTGTATAGTCAAAAATCATAATGCTTGTGTGTGTTGTTTAGACCAAATTAAATACATTTGCAATATAAACCCATTAAAAATTAACTATCATTTTTTAAATAGAAGCCTTTGTATTTTGCATCTTTTGCTATTCCCCTAAAATGAGCTACAGTTAGCTTTGCCGTCTGATTTATATAGAACAACATTTGTTATAGTGCTTTCCTATCTTAGGGCTATATATAAACACTCGGTTAAGATTTTGACTTTATTTCCCCTTTTAATAGTGCTTTTTATTTAATCAGCTGTAAGGATTTATTCCTACCCGCTTGCCTTTCAGCTCAGTCAAGATTTGACTGTTCCACCTTTTCATTTCCAGCAGAATTACCTCTCCATTTGCAGTTACTGCAGGTAGAACACTTACATTGTATAATTGTACAAAAATAATTAAGAAGCCATTTTTGTGCAATTACATTGTGTTTTATCTTTGGCATTTAATATTGTCTGCAATGGAAAGGAATTTTTCACCATTTTGTCGCCACAACAAAATGCAGGTGACAAAATGCCAGTCGTTGCATTAAAGGACATGTAAACCCTTTATTTTCCTACCATAAAGGTTGGACACATCTTCCTCACACCAACTGAACCATATGTACTGCATATATCGCCTTTGTTCACATATTTTTCTAAAACAAATAGGAGCTTTTACCCATCAGTTTCCCTCTGACACATAAGCATATTTCTCTAGCAGTGTGCACAGCTAGAGCAGTGTTTTTATGAAAACCAGTGATGACCTCTCTTCATTGGCTGCTAGACTGGAGGGTGTGTTTGGTAATTTGAATTAAGAGCTAAGCATGCCCAGTAGCCAACAGCCAAAGTCATTTCCGAAGGAAGAGTAGGTTAGAGGAGGAGAAGGAATCCCAAGTTATCAAGGGGCTGCTGCAGCCTTACAATAGCCTTACAATACCTTTGAACAACCAGAATCACAGGTATTTACATGTCCTTTGAGGGGCAGCCTATTAAATATTACATCTGGTTTTCTAAAGATGTTGCTTTGCTGACATACTTTCTTTTTTAGGTGGATGAAGACTATATCCAGGATAAGTTTAACTTGACAGGACTCAATGAGCAGGTCCCTCACTATAGACAGGCACTGGACATGATACTGGACCTTGAACCTGGTGAGAATATCTCCCATTGTGACTTCAGCTAACTTAATATGCATGCCATCATAGGCATAGTAAACATTATCTTTTTATTAGAACTGGTTATATCCAGCTGTACTTTACAGTTGCCTTCACCAGTCAGAAATGGCGAGCCTTTGTCAAGTCTCTATTGCAGGGACAGAGCTGTGTTTTCTGTATAGTACATTCTTTTTATCTTTATCATTTGTTTACGTGAATTTTGTGCAGTTTTTCTTTTTAGAGTATCAGCTATATTATACTATACCAACAATTTTTAGATTTGCATCTTGTAAAATCTTCCCAACCACCGTGTTTATCTCCTGCTCTTTTTATAAGTGTCCATATTGAAGAATTGTTTCTAAGTTTACATTGAATATTGACATGCCCAGCTGTCCTTGCTTATTTATATGTGCAAACAATGGTCCCTTTTACACCAAATCTGTTTTTATTTCTCTGCTTTTCTCATGCAGATGAGGAATTGGAAGATAATCCCAATCAAAGTGACCTCATTGAACAAGCCGCAGAGATGTTATATGGACTGATCCATGCCCGTTACATACTGACTAACCGTGGCATTGCCCAGATGGTGAGAGTGTTGTTGATAATGATATTATTTTAGGCAGCTGTATTTTTAGTTTTTAATGTTAATGATAAAAATACTGCTGACTGGCTATTTATAGTGTTTCCAAATTCACTTTGGTATATGAAATGTTTAGAAGCATGCAGGCTCAAGGGGCACAGTTTTTACATGCTTATTTACCAGCAAGTTAATATCCACAGCAGTGCTTTCTGTAGTTACATTTATAATTAGCCCTATTTCCACAACGATTAGATGCAGAAATAATACTGAATTAGCAATTTTATATGTTTGTAATTAAGTATTCTGTTACTGATTTTTCCATGCATTAGCAATTTTATATGTTTGTAATTAAGTATTCTGTTACTGATTTTTCCATGCTTGTGGATTTAGAGTATAGGGAGAAGGAATTTCTCTAAGGGATGATGTGGGGGGGGGGCACAACCTGCAGTCTGTAGCACCATGGGGGGGTCATTATTTCAGATACCCATTCAAACCAATGAGTAGAGCTGCAGCTTTTTTGACTTTGATAGGGGTCACATGAGTTAATCAATTATTTGCTGGCTTACTCTGTATATTTTGGGTCACTCCCACTTGTTAGTAGCTTGTTCTCCCTAGAGTGATTGGGATTAGGGTATATGCTATTATGAACTGGTGCTGTCCTTCATGGTGTAATGTTAGAATGTTAGCTTCATTTCTTTGAGTATTTTATGCATTGACGACAAGGCACTCCATAAAGAGCAAATACCCTATCCGATAGAAACTGGGAAACTTTTGGTTGTGTATTTTTTTTTTTATAATCTTTTTTTTTATTGCTTTTAATGCAAACTAACAAAATAAAGCAGCTCTTCCTCCTTCCACCTTCGCTTTTGGAAGGACTAAGGACAGGCGTATGCGCAGTAGAGTGAAAAGCCGACTTCTCTGTTAAAGTTCGGTTTTTCACTCTACTGCGCGCGACGGAAGGAGGAAGTGCTGCAGGTAACCCGGGCTGGTGCTGTTCTCTCCTAACAGGGGCACCAGCCTGGGGTAGAAGGTAAGCGATTTAAGTCACTTGGGGTGCCTAACATTTTGGCACCCCCAAGTGACTTTGCCTTTCCTTCTCCTTTAAGATGCCCCAGTAGCTCCCCATCTTCTTTTCTGCTGATTCCCTGCACATGCTCTGTGCTGCTGTCAGTTACTGAGCATAGGGACCAACTCACAATATATTGTATATACAGAATAAAAATGTCACAATATATTGCAGATTAGTAATTTATTCAGATTCATAATACTTGGTAGCTCTGAATCCAGTGCAGTTAGCGTCAGAAATAATCAGCATCACCCTCTATGACAGGTGAACCTTTATTTTCTGCTTGATCATTTGTGACGACCCCTAAGCTTGGCTTCCCAACAGCTGCCCAGAGCCCACTGAGCATGTGTGTCACAGACCCTTTCCAAGATGGGGAGCTCCTGTGACAACTGTGAGATGCCCTATATATTTTTGGAACACTGACTGAATAGCTTTCCAGATGTTATCTCAGATTTCCCATCAGAAGCGTTCTGTATTCCTGAAAAGCATATGGTTTAGTGATAGAGCATCCTTGGGATTGGTTACATGCAGAGTTTGTCCTCTAAAATCAGAATGCTAGGGCTGCATTATGTACTTAATGATGCCGTCTCAGATATTCTGGCACATGTACTTCATATCAGTGCTGAATGGACAGTGATCAAACTTGGCTGGAACTAAATGTGCTTCAAGTTGCAATAACCTAAAAATAATTTTTGCTTCTACTTTTGCTTCTTTGCCTGAGCTGACTTAAAGTCTCTACCTAGAATTGGGGTATAACTTTTAGCTTTTTGGAAGTTATTTCATGTGAAAGACAAAGCAATACAGTTGTTAGATACTGTGTTTAATCACGGTAGTCACAATATTTTAACTACTACACTAATAACCTAAATAAAATTGTATTGTATTTCCTCAAGCCTGTTTTCTATGTATTTCTGTGCAGCTGGAGAAATATCAACAGGGCGATTTTGGCTACTGTCCCAGAGTATACTGTGAGAACCAGCCCATGCTACCTATTGGTAAGGATTGTATGGCAGTGCAAACAAATGATTTGCCCTAATTACTTTCTCTGTTTTTCCTCTTTTTTATTTTGGTCCTTATTCCTCTAAATTTTCAATTCTGCAAAATGTAGCAACAGGCATTTTGCGGGTTTTCACACTATTGTCCTAGCCTAGAGTACATATTCAGAGGCAAAAAATGAGCAGTGGTATATTAAACCAAAAAGGGATATTTATATTTTAATCAGGCTATTTTGCAGTGTTCTTGCAGACCCAAGAGCTATTTTCTTGTACTAAATAAAATACACATTTTTAAAAAAATTGGTTATGCATTATTTGTTGTGTAGGGTTTGTTTACTATATGAATTAAAAACACATATTGCAGGTTCCCCACTGCTGTTCCTGCTTCACTACTCATTACTGAACTGATCGGCAACCTTGTTAATGAACTCTCACTTGTCCCACCCCAATAACCTTCTACCGCACTGGGCAACGTGCACAGTAGCCCTGAAGGCAATGACAGTACAGTGGTTCCTGTACTGTATGACAAGCATGCCTGTCAATTTGTTAGCAGATGAAGGTGAATCTGCAATATGCATATAGTAAAGAAACCAACATCATAATCCATTCCAGTTTAGAAGCTTAAAGTGCACCTGTCATCCAGACATTAAAAGAGGTATAATAAAAGTCCTTTTCAAATTAAACCTAAAACCCACATTCATTTTTATAATTAACACATTCAAACCCATTATAAAGGCATTTAAAAATCCCAGCTGTCAGTCATATATTGCTTGCCCCACCTCTATGCCTTAGGCATAGAGGCAGGGCAGACAATAACTTTAGCTTTCTGTTCAGCACTACCTAGATGTCACTGCACATCTCACTTTCCCCCTCCCTCCTCATCATCTAATTGGGTAGCCAGTGCAAGGGCCTGGGTATCTGGTCCCCCATTCTGGTGCATAAACAAAATTTTGGCATGATACAAAGTCTTCATAACAGTGTTTACAAAATGGAGCCTGCCTGCTTGCTTTGATTGAGTTATTCCAAGACTTAAACAAGATTTATATTATTTATATAGCGTAAGTAAAGTTTATTTTGCTTAACTAACAATATAGAAAATAGTTATGTCTTAGGGTGACCGGTCCCCTTTAAGCAGTGACAATTCTTAGTAAACCACCCTTTTAAGAAAATCTAAATGAAAATGTTTTAGAAGATGGAATTCAAAGCCACACACCCCTGCTTTTGATGACTACAACTTTTGGCATTACCTGCCATTAATTTTCCCTCTAAATTCTATGTGGATATGCTTGCAGCTGTTTCATTGTGTACTTTTTACCTGTGACATTTTTGTCCAATAACTATATAATAATCTTTTACTGGGAATATCACTGGGGTATATACAATATTTGCCCCAGAGAATAAAATGTCAGTATTTTTCAGATGCTTTTTAAAATGAGGTTGTGTTATGTACAACTGGCCTACATTCTGTGGTATTCACATGGTTCTCTATATCTTTTATCATGAATAAACTATTTATGTTTTAAGGGAAGGCATTTATACCATGCATGTTCCAAACTACATTTTATAAGTGTTATCATTGTCAGTCAGGCTAATTTATCACTTTAGGAACTCCACCACTGACTTGACATGCTCCTTATATTTAAAGTCAACAATTTTCTGCAAAACTAATAAAGGTATAGTTTAGTTTGTGATTTAAAAATATTATAATGCAATTTGATTTACAAAGGTTGAACAAAAAGGGCAGCTGTTTTTGTAAACTTCTAAGGATCATCAATGTCTGTTAAGCTGATATATAACTTCCTCCTAAATCTGTTCTATTTTTGCTATCCTAAAGCAGCGTGGGCCCTGTTTGCTGTATTGATGTTCTTGGCACATTGTTCAGTGTATTAGTAATTTAGTCAGTCTGTAACTTTCCTTCTTTAGCGAATAACAAGGTTACAATCACTGAGGGGTGCCAAAATGTCAGGCGATACCCCAGGTTGGTGCTCCTGCTAGCAGAAAACTGTACCGGCCTGGGGTACCTCTGAGCCAGTGATCCCCTTCCTTCTGTCTCTGCACCACTTGCGCATGTGCAATAGATTGAAAAGCTGAACTTTAACAAAAAAAGCTGCCTGTTTCACTCTTCTGTGCATGCGCGGGCCCCAGGATTGCAAAGGAAGAACAGGATGAAGAGGATTGCGTGTGTGCAGTACCCCAAGCCAGTGCAGTTTTCTCCTAACAGGAGCACCGGCCCAGGGTAGTTAGGTAAGTCATTACAATTACTGGGGACTTCCTAACACTTGGCAGCCCCCCAGTGATTGTGCCTTTTCCTTCTAAAGTGAGGTGGCCTGAACTAAAATGCAACAGCCACCAATCTAAATCTATGTGGGAGGTTAAGGGACCAATTTATTAAAATCTGAGATTGTGCTTTATCACAGTTTTAAAGCTCAAACATACTCACATTTGTGTTTATTCAGACTCAAGCAATTAACAGTTGGTTAATGAAAAAAAATGCAAATTTGAATAAAAAGTGGAAGCGTATTTGAAGATTCCAAGCAACTTTATTTTAGTTTACATTTATCAAATCATTTAATCTTTACACCGTCGTTGAAAATGAATAGTACAATATGGGTTTTGTTTTCAGTTGTGATTATGCCATTTGAGATTTCTCTTAAATAACCTAGCTTTAAGATTGAACATGTAATTTTTTTTTCTAACATTTGAAAATTGACAAATCTGCCTTCCTGTGTTGAGACACAAAAGAAAGGGGGTCTGTGCCCTCTAGTGGGTACAGTTTAATTTGTATAACTATTTTAGGGTTCATGCAACATTATTCCTATATATTTTACTAGGTCTTTCAGATATTCCTGGGGAAGCTATGGTAAAGCTGTATTGTCCTAAGTGTATGGATGTTTACACACCCAAATCCTCACGCCATCATCACACCGATGGAGCATATTTTGGCACTGGATTTCCTCACATGCTCTTTATGGTTCACCCTGAGTATAGGCCCAAGAGGCCAGCCAATCAGTTTGTTCCAAGGTAAGATGCAGATTGTGTTTGTTATTGTAATACAAACAGTTCAAACTGAACTGAGATTTATTTAGCCGGATGGATTTGTTAAAGAGAGACATTAGAAAGCTGTGTTCTAGAAAGAAGAATCATTCATGGGAACTGTCCATGATGTAAACCTTTTATTTGTTTTAATTTTATATAATAAATGTTTGTTATTTCTGAATAAACATGGAAAGAAATCACCAGTGCTCGGTCTAATCCACGTTGTGGCATTGGCCAGCTGCTAGAAGCATCCTTGTACCCATGCTTAGTCTAACCCACATTCTGGAGTTGACCAACTTCTAAAATGATAGACATTATTTATATACAAAAAAGAGAGAGTGCCAGCACTAAGTTTGCCCTTAAAAATAATTCTTACAAAAAATGGTGTCATTAGGTTAGGTTATGGTTTAGTTGAGGAAGGGAGCAACCCATGATATGTGACCGCACATATAGAAGTATATTGAAAATGGAATTTTAACCATTTAGTGTTAAAACCAACCATTTAATTCAGCAAATCTCCAGTATAGGTGGAAGTCTGAATGAATCAGATTCACTTAAATTCTCCAAGATGTTATATAGATCCTGGCCATTCATGACTAGCCTCCCCTGTCCTATAAATCCTACATATCAGTAATGGAACCTGTAAGTAGGGATGCACCAAATCCAGGATTTGGTTCGGGATTCTGCCTTTTTCAGCAGGGTTTTTATTCGTCTAAATCCACAGTCCTGGCTGAACCAATAATATGCTAATTAGGATTAGGAAGGGTTAAATGTCCATGTGAACACGGAAGTGAAAAATTCTTCGCTCAGAGACTTTTACCTTTTGGATTTAGTCCAATATTTGGCCAAATCCATCGGGATGGATTTGAGGGTTCAGCCGAAACCAAAAAACCTGGGTTCAGTGCATCCCTACTTGTAACCTAGAGCATTACTCTCATCACAGTACTCCATCAGTGTCATGATGGAGGGTAAATCTGTGAGGGTAAAAAATGTTACGATTATGTAATTTTTCTCTTTCGCATGAATATACATGACTCACTTTGTTGACAGGGAGAATATTTTTGAACAGTTCATTTATGCTTCATTCTTATAAAAGAATTAAGCTCTTGGTAGGATATTGTTCATACTTTACTGGTGCGCCTCTTCTGTCTTTTTAAATTCTCATTGTGTCTCTCCTTCTTTCTCTAGGTTATATGGCTTCAAAATCCACCCTATGGCATACCAGCTTCAGCTACAAGCAGCCAGCAACTTTAAAAGTCCTGTGAAGACTATGCGTTGAGTATTGCCCATTAAATGGTTTATACATGGGGTCTGCACACCCCATAAACCTCATTTCCTTCCTTCCATTGACAATGAAAAATGTTTGTTTCGGTGTATTATTTGCTCACAATTTTGATTTTAGTCCCGTTTAAAGTGTATTACTGCAATTTACGGTTGTGGTTAAATAAAATTATAAAGAATTGTTGCTTTTTTTTTTTTTTTTCCCCAGGAAAATACTTCTGCAAAAAATAATGTAGGTACAGGTATGGGATACATTACAATCCTATGGGGTTAAATGATCATTAGTAGAGTATAGAGATCCAACTTATCCTAGGTTGACCAGATCACTTTCAGGGACATGCCTAATACATACATGTTGCAGGGCAGCAGTGATTGCGTTTGAAATAAACTGCAATCCACACGGAACAATTTTGTTCATAAAAAATTAACAATACAGGACAACTTGATTAAAAAAAAAATCTGTAGACATTTAAATAACTCTGTATTGAGGTGCTGTATACCTTTTCTTTTGTACCGTCACTCTTCATGCACTTTAACATTTTAAATAGATAAAATCAATCAAAACAATTTAAAAAAAAAAAAAGTGAAACTGCGATTGGTTCAGCCCTGCTGAATATGTTTTGTTGTCCCCAAACTTAAGTGATCTGGTCACACCACCTTATCAAGAAAGTCCCAGGTCTGTACTATATTTGTTTCTCTAATCATTTACATGCATTTATCATTTGCTGCCAGCAGGTGTCACTCATTGGCAGCCAACTTTTAAATGGAAAAAAATTCCTTTTTAACATGAAAATTTATTCACACCCAAGTACATAGGAAACCATGTTACTCATAAGCAATTTACCAACATCCCTTAGACCCACAATTTAATGCAACCCCACCATTACTTTGCTAGCAATGGATTCTGGGGCTTGAAGACTTGTGCACCACCCGCTATGGAAAGCAGTAAGGAGTAACATATTAGGGGAGATGGGGTGCCTTCGAACAGGAAGAGCCTACATGGTTTCCTTTCGATCTTATTTTTTTCTCCACAAACAAACATTTCAGATTTCAGTGTTTATTCAAGTTTTCTACATGGGCCCAAATAAAAGATATCAATGAGGCAACCAACTGGGACTACATTAATTAATGTTAGGTTTGTGCTGCTACTATCTCTGGCTTACCTTGCAGACTACTTATTTTCTGCATGTGTTTAATTGTACTGAATAAATGGATTAAAAACATTTTCTTGTCAACATGCAGTGCTTCTAGTTAATATGAACAAGAGATGAAACTGGGAATGTGGTGGTGCTTTTATCACCACTACCCCACAGTACCCACTGTTAAATTCTACATGTGCCACTGCCCTTAGTTTTGGCTAAACTTACTATTGTTTTTAGTCTGCTTCTTACATCTTTCTTTGTTTATCCACATAGCTGGGCTCTTTTATTTCCCCAGTAACCAGGTACAAAGCTAATATTTGGGTTTATCTGAAAATTTACTTATGTGCCAGTGTCTTAGGACCCAATCCACAAAACACTTATAAGGAGCTTCAAGCTGTGCTTTGTGGGTGAAAAATATGTGCCTTGTTCAAAACATTGATGCTTTATATGGCTTACAGTGCACAAAAATCTGAGTAACTATAATTGAAAGGAATTGCAGTATATCATGCATCCTTTTTTTAAAGTTTGGGACCCATAGTTGTGCTTGCAACCACAAAAGGAGCCATATACAGTGGATATAAAAAGTCTACACACCCATGATAAAATAAAATGTCAGGTTCCTGTGTTCACAAATGAGACCAAGATAAATCATTTCAGAACTTTTTCCACCTTTAACCCTTTGGGCGCCAAGCACGTAGCTCCTACGTGCTGCTATAAAAAGGCGTTGAATGCCCAGCACGTAGGAGCTACGTTTTATTTACCTTTCGCTTGTTCTCTGCGCTCGCTGCTTAGTCCGAGCGCAGAGAACAAGCGGAAGGTAAGGAACCCCCTAGACAACGCGCAGAGGGGGGTTACTAGTGGCCCCTGGGGCGCGATCGCCCAGGGGCCCCATAGAAAAAGTCGGGCACGTATATTCTATGTGCCCGACTTTTTCTCCTCTCTCCCTTCCTTCCTGCGCGCCCCCCTCCGCCCCCCTGCTTCCTGTTACTCACCATTTCTGCTGCTGTGGCTGCATCTTCTGCCTGCGTCTGATCTTCAGCGATTCCAGCGATCTGCAGCTCCATGGATCCCAGGTATGTGCTACTTACACACACAAACACACATACACACACATATTACACTAATACACACTTATACTCACACTTACACACACACACATACATTTTCACACATTCATAGCACTTATTACACTCAGTTACTTGCACACACACATGCACACAAAACACATTTTGCCATGTGTACACACTCACTCACTCACTCACTTTTGTAATTTTTTTTTTTTTTTTATCGCATCGTTTTTATTCCTGCCTAAAAAAAATGTTTTATTGCCATTGCGTATAGCGTATTCGCTAACCGCACTGCGCAATACATTTTGTGTATTATTTTGGTGTTTTTTATTACATTTTCTGTGATTTTGGTGCCATTTTATTGCCTTTTTTAGTTATGCATAGTTGTTGTTTGCTTTACTTTGTCTGTAAACCTAATTTGCCCAAGCCAGAATACTCAAACTGTGATTCTATTGCAGATATCACTAGGAAAAAAAAAAAACATTGATTTTAGTTTTTTGGGGGGGGGATTTTAGCGATTTTACTGCATTTCATATTGTTCTTTGTTACTTGTCTAGCACATGGACATTTTGTCTGCTGTATTTCAATTTGGCTTCCTCTGTGCCCCACATAGTTTAGTAAATCTATGCATATTGGGCATCAAACTGTTCAGTAGACCCCTGGCATTCATATTTAGGGTGTTTTAGGTTGGTACGTTATGAAATGTGGGGTACATAATGGGGCAAAATGCAAGCTTTGTGACGATTTTCAGAAATGTTATAAAAACCGTTCTGTTTAGCATAGCTTTGTAGTTTGGTAGTTTGCAGTAGAAAGATGTATTTACCCATTTTTGTTTTGTCAGAATGTGTACTTTCAGAAAATGTATGGTTTTCTAGGGTTTCTGTACTGTTAGGGGTTCTTATGGCACATAATACACATACCGGGTGCAAAAATTGCACGAGCCGGAGCGTCATTCGTGAAAACTCATATGCACTATTTTCATTTGGGTGCCCCTGTACTCCGCATAGTTTAGTAAATCTATGCATATAGGGCATCAAACTGTTCAGTAGACCCCTGGCATTCATATTTAGAGTGTTTTATGTTTATACGTTACAAATTGTGGGGGTACATAATGAGGTAAAATGCAAGCTTTGTGACGATTTTCAGAAATGTCATAAAAACCGTTCTGTTTAGTGTAGCTTTGTAGTTTGGTAGTTTGCAGTAGAAAGATGTATTTACCCATTTTTGTTTTGTCAGAATGTCTACTTTCAGAAAATGTATGGTTTTCTAGGGTTTCTGTACTGTTAGGGGTTCTTATGGCACATAATACACATACCGGGTGCAAAAACTGCACGAGCCGGAGCGTCATTCGTGAAAACTCATATGCACTATTTTCATTTGGGTGCCCCTGTACTCCGCATAGTTTAGTAAATCTATGCATATGGGGCATCAAACTGTTCAGTAGACCCCTGGCATTCATATTTAGAGTGTTTTATGTTTATACGTTACAAATTGTGGGGGTACATAATGAGGTAAAATGCAAGCTTTGTGACGATTTTCAGAAATGTCATAAAAACCGTTCTGTTTAGCATAGCTTTGTAGTTTGGTAGTTTGTAGTAGAAAGATGTATTTACCCATTTTTGTTTTGTCAGAATGTGTACTTTCAGAAAATGTATGGTTTTCTAGGGTTTCTGTACTGTTAGGGGTTCTTATGGCACATAATACACATACCGGGTGCAAAAACTGCACGAGCCGGAGCGTCATTCGTGAAAATGAATATGCACTATTTTTATTTGGGGGCCCCTGTACTCCGCATAGTTTAGTAAATCTATGCATATAGGGCATCAAACTGTTCAGTAGACCTTAGGTGTTCCTAGTTGGGGTGATTTTCCTTTTGTAGGCAAGAAATTGTGTGAGATAAATGCGGCAAATTGCAACATTTTTAGGCGATTTTCTGAAATGTCATAGAAACCACTAGCTTTAGGAAAGCTTTGCAGATTGATACTTTTGTGTAGAAAGGACTCTTTACCCATGTTGGATTTGTCTGAACGTGTACTTTCCAAAAATATATGGCTTTCAGGGGTTACCCTACATTTCTGCAGTTTCTATCCCACATAAAAACTGCCATGTGTTTATGAATTAGGTAAAGGTAAGCCATGAAATTAGTGTGCACTAGGTATATTTTGGGGTCTCTAAGTGCCATGTGCTTTGATAGACCTATGTACAATGGGCATCAAACTGTTCAGTAGACCTCTGGGGTTCATATTTAGGGTGATTTATCTTGGTACCTGATCACCTATAGAAAATAAGATGCTGCATATTGGAAGTTTTGAGGTGATTTTTGGAAATGTCATAAAATTGGCAAACTTAGGAAACCTTTGCGGCTCTGTACTTTGGAGTAGAAATACATGGGTACCCATTTTAGAGTTCGGGGAATGTGTACTTTCCAAAAATATATGACTTTCTGGGGTGAGCGTACTTTTTTGTAGCATTATCCCACATATAATGATGTAAATGTGTTGATTTTGCAGAAGCTGAAATGACAGAAATGACGGATCATATGGGGGTAGGTTCATATTGGGGCCCCTACATGCCACATACTTAGGTAAACCTAAACATATTGGGCATCATACTGTTCAGTGGACCCCTGTCGTTCAAGTTCAGGGTGTTTTATCTTGGTACCTAATGATACATGGGAGATTAGATGCTGCAAACTGGAAGCTTTGAGAGGATTTTTGGAAATATTATCAAAATTGGCAACTTTAGGAAAGCTTTGCAACTTGGTACTTTGGAGTAGAAAGACATGGGTAACCATTTTAGATTCGGGGGAATGTGTACTTTCCAAAAATATATGGCTTTCTGGGGTGAGCGTACTTTTTTTGTAGCGTTGTCCCACACAAAATGATGTAAATGTATTGATTTTGCAGGAGCGGAAATGACAGAAATGGCAGATCATATGGGGTATGTTCACATTGGAGCCCCTACATGCCACATACTTAGGTAAACCTATACATATTGGGCATCAAACTGTTCAGTGGATCCCTGGCGTTCAAATTTAGGTTGTTTTACCTTGGTACCTAATACTATGTGGGAGATAAGATGCTGCAAAATGGAAGCTTTGAGGGGATTTTTGGAATTGTCATCAAAATTGCTAACTTTAGAAATGCTTTGCGGCTTGGTACTTTGGAGTAGAAAGACACAGGTAACCATTATAGATTCGGGGGGATGTGTACTTTCCAAAAATATATGGCTTTCTGGGGTGAGCGTACTTTTTTGTAGCGTTATCCCACACAAAATGATGTAAATGTGTTGATTTTGCAGAAGCTGAAATGACAGAAATGATGGATCATATGGGGTATGTTCACATTGGAGCCCCTACATGCCACATACTTAGGTAAACCTATACATATTGGGCATCAAACTGTTCAGTGGACCCCTGGAGTTCAAATTTAGGTTGTTTTACCTTAGTACCTAACACTATGTGGGAGATAAGATGCTGCAAAATGGAAGCTTTGAGGGGATTTTTGGAATTGTCATCAAAATTGCTAACTTTAGAAATGCTTTGCGGCTTGGTACTTTGGAGTAGAAAGACACAGGTAACCATTACAGATTCGAGGGGATGTGTACTTTCCAAAAATATATGGCTTTCTGGGGTGAGCGTACTTTTTTGTAGCATTATCCCACACAAAATGATGTAAATGTGTTGATTTTGCAGAAGCTGAAATGACAGAAATGACGGATCATATGGGGGTATGTTCATATTGGGGTCTCTACATGCCACATACTTAGGTAAACCTAAACATATTGGGCATCAAACTATTCAGTGGATCCCTGGCGTTCAAATTTAGGGTGTTTTACCTTGGTACCTAACACTATGTGGGAGATAAGATGCTGCAAAATGGAAGCTTTGAGGGGATTTTTGGAATTGTCATCAAAATTGCTAACTTTAGAAATGCTTTGCGGCTTGGTACTTTGGAGTAGAAAGACACGGGTACCCATTATAGATTCGGGGGGATGTGTACTTTCCAAAAATATATGGCTTTCTGGGGTTAGCGTACTTTTTTGTAGCGTTATCCCACACAAAATGATGTAAATGTGTTGATTTTGCAGAAGCTGAAATGACAGAAATGATGGATCATATGGGGTATGTTCATATTGGGGCCCCTACATGCCACATACTTAGGTAAACCTAAACATATTGGGCATCATACTGTTCAGTGGACCCCTGGCGTTCAAGTTCAGGGTGTTTTATCTTGGTACCTAATGATACATGGGAGATTAGATGCTGCAAACTGGAAGCTTTGAGAGGATTTTTGGAAATATTATCAAAATTGCCAACTTTAGGAAAGCTTTGCGACTTGGTACTTTGGAGTAGAAAGACATGGGTACCCATTTTAGATTCGGGGGAATGTGTACTTTCCAAAAATATATGGCTTTCTGGGGTGAGCATACTTTTTTGTAGCATTATCCCACATATAATGATGTAAATGTGTTGATTTTGCAGAAGCTGAAATGACAGAAATGATAGATCATATGGGGGTATGTTCACATTGGGGCCCCTACATGCCACATACTTAAGTAAACCTATACATATTGGGCATCAAACTGTTCAGTGGACCCCTGGCGTTCATATTTAGGGTGTTTTATTTGGTTACTTTATGACCTGTAGGGGATAAGATACTATAGACTGGAAGCTTTGAAGCGATTTTTAAAAAAAATCACAAGTTTTGATAAAAACCAATAACTTTAGGAAAGCATTGCGACTTGATAGTTTGGAGTAGACAGACAGTTGTGCCTATTCTGGATTCCCCAGAATCTGTTCTTTCCAAAAATGTACAATTTTATGGGATAAACCTTCTGTTAGTGGAATTTTTGTCCTTGAAATCTAAAGTATGCAGCTTTCTGGAGCAGTGCTTTGGAAATTTGGTAGTGTACTGCTGGGAGTTTTTGACCTACACAAGTGAGAAATCTCCATAAAACTATATATATTTGGTATTGGCACGTTCAGGAGACATGGGACTTTCCAAATCAGGTGTATTTTAGTGCATAAAATAATTTTTGTTTCTGGTGTATGTGTTTATATTATGGAAAATATTTTTTTTACACATTTTTTAGACATTTAGAAGCCTATATCTTGTTACAAAATTGGAATTACACAAAAATTCCACCATATTTTGAAAGCTTAGGATGTCCCGAAAAAAACGATATATAGTGTTCCTGGGTAAACTAAAAGTCCCCCCGAGGAAAAGCCCCTAAAGTCAAACAGTGCAAAATGTTCAAAAACTGTCTGGCAGTAGAAGTTCCACTTTGTTCAAAACGGCTGGCAGTGAAAGGGTTAATGTGACCTATAAACTGTACCACTCAATTGAAAAACAAACTGAAATCTTTTAGGTGAAAGGAAGAAAACCAAAAAAGCTAAAATAATGTGGTTGCACAAGTGCACACCCATAAACTAATACTTTGTTGAAGCACCTTTTGACTTTATTACAGCACTCAGTCTTTTTGGGTATGAGTCTATCAGCATGGCACATTTTGACTTTGCAAGATTTGCCCACTCTTCCTTGCAGAAACACTCCAAATCTGTAAGATTGCTAGGGCATCTCCTGGGCACAGCCCTCTTCAGATCACCCCACAGATTTTCAAACAGATTCAGGTCTGGGCTCTTGGCTGGGCCATTCCTTTGTTGATTTGGATGTATGCTTTGGGTCACTGTCAAGCTGAAAGATGAAGTTCCTCCTCATGTTCAGCTTTCAAGCAGAAGCCTGAAGGTTTTGTGCCAATATTTACTGGTATTTGGAACTGTTCATAATTCCCTCTATCTTAACTAAGGCCCCAGTTCCAGCTGAAGAAAAACAACCCAAAAGCGTGATGCTGCCACCACCATGCTTCACTGTGGGTATGGTGTTCTTTTGATGATGTGCAGTATTGTTTTTGCGCCAAACATATTTGTTGGAATTATGGCCAAAAAGTTCAACCTTGGTTTCATCAGACCATAACACCCTTTCCCACATGCTTTTGGGAGACTTCAGATGTGTTAGCAAAATGTAGCCTGGCTTGGATGTTTTTCTTCATAAGAAAAGGCTTTCGTCTTGCACCATAGCCCAGACATATGAAGAATATGGGAGATTGTTGTCACATGTACCACACAGCCAGTACTTGCCAGATATTCCTGCAGCTCCTTTAATGTTGCTGTAGGCCTCTTGGTAGCCTCCCTGACCAGTTTTCTTCTCGTCTTTTCTTCAATTTTGGAGGGACGTCCAGTTCTTGGTAATGTCACTGTTGTGCCATATTTTCTCCACTTGATGATGACTGTCTTCACTGTGTTCCATGGTATATCTAATGCCTTGGAAATTCTTTTGTACCCTTCTCCTGACTGATATCTTTTAACAATGAGATCCCTCTGATGCTTTGAAAGCTCTCTGTGGACCATGGCTTTTGCTGTGGATGCGACTAAAAAAATGTCAGAAAAGACCAACTAGAGCAGCTGAACTTTATTTGGGGTTAATCAGAGGCACTTTAAATGATGGCAGGTGTATGCTGACTCCTATTTAACATGATTTTGAATGTAATTTCTTAATTTTGAACACAGCTACATCTCCAGTTAGAAGAGGGCGTGCACACTTATGCAACCACATTATTTTAGTTTTTTTGGTTTTCTTCCCTCCACCTAAAAGATTTCAGTTTGTTTTTCAATTGAGTGGTACAGTTTATAGGTCACATTAAAGGTGGAAAAAGTTCTGAAATAATTTATCTTTGTCTCATTTTTGTACAGCACAGGAACCTGACATTGTAGACTTTTTATATCCACTGTATGTTCTTCTCTGAGAGGTAGTTTGATTTGCTTGAGCACTCTTTCACAGATTTTGATGAATGTGAGTAAACTAAGTTCTGATAAGTTATGGAACTGCTGGTGAAAAAGTCACATTCATTAAATTTTTCTGGGACAAAAAGGATTTTTTTTAACATCTTAGCATTTTCCTGTTGTTTCCTGTTGTTTTACACCTAAAGGTTCCACAGTGGCTTGCTTGGCTAGCAATAATTCCCTTAAAGTAGTGTTCAGTTCTTCATTCATATGAAATCATATGCTTACATTATATTTTTATATATTCTATTTATTCTATGTATTTAGAGCCATATAATTTACAGAACTGGGATTATGACTTCACACAAGTCAAGCATATTTAGAAAGCTAATGTTCTTAACACAAAAGCAGTTAGTAAGGGAACTTACCAGTGCTCTGTATTGTTGCCTCTAGGAAATGCCCCTAACGTAAAAGAGCTCAATTTGTTGTTAATTTGTGTGCATATTTGTGGAAAATTGTCTGTTGTCTGTTACATGTCACAAGAGACCCTTTAAGTATAGCGACTTCAAAAAACGGTATTTTTCTGGAAAGTACACATTCTGATTAAATATAGATATAATAGAGCTCAATTATGAGCTTATTTGTGCAATTTTGCCATGTTTTTTTTTACCCACATTGAAGGATTTTTCCCCCATAATTGCAGCAAAAGGGCAAGGGCACACTAAGTGGATTGTCCGCTTTCCTCTGCTGGCGTCTTTTAAAGAGCTGGATTAACGTTATTCCACTCTTATGTGCACACCCCCATAGCTCTATTGTCAAGTCTGGTGTTGGCCTGTGTGGACCTAAATGGAGCAGATATTGGTGTGAAAATGCATACATTCACATTTTCATGCCAGTATGTGCTCCATTGTAGCTCTATACAGGTTGATGCCGGGTCTGTTAATAAAGCTATGGGGGTGTGTGCAAAAGAGTGGGTCTGCTTTCCTCCGTGTCTATAAAAATGCCTTTGGAGAAAAACATACATTCTGCTTAGTGTTCCCTTGCCTAATATCAGTCCTGAGGTGGCATTGTGCCTGACAATCACACTGAAAATCTCCAATATTTAGATTTCATCACTTACATTGCTGCGTCAAAAGTACCTTTAATAATTGAAATATTTTTGTGTAAAGACTGCAACTGCACTTTTGTGTAGAAAGACATCAGGCATCATAATTTCGAACGCCTAACTTTCAATCTACAAATCATTATAAATATGAATGTCGGGTCAAAAATGCATGGTATTACAAAACTAATTGTGCACACAAACTATTTATGGGCAAAAACAATATTACATAAAAATCACAAAAATTATTTGATATATCTTTTTAATTTATTTAATATATTTTCTATAAGTTTGTTATACCAGGCAGAAAAACACTTTTAGAGCAACAGAATAAAAACATAGTAAAAAAATTGTGTACGGTTGCCAGATGCTGCAAATTAAATGAGCAGCATTCATGCCACCCATGATAATATCTTTTTTTGATATCAGGAGGATTTGCTGTGTTTAGCACTGAGCTGTCAGTATATACTCAATATATAGTGCCATTGTACAGGGACACTGTATGTATGATCTTTTCATTCTGTGAGCAACTAAGGTATTGAAAGGGTTTATGGGAAATTGAACAATAACATGTTGAATTTACAGTTCACCTATGAAGCTTGTAAGGACAAGGTTAACTTTTTGGATGTCACTGTTTCTAAAGGTGTAAATGGAGAATTGATTTCTAATTTAGAGAATTTAATTTTCTAAAGAGTTGGCAGACTTTCAGGATGATCTGATGAAGCTGACCCCTACCAGGCATACATGCCAAAATGATTAGACAGTATGGTTAAGTAACTCCTAATTTGCCCAACCATATCTGGGCATGTATGGCATGTTACACATCTGTTGGTAAGAAATGCTTATGTAACACTAGGTACCCACTTACATTTATATTGCCAAACTGGATCTGCAGCCACTTTTGTAAATATTGGCCTTGCCCATATAACTTTGAGCATTAAGGTGACCTTTCTGACATTTATCTGTGAAAAGAGAATGAGTGGATTTTCAGGTTGTGCGCTCTTGTACCACAGGATTTGAATGAAAGCTAATCTTTACATTTATTTTTATAAGCTTTGTTTTTTGGCATAGAGATGAGTGATGTGGGGATAGGCCTCGTGGAAGTGCCTCTTAAGGGTTTTTTTCTATTGGAGGGATGTGACTTCTAGATGTTTTCATTGTTCTGTTCCTTTGGGTTCAACAGTTGATAACACTGTATTTTCTTTTTTGTAGTACTTGATCTAATGTGTCAGTTGATAGCAGTATATACTTTTATATGAGGGTTAATTTACAAATGTAAGTACAAAAAGCAAAAATGATGCACTTAATTAAACACCTTTATGGACAATGTCAACATTGATGTGACATTGATTTTAGCAGACTGCTGGGTTCCTGGTTTATTTCAATAATATCCTAAGTTTTCCAGACAGGAATGATGACTATGGGTGCTCTCTATTTACACACACCTGTTTTGAATTTTTAATTATTTAGCCTATAAATCCTTACCGCTCAGTTCCTCCCACGCCCATTATAGATCTTTTTAGTATAGTTCCTGGGTGTGCGTCTGTTCTGTGTATTTGGTTCTGACCCATGCCTGTATCCTGGCTTTGTGTGAACGCCACCTGGACTGACCCCTTTGCTTGTTTGACTCCTCTTCTGGATCCTGATTCAGTACTGCACTAGTGTTCTGGTTTTGACCCAGCCTGCCTGACTTTGATTCTAGTAAGCTCCCTCAGTCCTCCTTCTGGTTCCCTTGCTCACTCAGAACCTTTGTCCTGGTCCTCTCACTTTAAGACCTGGCGGCACCCGAGTAGCAGAGGGCTCCACCTGAAGCGAAAGGTGGCTGTTATAGGCAGAAGTGTGATCTGTGACTGGGACCTTGGCAATTGTTCTGGGTTTTGGGTTACTGACCGTGACACTAATAATCACACAGCTCCAGCTTTGTCTTCTAAAGAAGACAGAACACACACTTCATATAAAAAGCACCAAATGGATAACAGTGCAAATAGGTTTGATGGGTAGGAAAAAAATCCCACTTCTCCTGAGTTTTAAGGCATGTAAATTATCTCAGCAGATTCTTTCACAATATTGTAGCGTGTCTCCTCAAAAAATTCTGCAGAAAACAGTCTATTTTATGCAAATGCCAGATAAAAATAACTGGATAAGCCTGTTACTGAAAGACATGCTTAAGGTACTGTGAGAGAACATGTGAACAGAATAGCTGAGATGGGGTCGGAATACAGCTAGGTTGTGAAAAATTGAACAGTGACATTTTCCCATCTACCAATAACACTTTCCTCAATATACAGTATTCTATTTCCCTAAGCAAATGTATTTTAAGGGTAGTATGCTTATTCTAATAGCAGTTTCAGTAGCATTATTTCATATTCATGATAAATAAAAACTACAATAAGATTTTCATTAATCACATTATAAGAGACCTAAGGCATTCCGTGAGAGTTAAAAAATAAAGACTGGTGTGGCTTTCCTAACGTTTTAATGCAAATAAGTCACACAATTTATGTCAAAATTATATCCAAATATTTTACGGCCTCAGCACAAGAGTAGAAAACAGGGATAGTCATTATGATTGGTAATAAAATCTCAGTGGAATTGATCTATCTGTATCTGACCCTATTGGCATTTATGTAAGGTAATATTTATGGTCCCAGCAAAACATAACTTTCTTTTGTAACACATTTTAACTGAGCTCCAAATGCGATGAAGCTCTTCCAACTTATCTGGAAAGGAACTTATGAAATGGCAGTACTGACTTCAGCAAGGGAATTGGTATCCCACTAGAGACAAGCCTGGAGATCACAAAGCTAAGGACAACCCAGCGGACATAAATGCCAAATGGTTGGGAAACAACATGGCTCCTACTTTTAATTTACCACTGGCTTTGAAGTAACCTAATTCAAAACAAAGGCTCACATCATATAATGGGAGAAAAGCCTATATAGACCTAAAAACCTATATTCAACTGAAACTTTTCAAAAGCCAGGGCACAACCTATCATGTCAGGCATTGATTGCCCAATTCATTATAACACACATAATATAACTCTGAGGAGAAAAAAATGTATGCGTTCGTAGGACAATTTAACCCACTCCCAAAGAGAATGATTAAACGCAAAGAAAAAGACAAAAAAAATACAAGAATTAGCCCAACAACCTCTCCAACTCAGGGAACTCACCAAGTAAACTCCCAAGACTTACTTATCAAGACTTTGATACTGCATGTTTTCTAATCAAAAGTTGCATGCAGATACCTAAAGAAGATAAGGATCCAACACAATTTCCCTACTACAGACCAGTTCTGTAACTGAATTGTAATTGCAACATATAATCTTGGATTTGTGCCTAAGTCCAGGCAACACCAGATATTTTATTGACATAATAACAACAACAAATGTAAGCATGTAAGGAAATGGGGTATGTTTGTATGTTAAGCATGATTTGTAACCTAGTATAAAGGATGATGCTATGGAGGACAATGAGAGGGCTGAAGCCTTATGGGTTGAACTTTCACATATTGTGCTGTCTGGCATTGTAAAAGTATGCTACAGACCCCACATGTAAGCAAAGAAGAAGAGATTCAGTTCCTGTTGGAAATAGAAAAGCTGCAAGTTTGGGACAAGTCTTAGTAACAGGGGATTTAAATTACCCAGATATTGACTGGAGCGATAACACTGCAAGCACATTTATACAGACCAAGAATACTTAACTGACACTGGGCTTCAGCAACTTAAAGGAGAACTATACCCCCCAGTGCAAAAATTACTCTTTACTATCATTGCCTAGAGCCCCCTCACCTCTCCTTTATCGCATAGTTTTTACATTTAAACTCTGACCCTATTGCTAACCACTAGCTAAAAATGCAAAGTAAGCGCGGCAGCGTACCTGGCCAACAGCTTCTTACCGACTGAAGACTCTTCGTGTCTCACCACTGACACGAACTCTGTTTGTGCATGCGCAGTTGAAACTGATTTCCTGCTGCCTCCAACTGCGCATGCGCAAGCAGGTTCTTATGGGCTGAGAGACCCGCAGTACCCGTGGGTAAGCCTCCCCATGTCTGTAAACAAGACACAGCTCCCAAGTTTTAGTGAATTGTTTGTGCGAATCAGATAGGATACTAGACATTTTTTCCATTGCCATGATCCCAACTCAATTTTTGAGAGCTTCGAACGGAATTTGTTTTGTTTTTTGTCTGCCTTCTTAATTACTATATCCCTGTTTCTTTTTAATTTAACTAGGGCCGTACTTTCCTTCATAGGTTCTGTTTAGACTTCTTATGTGTACTGCGTTCCCAGTGTTTCTTTACTTCTGCTGTCACTGTAGGCTGAAAAGCATTGAATGAAACACATTTTACCTCTGGGATAAAGTCAGTATTCAAAGAATACTTTTACAATCATAAAAGTGGATGGTATCTGCCATCCATCTAAAGGGTATTAAATTAGATTGACAGGCTAAAATATCTATGTAGCAGGGCCTATGTAGGGCAACCCTCGAGACAAGGTATTTTATTTATAAGAACACATAACTTTAGGGTAGTGCCACACAGGGCTGGTTCTTATTATGTTTATAAAATTAGGCTGAGAATTAGCTGACCCTCTGGCCTCCGCTTGCTCCAGAACAGAACAGATTTCAGCATGGAAACCCATTGTATGTATTTTAATGCCAAAATCTGCTCCATGTGCCTGCACCCAGGCCAATGCAGTGTCTGACACAGGAGAGAGAAAAGGCCAGTGGATCAAGTGACTCTTGTAGTGATGTGTGAGTTGACATTTTCTCAACCCACACCCCAACCTGCACGTGACCCAGAAAGGCAGTTGTATTTATATACCTGTGCCCTACCCGCCCATCCGGGATGTCACAAATGGGGCAGGGGAAGGCAGGCATGTGCCTATAAATACAGGCTGCCGGAGGCAGAAACCTAGAAGAGTAAAGTCGTAGGCTGGGAGGCTGTAAAGGAGGACTCAGCCCAAACCTGTTTACATCCTGAAAACTGTGCAAAGGTCAACCCGAACCTGCCCGGCATATGGGTGAACCCACAGGTCCCACTGGTTTTGGGCTGGCCAGCACACCACTAGACTTTTGGATTATGTTTATACTCAGGCCAATATCAGGTTATAAGGTTTACTTATCTATTAAAATGACTGCTCTCTATTAATTTTCAGGTAGAGCAAGCTAAATAGACCAGCCTCTCCTCAGGTACAGTATACAGTATACTAATATTGTTAATGAGAATATGACTGGCCCTAGTAACATATAGAATTGACATCGCATTCATGTAATGTTTATTAAGAATATGTGTGTGCGTTAATTGTTGTTGCACAGGAATGTTTTTTTTTTACTTTTAATAGGAAATGGTTTATTGGATCAAGGACTTGATGATGGACACTGATATGATCCAATCCAAGTAGGAGATTTTTTTTTAGGAACATGTTTGTGCAGTGGTTGTGTGTATATGCTTGATAAACAGTGGTTGGGCCCAGAACTTGTCCCAACACAATATTAATAAATCCAGGAAGATAGCAGTGTATTTCTGCCTGTTTGTGTGCTCCTTCCTGTTTTGAGTTTTTGGGGTTTTTTTTAAATGCTATCAGTCTAACAATCATACATTGGATCAACAAAGACTCTATCAGGAAAGCAATCAGCTACTTTAGCTCCCTCAGATCATTACTACGGGTTGGGACATTGGAGTCTATAGCTAAAAACACAAAATAGTTACATAGTTACATAGGGTTGAAAAAAGACCAGTGTCCATCAAGTTCAACCCATCCAAGTAAACCCAGCACACTTAACCCACACCTACCAATCTATACACTCACATACATACACTATATATATACAACCACTAGTACTAACTGTAGATATTAGTATCACAATAGCCTTGGATATTCTGATTGATCAAGAACTCATCCAGGCCCCTCTTAAAGGCATTAACAGAATCTGCCATTACCACATCACTAGGAAGGGCATTCCATAACCTCACTGCCCTCACCGTGAAAAACCACCTACGCTGCTTCAAATGGAAGCTCCTTTCCTCTAATCTAAAGGGGTGACCTCTGGTGCGCTGATTGTTTTTATGGGAAAAAAGAACATCCCCCAACTGCCTATAATCCCATCTAATGTACTTGTACAGAGTAATCATGTCCCCTCGCAAGCGCCTCTTTTCCAGAGAAAACAACCCCAACCTCGACAGTCTCACCTCATAGTTTAAATCTTCCATCCCCTTAACCAGTTTAGTTGCACGTCTCTGCACTTTCTCCAGCTCATTAATATCCTTGTTAAGGACTGGAGCCCAAAACTGCACTGCATACTTACCAGGGACCTATAAAGGGGCAAAATTATGTTCTCATCCCTTGAGTCAATGCCCTTTTTTATACAAGACAGCACTTTATTTGCTTTAGTAGCCACAGAATGACACTGCCTGGCATTAGACAACTTGTTATCAACAAAAACCCCTAGATCCTTCTCCATTAAGGAAACCCCCAACACACTCCCATTCAGTAGATAGTTTGCGTTTATATTATTTCTACCAAAATGCATAACTTTGCACTTATCAACATTGAACCTCATTTTCCAGTTTGCTGCCCAGTTATCTAATTTTGTCAAATCGCTCTGCGATATGATTTTTTTCTTTTATTACTATTTTTTTATCTGCAGTGATTAAAGTTTTTTTTACTGTTGTTGTTTTTTAAACAAATAACACACAAAGGGCCCGATTCACTAAAGTCCGAAATAAGGAGTGCTATTTATAGCATGCGTTAAAAATCTTATCACTTATTATTTTTCACTCGAGTCACTAAAAGGACACTTGTCATAATTAAGAAGCGATGTTCTTGGCGTTATTTATCTTACGATGACATATTTTCAAGCAATATATTATGCAGCGCACAAGATATTACGCAGCGCGCGATATTTTATGCAGAGCGCAATATATTACGCAGAGCGCAATATATTACGCACGTAACCATTACTTTCTGAAAACCACCATTTCCCTGAAAACTGGAGGATGCATCACTCTAGGGCCAACATATACTTGAAAAAATACGACTGCAAACTCCATGTTGTGTTGCCAATAGCTCACGAACCGCAATTTTCTTTAAGTACCGCCTGCCCCAAGTAGGGTTAATATTCACACAGATTAACACGATATTTTGCACATTTAACGCTTCATATGTGTTTGTGAATCATGCATTAGTACTATTTCTATTCGATAATTAACGCAATGCGTTTTTTTTGTGCATGCAATATGTGGATTAACACATGCGAAATGACTTTGATGAATCGGTACTTAATTATCGCATGCTTTTTAATGAAAAAAACTATGTGATAAGCGTTATTGACCTTTAGTGAATCGGCTCCTATAACGCTTATCGCAGATAAGATTTTTAACGCATGCTATAAATAGCACTCCTTATTTCGGACTTTAGTGAATCGGGCCCAAAGACTTTTATGAGGGAGATACTGAGTATAAAGTAATGATTAGATCCATTACAAAAGGTTAAAATCATTGATATCCAAAATAATATAGAAGTAGCACTTGATCTGTTTTTAAATGTAACATCTATTCCTATGCCATTTCTAACTAATGGTATCTATTACATCTTACATATTACATGTAAAGGTGGCCTTAAACAGTAAGATTTCCTTGTTTAGCAAGGTCGCCATGCTAATGCAATCATTTGGCCCTAGGGCCAATCTATTGCATTACTATGACAGGTATAGGAAAAATCAGAGCGAGGACCGCATCAATGACCCCATGTGGTACCTGGTTGTAGCACGGTGGATTTTATTTTTATTTTATAATGATTTACATTATATATCTGCTTTGACATATGAATCAAATCTTAGGTTTGAGTCAAGTAAAACCAGCAGATTTTGGGACATCTATTGTCCAGTGTTCAAGGTACAATGTCTTTGTTCTATGTATATTGCTGGGTAAACAGTAAACACAGGTATTGTTACCCAGCAAATATCCTTGGAATAAACAAACAGACAGCATATAGACAATACACTTTATGTACAACTTATTTGAGAAACAAATAAGGCTTTCTACAAAGTTAGTAAACTGTCTAGTTAATAGGTTTTGTTCATGACAAAAGTTTGTACACAAGTTAGCACTTGGTGTTGGGGGTTTGCTAAGAACTCTAGTATAAAAAAGGAGCCTCCACCATGGGTCAGTAGCTTCGCCTAGGACTCCTGAACGAGTGCCGGGATATTTGGATCATCGCTTGGTTATCGGGAACCTGAAGGTCTTGCGCCAAAGGTTGTGGGGCTCCCCGATTGTGCTGAATTGTGCAGAACTGGCTACACTTGTAACTAATCATACTAAGATAAGTAAATCTATTTGATTCTATTATTACTTGTGTGTGTGTAAGTTATTGCTCACTAACAGTCTATCAGAAGGCTTAATCATTGATCCTGCATATTTATTAATATTTGTCATTAATGTCAATTAATACAAATTATTAATATTAATAAAGGTTCACCCCCTTTATTACATTTGGCGTAGTCGGCAGGATTAACCCTTTTGATGCTGGGAAGTGCAGTAATAACTTGTATAGAAATTGTAGAATTTATAGTGCAGCTTTGTATGGTAGTGTAGTGGCAGTATTGTAGTGGCTTGTGCAGGGCAAACATACTGTTGAAAGTTAGCAATAATGTTCTGTTGGTTGAAAAACAAAGTTAGAGGGGTAGATGATCAAACGAGCAACCTTCCCACATGGGCTAGTTCCGGACCCTGGACCCATGTTGCTCGGGATGTGATAGGAGATCAGCAACTCTCTCAGGTGACTCACCCCCATCACCTGTTGCTGAATTTGGATTTGTCTATGTGTTCCAAGGAGCTGAAGTCCTCAGCACAATTGGGTTGGTTGTGTTTTCAGGCGCTCAGGGAGGAGACAGTCCAAAGGGAGGCAGTTGAGCTTGAGCTGCAGGCAGTTAAAGATCAACTAGCCACAATGAGAGAATGTTTGCGCTCCTCATTAGCACACAATGAGGAGTTGGAGATAGAATTTACAAAATATGTGGTAAGAACTATGAGTAAAAAGCACCATAGAAAAGGGACAGAACAAGCAGAAAATGGTGTATTAGTTAAAGTAAGAACTCTTGTAAGTAAAAGAGACTAAGGGAGTGATTTATTTCTCAAGATAGAGAAACAAAGTAAATGTTACATTGTGTTAAATTGTACTGTATGTTAATGTCATATGTTTTTCTGTTTCAGGATTTAAGAATCTGATTATTTTGAGTTAATATGGTTTTTGATAACAGGCATCAAGAGTTGATGGATCCATTATTTTTGACACTTTTTGTTTTGTTTTTTAAGTGCACAAATTTGTGCGTAAAGGCCTTAAGACATGTCTGTTTTTGTTAAAAAAAAAGTTTAACAATGAAACTTGAAAGTTTTTAACACTTTTTGTTGTATGTTTCTGAGAATGTGTGGGCCCACATGCATGTTGTTATGGTTTGTCTTGTCTTAATTGTGACAATGACTTAAATGTGACAGTGACTGAAAAATTCTTGACAAAGTAATACAAAATTAAGAAAGTTGTTAAAGTTGACAAAACAGATCTTAAATGCTAAGAACTGATGTTGCCTTGATCTTTTGTTTTATAGATGTTTATCATGGATATAACAAGTGCATTAACAAATGGGTTAATAGCAAAACAATGGACAGCAAACAAGGATTTGGACATTGTTAATCTTGAATGGACATCAGTACAAAGTATTGAAGAACCTGGAATTCATTTGAATGGTGACCTGGAAACTTAAATGGACATTGGTTTTGGACTTTATAAATGAATACTTATGTTTTGTTCAACTGTTTCTACAGACTGAAATTAGCATTGCATACACTATTGTACTAATGGTAATAGGAATGTTATGGCTTGTTACATGAACTGTAAAGTGCTAGTTAGTGGGTTTTAGAGCACAGGCAGCACAGCTGAACTGTATATCTCCTATGGTATATAATATTGTGCAGTGAACCTGCAGTATAGAGAAGGCCCTGGCTGACAATCTGTAGATGCAGGCAAATGCCAGAGGTACTGATGTAAGATGCCAGACAGTCACTATCTATTGGGCTGGTGGGGGCTGTTTGGGTCTTTGTGTATTTGAAATGCCAGGGCCTATTTTGAAATTAGTGTCAACGAAACTCTTTGATAAAACAGAAAGAGTGAAATTTATTATTCTGAGGGAGAAATTATTATGTGAAACTGACAATGTCTGTAGACAAGTATTATGGTATAAGTAATTATTGTAAGTGTGAATACGGTAATGTTATTTTGTGAGTTAGTACTGTGATGTCAATGGGGTTGGCTGAAGGAGAGTTTAGACAACTCTATATGATTGAAGTTAAAGACTACAACTTAATATACAATTCTGTTGAGGGACACAGTAGTTTATAAGAAGTCACTGTTAGACTTGATAGTATCATCCCAAGTGATTTGAATGCCCTGTGTGATTTGTGGCCTTATGGGTGGAATTTGTGGCTACTAGTGATAGACATATTTTGGAAAAGCATTGGCAGAATGTGTACTGAGGCTAAAACTCTGCTGAAAGGAATTCAGTTGCCATTTGGTCTATAAGAGGGGGGTTAGGTAGAAACAAAGTGCATGGCAGATACATAATATAGTAAACATATTGCTTATCAAAGAAGCACTGTTTACCTAAGTGAGCTGTAAAGCCTGCAATGAAACCTGCCCTTGGCCTAATTGTTTTGAGCAGCTGATAGTCTGTAATGAAAATGCAGAGCAAGAGGGATTCCTATACATGTTTGCCACATGATTGCCCATGATATGTATCTACAAGTAGACACAGATTTTCTCACTGGACAGAAATCATTATAGAGATGTTTTATGACTTGGGATGTAGGTGAGATTTGTTTAATCTTTTGTTAAATCTAGTGTCCTTCAGTCAGAATTACAGTCATTAATTGTTTATTTGTTTATGGTAATGGGGACAACCAGTGAATGCATATATTGCATTGAATGCAGCATTGTATGTTATCTGTATTAGAGGACTTACCAATTTGTATACTGTTGGTTATTATTATCAAATCAGTATATTTTGTAAATCAAGGGGTGGAATGTAGCACGGTGGATTTTATTTTTATTTTATAATGATTTACATTATATATCTGCTTTGACATATGAATCAAATCTTAGGTTTGAGTCAAGTAAAACCAGCAGATTTTGGGACATCTATTGTCCAGTGTTCAAGGTACAATGTCTTTGTTCTATGTATATTGCTGGGTAAACAGTAAACACAGGTATTGTTACCCAGCAAATATCCTTGGAATAAACAAACAGACAGCATATAGACAATACACTTTATGTACAACTTATTTGAGAAACAAATAAGGCTTTCTACAAAGTTAGTAAACTGTCTAGTTAATAGGTTTTGTTCATGACAAAAGTTTGTACACAAGTTAGCACTTGGTGTTGGGGGTTTGCTAAGAACTCTAGTATAAAAAAGGAGCCTCCACCATGGGTCAGTAGCTTCGCCTAGGACTCCTGAACGAGTGCCGGGATATTTGGATCATCGCTTGGTTATCGGGAACCTGAAGGTCTTGCGCCAAAGGTTGTGGGGCTCCCCGATTGTGCTGAATTGTGCAGAACTGGCTACACTTGTAACTAATCATACTAAGATAAGTAAATCTATTTGATTCTATTATTACTTGTGTGTGTGTAAGTTATTGCTCACTAACAGTCTATCAGAAGGCTTAATCATTGATCCTGCATATTTATTAATATTTGTCATTAATGTCAATTAATACAAATTATTAATATTAATAAAGGTTCACCCCCTTTATTACACTGGTCCAATGAAAATCAAGCCTATTCGATTGACATCTGGCCAATTTTTGCCCACATATAGGTCAGGAAGGCCTGTTGGAGTTCCCTATACACAGGCAGATAAGCTTTCTTAAAAAGATTAATTTATTTATTTTCATTCTGTTTCCTGTTGACCTGCTGAGGTGATTGACAATAAGACTAAGGGGCTGATTTACTTACCCACGAACGGGTCGAATGGAGTCCGATTGCGTTTTTTTCGTAATGATCGGTATTTTGCGATTTTTTCGTATGTTTTGCGATTTTTTCGGATTCTTTACGAATTTTTCGTTACCAATACGATTTTTGCGTAAAAACGCGAGTTTTCCTATCCATTACGAAAGTTGCGTAAAAAGTTGCGCATTTTGCGTAGCGTTAAAACTTACGCGAAAAGTTGCGCATTTTTCGCGTAAGTTTTAACGCTTTGATTCTTTGAATACTGACTTTATCCCAGAGGTAAAATGTGTTTCATTCAATGCTTTTCAGCCTACAGTGACAGCAGAAGTAAAGAAACACTGGGAACGCAGTACACATAAGAAGTCTAAACAGAACCTATCAAGGAAAGTACGGCCCTAGTTAAATTAAAAAGAAACAGGGATATAGTAATTAAGAAGGCAGACAAAAAACAAAACAAATTCCGTTCGAAGCTCTCAAAAATTGAGTTGGGATCATAGTTTAAATCTTCCATCCCCTTAACCAGTTTAGTTGCACGTCTCTGCACTTTCTCCAGCTCATTAATATCCTTGTTAAGGACTGGAGCCCAAAACTGCACTGCATACTCAAGGTGAGGCCTTACCAGGGACCTATAAAGGGGCAAAAATATGTTCTCATCCCTTGAGTCAATGCCCTTTTTTATACAAGACAGCACTTTATTTGCTTTAGTAGCCACAGAATGACACTGCCTGGCATTAGACAACTTGTTATCAACAAAAACCCCTAGATCCTTCTCCATTAAGGAAACCCCCAACACACTCCCATTCAGTAGATAGTTTGCGTTTATATTATTTCTACCAAAGTGCATAACTTTGCACTTATCAACATTGAACCTCATTTTCCAGTTTGCTGCCCAGTTATCTAATTTTGTCAAATCGCTCTGCGATATGATTTTTTTCTTTTATTACTATTTTTTTATCTGCAGTGATTAAAGTTTTTTTACTGTTGTTGTTTTTTAAACAAATAACACACAAAGGGCCCGATTCACTAAAGTCCGAAATAAGGAGTGCTATTTATAGCATGCGTTAAAAATCTTATCACTTATTATTTTTCACTCGAGTCACTAAAAGGACACTTGTCATAATTAAGAAGCGATGTTCTTGGCGTTATTTATCTTACGATGACATATTTTCAAGCAATATATTATGCAGCGCACAAGATATTACGCAGCGCGCGATATTTTATGCAGAGCGCAATATATTACGCAGAGCGCAATATATTACGCACGTAACCATTACTTTCTGAAAACCACCATTTCCCTGAAAACTGGAGGATGCATCACTCTAGGGCCAACATATACTTGAAAAAATACGACTGCAAACTCCATGTTGTGTTGCCAATAGCTCACGAACCGCAATTTTCTTTAAGTACCGCCTGCCCCAAGTAGGGTTAATATTCACACAGATTAACACGATATTTTGCACGTTTAACGCTTCATATGTGTTTGTGAATCATGCGTTAGTACTATTTCTATTCGATAATTAACGCAATGCGTTTTTTTTGTGCATGCAATATGTGGATTAACACATGCGAAATGACTTTGATGAATCGGTACTTAATTATCGCATGCTTTTTAATGAAAAAAACTATGTGATAAGCGTTATTGACCTTTAGTGAATCGGCTCCTATAACGCTTATCGCAGATAAGATTTTTAACGCATGCTATAAATAGCACTCCTTATTTCGGACTTTAGTGAATCGGGCCCAAAGACTTTTATGAGGGAGATACTGAGTATAAAGTAATGATTAGATCCATTACAAAAGGTTAAAATCATTGATATCCAAAATAATATAGAAGTAGCACTTGATCTGTTTTTAAATGTAACATCTATTCCTATGCCATTTCTAACTAATGGTATCTATTACATCTTACATATTACATGTAAAGGTGGCCTTACACAGTAAGATTTCCTTGTTTAGCAAGGTCGCCATGCTAATGCAATCATTTGGCCCTAGGGCCAATCTATTGCATTACTATGACAGGTATAGGAAAAATCAGAGCGAGGACCGCATCAATGACCCCATGTGGTACCTGGTCCAATGAAAATCAAGCCTATTCGATTGACATCTGGCCAATTTTTGCCCACATATAGGTCAGGAAGGCCTGTTGGAGTTCCCTATACACAGGCAGATAAGCTTTCTTAAAAAGATTAATTTATTTATTTTCATTCTGTTTCCTGTTGACCTGCTGAGGTGATTGACAATAAGACTAAGGGGCTGATTTACTTACCCACGAACGGGTCGAATGGAGTCCGATTGCGTTTTTTTCGTAATGATCGGTATTTTGCGATTTTTTCGTATGTTTTGCGATTTTTTCGGATTCTTTACGAATTTTTCGTTACCAATATGATTTTTGCGTAAAAACGCGAGTTTTCCTATCCATTACGAAAGTTGCGTAAAAAGTTGCGCATTTTGCGTAGCGTTAAAACTTACGCGAAAAGTTGCGCATTTTTCGTAGCGTTAAGTTTTAACGCTACGAAAAATGCGCAACTTTTCGCGTAAGTTTTAACGCTACGAAAAATGCGCAACTTTTTACGCAACTTTCGTAATGGATACGAAAAACTCGTGTTTTTACGCAAAAATCGTATTGGTAACGAAAAATTCGTACAGAATCCGAAAAAATCGCAAAACATACGAAAAAGTCGCAAAATGTTCGTTTTCAAGTCGGAACTTTTCCAATTCGGGTCGGATTCGTGGGTTAGTAAATCAGCCCCTAAGGGTGGCCCCTTTAATTAAAAAAAAACAACTCCTGTCAAAGTGGATAGACTTGCCAAGCCTCACCAATATCTTAGAATATACATTTTATATATTGAGTAAAGTCTAGCTATGCAAACCGCTGGCACATTCATATATCTCCCTGGTCACCAGTAAGTGACAGTGAAAATAAATCCAAATCCTGCTCTCCAAATGTTGACTGAAACACAACCAAATTATTAACATAGGTACAAAACCTCATTTGAAAAAGAACTCCAACCCAAATGAAAGAATTCAAAGCAACATTTCTATACATAAATCAAGATTCTTAACAGTATTTGTAATGAACCCATGTAGCAGAAACCAGCTTTCCAGCCAATAGATACACAATAAATTGTAAGGTCTTCAGTTCAGAGAGCTTATGCCAATTGTGCTCTGAAACACCTAAGCACTTAGTTACATAGTTACATAGGGTTGAAAAAAGACCATTGTCCATCAAGTTCAACCCATCCGAGTAAACCCAGCACACAACCTATACTAACCAATCTATACACTCACATACATAAACTATATATATACAACCAGTAATACTAACTGTAGATATTAGTATCACAATAGCCTTGGATATTCTGCTTGTTCAAAAACTCATCCAGGCCCCTCTTAAAGGCATTAACAGAGTCTGCCATTACCACATCACTAGGAAGGGCATTCCACAGCCTCACTGCCCTCACCGTGAAAAACCACCTACGCTGCTTCAAATGGAAGCTCTGTTCCTCTAATCTATAGGGGTGACCTCTGGTGCGCTGATTGTTTTTATGGGAAAAAAGAACATCCCCCAACTGCCTATAATCCCCTCTAATGTACTTGTACAGAGTAATCATGTCCCCTCGCAAGCGCCTCTTTTCCAGAGAAAACAACCCCAACCTCGACAGTCTCACCTCATAGCTTAAATCTTCCATCCCCTTTACCAGTTTAGTTGCACGTCTCTGCACTCTCTCCAGCTCATTAATATCCTTCTTAAGGACTGGAGCCCAAAACTGCACTGCATACTCAAGGTGAGGCCTTACCAGGGACCTATAAAGCGGCAAAAATATGTTCTCATCCCTTGAGTCAATGCCCTTTTTTATACAAGACAGCACTTTATTTGCTGTAGTAGCCACAGAATGACACTGCCTGGAATTAGACAACTTGTGATCTACAAAAACCCCTAGATCCTTCTCCATTAAGGAAGCCCCCAACACACTACCATTCAGTAGATAGTTTGCGTTTATATTATTCCTACCAAAGTGCATAACTTTGCACTTGTCAACATTGAACCTCATTTTCCAGTTTGCTGCCCAGTTTTCCAACTTAAACATAGATTTATTTATTTTTACTGTATAACTTGTTTGTGTTTACACCTTGTAAAGTGCTGCATGCATTGGTGTTGTTATATAAATAAATAAAATACAAACATACATATAATTAAAAGGGGCACTATTGCACCCATTAGAGCTCGAGAACTTGCATCTGGAGTCATAGTAATTGACCTTTTATATCTGAAGAAGTAATTCAAGTAGCAATCGGGAATCTAGTGTACTATGATTATTCCGTCTTATTGAGACCTTAGAGCATAAGGAAGAGCAAGCTCAGTGGAAGATAAGCAATAGTGCAATGTTAAGTTGAAGCATAGTCAAAGATTTGATGAATTTGGTGGAGTGCCCTGGTCAGAATGCTGTAGAATCAAAAGGAAGAATCACACTCAGATCCAGAGACAATTAGTTGAGAAGTCAGACCAACATTAAAAAGGAAAAGTCAGAAACAGAAGAAAGCACTGTATCTTGCCACACCAAAACAATGAGTGCTTTCATTGTCTGTTTACGCACTATCAACATGTCAGCACCAATGTTCCAACTAACGTCACAAGCATTAGTGAGTTTCATTACGAAAGCATTGGTGCATGTGCAGTAGCACCAACACAGACTTGCAGAGGTACAGAAACAAAGGGATACAAAGTGTAACAGGTGGCAATAATCTGCTCAGCTAAAAGCAATGTTCCGTGTGTACAATTATCTATCCTCTCGTATGTAACCCCTTTTTGGCTGAAAAGCACTTAAACACCAGGCTATGGGTAGAAAATGGGGTACTCTTTCTGAGGATAGGCCTTCTCTTAGGTGGAAGAGACCTTTATGGAGCTGAGGATGTGGTTAAACTACAAGTCACGACAGGTTGTGTACTGTAGGTGCATATAATTATGGACGCCAGAGAGGTTCATAATACATATTTTATTGTCCAAGACACGATGTAAATGGTACAGGAGTAATCAATACTCACATAAACAAAGGCAGAAATAGCAGGGCCCACTGAGGATAGCAAAGGAGGATGCCACCAGTTTATGCCACCTCTTTTGGAGTTAGGGCAGGGTAAAGCACCTGTCAGCTGGGCACCACTTTGGAAGGCAGTCTGGATAATTATTTCAATCCCCAGGTTGATAACCTTTAACTCTTGTGGGTCCTACGGCTGGCATAGATCAGAGTTTATACTAACCTGTATCCTGTCAGTAGTCCGTGGCCCTGAGGTAATGCAACATTGCCGGATGGAAGGAATACTTCCAGCTGTCTTCTAGTTGGGACATGAGCTGCCCTTGCTATCTAGATCTTAACTAGCTCACTCTCCTAGGGGGAGAACAAGTGCTGCTGTTCTTTTCTAAACCTTGTTCTCTGGGACCTGTCCCCAACTTCCCCAGAGTATGTATTAAGCTCTGGGGTAATGGCTTTGCTGTACTGGGGCCTTGTCAGCGGGAGCCTTCGGCACCCACAGGGAGGGTGTAGTCAGGATCAAGGAGGAAGGCCACTTCCAGCGAGTCCGAGCGAAGTACAGTTTCAGGGCAATCCAATAGAGAGGTCAGGTTCAGGCAAAGGTCAAATAAGGCAGGCAGCAAGGTTCAAGGTCAGGAACAGGCAGTGGATCGGCAACAGGAGAAGCAGGAAAGACTTTAAGAGACCCAGGAACACAATAGTAATATTGAGCTATACTCGGGCATTGAACCTGGGTCTCTGGCGTCCTTTTATTTTTGAATTTGGCGCCACAGCGCGTGACGTCATCGCGCCGGCGTCCTTGCGCCCACGTGGAGTCCTGGGCGCCGCCATTTTGGATTTACCACCGCACCGGGAAGGAGGACGCCGCTGATCGGGTAGGGAGCGGCGATCGCTCGTGACAGGCCTGTTTCTGCACCCAGGCTCAGTGGAGCTGTTCTTAGGTAACAGAAAGGCAGCCAAAGAGGAAGCCACTCCTCCTTGCTAGACTCTATATCAGTCTGCAAGGGGAGTGATCAACCAGACTAAACCAATGGGATATAAGTATAGTGCAAACTAGATATATAGGACATAGTAACAGTAGAATACATGAAGAGGTAGGATTTAAAGCCATAGGGGAGCTAAACCCTATGGGTCCCTACACGTATTTGGCTTATTTCTGGAAAATATGTTTAAAAAAATGTAAAAAAGTTTAAAGTGGAAATAATTCCCTTGAAACTGCCCATGTCCCTGTTGGCAAATTAATCTGTAATGAAATCATAAGGATACCACAGGAATGTTCTCTCTGGTAGGGTGTGTCTGGTAAACAGGACAGTCACCCTCTTTTACTTTGCTTCATTGCAGCCAAGATCTGTAACTTCTGTGTACAGCTTGTGCATCCCCCAGATGTAAGGCAGCAGTGAATGGCTAGGAATGCTGCACTGAGGGTCTGTCAGTTGAATGAGGATGTTTGGAACTGTGCCCAGCACCTGATAAATAGTTACAAGTGTAAGGCAAATGCTCTAAAGCACATATAGCCAGCATCAGGTTTTCAGCAGTTCTTATCCCACAGCATCAACAGATACCCATTGGGTGACGGTCTACTAAATGTATAATAAACAAATATATATTCTTCACAACTCCTCCTGTCTGTTCCATCTCCCTCCCTGATCATTCTCACTCCCTCTGTTTCTAAATGCTAGGGGAGGGCAGACGGTTTCCCCATCTGACTCATGTGTTTTTACTTGTTATTATACAACAGATCCCTCTGCCATGCAAGCTTTGGGCTCCTCCCATCAAAGGTCTCTAAAAGGTTAGCAGGTACTCCTAATACCATACACATACTCTGTTTCTCAATACTAAATTCCAGCACTTCAATGTAAATAAAAGTACAAATTATTTCACCTAAATAAAATATATGTAAAGAGATTTCTATTATTTAAAATTAATATCACAACTGATTGTAAGCTCTACAGGGCAGGGACCTCCTTCCTACTGTGTCTCATACCACATGGCACTTATATATATATTTATATATATTTATTGTATTTATTAATTATATCACTTGTCCTCCCTGTGTGTAATTTTGTATTTTGTAAGACTGTACAGCGTTGCGTACCCTTGTGGTGCTTTATAAATAAAGTTATACATACATACATACAATTGTATCCCTTGCTGAACTCCCTGCTGCTGCTGCCCTAATTCTTGTACTGCAGCACTGTTGTATCTCGCTTTCTACTGCTGCTACTGCTGCAAGTTTTGTTATGTGAAAATACAATACAAAGGGTCAAATTTCAATAGACCACAGACAGAAGTGAAGCTCAAGTTTTCACCGCAAATCGCAAGGTTTGATTGCAATCTCAGGGGTGTAGTTTCTGTAACAAAATCTAACTTAGTCCAGATTCTCAAGCCACATGTTCCCCACTGAATTACACAGGAATAGTGCCTTAATGGTCTCTTAATAGGAATAAAGTAAGTAAAGAGTAAGTAAAAGCTAGAATATTTTTAATAATAGCATCTGTCTTATTCTATTCATTTAGGCTAAAGGACTGTGCCTTTGGAACAGATGTTGTATCACTGATGGGACACCTCACCCTAAATCCTAACCTATTATAATAGGCAGAGCCAGGCCGAGAGATACGGGTACCCAAGGCTGCACAAAGCAAACCTCTACCCCTAACCCCCATTCATTTGAAGCTACCTACTGCCACACCAACTCATCCCATAGTTTGCTGCAACTTGTGCCAGCCCCGCTCCCCTATACACAGTGCTTCATGCAGAGAGGGTGCAGATTTACTAAAACTCCATAATTTCTTATAAATTTTATTTTCAAATTCAATTAATTTGTTTTCCCAAATGTCTGATATGTACAAAAAAAAAGTCGCAGAAACTTGACTTTTTTTAATTGATTACTCTATGAAGTTTTAAGACAAAAGAAAAAACTTCAAGAAAAGGGAAGGGACCTTTGCCATTGACTACATAAACTCAGCAAGTTAAATCTGGCAAATTGTCCAGTTTAGATTTTTAGCTGTTTAGAAGCATAGTAAAAAGTCGCAGAATTTTTTTTCAATTACTTTTTTGAAAAAAATCCAAATTGAGTTTAAGATACAAAATTGATGGTTAGTAAATGAGCCCCAGGATGTTCATCCTTTGTGCCTTTTGGTAATTCTGGTTTCCTTTCATATTTAAAATGCAAACATGCAGGTTAATTGACTCCTGTGAGTCAACCCTAAAGTGCCCATATAGCTGGAACTTGTAAGCTCCATTGGAGTTGGTACTGATATGAATGATGAACAATCTCTGTGTTCCTTAATATAGTTTATATCAGTGTTCCCCAACCAGTGGCTCGTAAGCAACATGTTGCTCCCCAACCCCTTGGATGTTGCTCTCAGTGGCCCCAAAGTAAGTAGTTATTTTTGAATTCCTGACTTGGGGGCAAGTTCTGGTTGAATAAAAACAAGATTTACTACCAAATAAAGCCCCCTGTAAGCTGATAGGGTGCATAGAGGCTCCCTAATAGCCAATCTTAGCCCTTATTTGGCACCTCCATGAACTTTTATGATGCTTGTGTTGCTCTCCAAGTCTTACATTTGACTGTGGTTCACAAGTAAGAAAGGTTGGGGACCCCTGATTGATATAAAAAAGCCAATGTGTAGTCATGGGGCTGCTGTTCAATTTACATTTAAATAGGGCTTTAAAGTCTACATTTGCATACTACTTTGGTTTTAGAACTTAAAGGCTGATAAGAAGAAATGCTGTCATTCCTAAATCACTACTCTCTACACACAGAAAGGATGAAAATCATTATTATATGAAAAGGAGACTGCTTGCGACAAAGAATGTTTTATATGCAATTGTTGGAGGGACAAATCTATAAACTGAAATCAAGTATTTTTGTTTTTGTGTTACTGGCACTTTAATTCTGTACTCTCAGTTTAACTGTCACCACACCTTATTTGTCAATAGTCATCATAACAAACTTTGTAGGGCAGATTTCCACCTTTCCTTTATTGACACAATACATTTAACAGATTTATTTCTGGCACTGTATTTGAGTAATCTTTCACAACAGCTCTTTGTTCTATATAGTCATCTCTGTCATTTGTGGTATTCCACACAAAACCTTTGCTTACATTATTCCTGTATTGAAGATATGTTCTATAGACTGTGCTACATTCTTAATGTACCAAATCACACAGTGTATACCTAACCTACTGCTGCTCTGACTACTCTGGACTGCAACAGAACATATATTCATTTTTTTATATTCATATAAAATAGAACCATATGCTGGGCTGTTATAAGGCCTGGTGGGCCCTGAGCAAAACTTTTAGGCCACACCCCTAAACACCAAAACAAAACTTAGAAAATGGATAACCAGCAATTTACCCTAGCTGTGCCAGTATAATCATTGTAGAAATGGCCAATGAGCACTCCATTAATCCCAGCCAGTAAGATCACTGAAAAGAAAAACTTCATTTGCTCAACACATGCCAGTAAGATCACAGTAAAATGGCTAATGAGCACTTCATTAATTCTGCACATGCCAACTAATAAGATCACTGGAAAATGACTCATAAGCACTTCATGATTATGTCATGATTTTTATGGTGTACTTTTTATTTCTAAATTGCAAATAATTTACTGACTGAGGTTTCGGAAGGAGCCAGTGCTACACATAAGAACTGCTTTCAGGTAACCTATTGTTTCTCCTACTCCCAAGTTACTAGAGGAGTCCCAAGCCAGACTTGGTTTTCTTACTACTGAGTGCTATTCTGATATCTACTGGGAGCTGCTATCTTGCTACCTTCCCATTGTTCTGCTGATCGGCTGCTGGGAGGTGGGTGATATCACTCCAACTTGCACAGTGGGCCCTGGGCAGATGCCCTATTTGCCCATTTAGTAGAGTGGCTCTGAGCACGTGTCATTGTGCACAATTCTTTCACCTATAAGATAAAATCATTCACCTTTATTGTACAAAATTAGTTCTCTGGGTATAAATAACTTTTTAACCTCTACAAAATTTCACCTGAGGTACTGAAAAGGCAGTAAAAAAAATCTTCTGATTGCTAATGCTGAGCTGTTATTAGTTCCTGTTAGCGCACCAGCACAATACCTTGCTACCATACACACTATATAGTTTGTGAGGTGCCTTGTGCCAAGTGTGGTTAGGTGAGTGGCTGGATCACATCTTACCTAGCTCATTTTTTGGACAGCTCAAATGTGCACAGTGTTGCACCCAGAGAATATCTTTAGTACCCAGTGCTACAGTATTGGATAGTGCACAAACATTATGTGAAAGAAATGTAAATATTACTAGAACCATGGATAAAACCATGCCATAGGCTTTTGTCTGTACATATAACCTGTAAGGTCCAGTTCATGTAAACTAGAAAGAAAGTCTTTGAAATTCAAAAAAGCAACTTACAGGGGCATATGGTAAGCACTAACGACCCTCTAACAAAAAATCTTTGTGGCCCTTCACCATATATATCTGGAATCGACTGAAAGTTGATTGAAACCAGATATGTTGATAAATTAATTGAATACAACAACACCAAAATTTGCTCTAAGCCACTCAGCACATCAAGTCTAATTTAAAATTTGAAACAGCCAGTGTCAGACTCACCGAATCAGGCGGCTTGATAGAAGTTGCGCAGATAATTGCACCCCCTACGCCTCTCACTGGGACTCAAACCTGGTAATGGGAACAGGGAGAGCCCAGATGTAGAGTAGCAGAGGTGCCGACAGGAATTAGTACTTGGCACTCGCAGTCACTGGAAAACATCAAAACAGTCAATTGCAGGTAGAATCGGAATCGAGGAGCAGGCAGAGGTCAGGACGGGCAGCAAACGGGAGAATCAGAACAGGCTAAAGGTCACAACGAGAATCAAATCAGGAACAATGCTTAGTGTCTACCAGAAAGGACGATCACCTCGCAAAGAACTGCAGGCCTCGGCGTCGATCCAGTTTAGAGAAACTTTTAGCCTCCTGCAAGTTCTGAAACAGTTCTGGAATGAGAGGAAGAGGATAACAGTTCTTGATTGTGATTTGATTTAATCAATACAAGGCCGTAAAGAACAATCTTTTTTTTCCGACAAAAAAAATATCAGCTCCAGCGGGTGATGTAAAAGGACGAATAAAACCTTTCTTTAAATTCTCCTCTATGTACTCTTTAAGGACTGCAAGTTCGGGCTCGGACAGAGGATAAATTCGACTGAACGGGATAGCAGCCCCCTTTTCATTAAACACATCAATGAAATCATGGAGAAAGGCAGGGATAGAAGAGACGAGGATCCAAGGTGGAACATAATGCCAAGGATTTAGGAGGTTCAGGAGCAAGGGTAAGATGAGAAAAACAAGTCTGAGTATTGAATTGAATACAACCTGAAGGGTTGTGAGCCTTTAACCAGGGAAGTCCAATAATAATAGGAAATAATAGTGAACAAACAACATCAAAAGAAAGAACTTCATAGTGTTTTGAGTCCAAAGTAACCTTCAATGGATAAATCTTTTGAATTACAGGACCTGAGGTGATAGGAGCGCCATCTGCCGTTCTTACCACAAGAGGGTGCTGTTTAGGCTGGATGGGAAATGCATGAGCCTTGATAAAGTCCATGTCAATAAAGCACCCACATGCTCCAGAGTCAACGACCACCGAACTCCTTAGCCAATCTTGAGGCCACTGTAAAGAAATGGGAACAGTAAACACGGACGACTCTCTTGCTGGGGGGGGGGACAGTCCGCATATATGAAAAACAAGTCTTACCCCTGGGACGAGTAGGACAATCCTTTAGGAAGTGACCTGATAGTCCGCAGTACAGACATAGGTTTAACTGACGCCTACGAGCCTTCGGATGCTTCGGAAACAGGGGTTGCCGAACAAGTGGAGGCAGCAGGGCGTGGAAGTAGCAGCGCTTTTGGAACCATCCACTGAGACAGGGCTGGGTTACTTCTCTCAGAATGCCTCTCCCTTAGACATCGATCAATTTGAATAGCTAGGTCAATGAGAGCTTCCAAGTCTTGTGGCACCCCAACCCGGGCAATTTAAATCAGAGAAACCCATTCAAAATTGATATTTCAGAGCCTTATCATTCCATTCTGTGTCTGAAGCATATCTACGAAAGTCAGATATGTAATCTTCAACCGGGCGCCAACCTTGGCATAAACTGCAAAGAGCAGCCTCTGCCGTGGCCTCTCTTCTGGGATCGTCATAGAGCTGAACCATGGCTTGAAAAAGGCATTAGAGTCATTCAGGAGGGGACTCTGGCGTTCCATAAGGTGATGAGCCCATACTTGCGGCTGGCCGGAAAGCAAGGAAATAATTACCCCCACCTTGTTCTGCTCAGATGCATGTGTCTGTGGCAACAGGGAGAAAAGGAGACGGCAGCTGTTATAAACAGTCCAGAACTGCTGTCTGTTCCCAGAAAACCGCTCCGGGAGGGGAATCTTGGGTTCAAGATGATGTGACTGCAAAAAAGGTGGAGCCAAATGAAGAGCAGGCCCAGCCGGAACGGCAGAAGGGTTAGGTGCAGTAGTAAGGCCCTGAATCTGAGTTTGCATTTGTTGGAAACCACCTTGCAACTCACGAACCGCTTGTGCCAGGGATGCCAGCTGTTGAGATAGAGGATCCAGCGAAGCTGAAGGAAGACCTTCACCCGGATCCATTCCTGGCGAGGTGATACTGTCAGACTCACCGAATCAGGCGGCTTGATAGAAGTTGTGCAGATAATAGCTCCCCCCTACGCCTCTCACTGGGACTGGGAACAGGGAGAGCTCAGATGTAGAGTAGCAGAGGTGCCGACAGGAATTAGTACTTGGCACTTGCAGTCACCAGAAAACGTCAAAACAGTCAAGTGTAGGCAGAATCGGAATTGTGGAGCTGGCAGGACGGGCAGCAAACGGGAGAATCAGAAGAACAGGCCAAAGGTCACAACGGGAATCAAATCAGGAACAATGCTTAGTGTTTACCAGAAAGGACGATCAACTCGCAAAGAACTGCAGGCCTCGGCGTCTATTTACGCGCTGTGTGCATGCATCAAAGCGTGCGCGCGGCAAAGATGTGCGTACGACAAAACACACACACGCGTCAAAGTACGTGCACCTGTGTGTAGATCCGCACATGAAGCGCCGAGACCTCCACGAATGCAGTGGAGGCTGAGGAACGAAGAAATAGACGTGAGTTAGCTGTTCCTGACAGCCAGTCTCAATTAGCATTCGCTCACCCCTTCACAAAGTTGGTCCCCGGACTACGTGTTGAAAAACACGAAACGCGTCAGGACAAATGTGAATAAAGCTATTTCTTAAACCACCTTCACCTGTGTCTGGAGTGCGTACCCATTGAGAAATTGTGATAAATTAATTGAGCCAGTAAGGAGTTATTGGTCTAACGGACTGTGTGAATTTAGGCCTCCATATGTTACAGCTGGTCAGTGATCTACTCATTTGACCATCAGGATGGAAAGGATGGATTTCCCAGTGTACTGGAAGCTTCAAGTAGCCTTAGTAACTCAGTGATGGAGGCCTGGAGAATCACAGTGCCACTATAATATATGCCTGTAAGCCCTTGCTTTATGATTGTACATCTGCCATCTTACAATGCCTGTGGGTGCTTACACTGGGCAGTGTTTGGGGCAGTTACATTAAAAACATTTGCTGATACATAAGCATGCAGGGAAATTAATGCATTCTGAAAAAATGTAGCCAAGAAATAAATACTTGAGCACAAGAAAAAAGGGGGAAAAAAGCACACAAAAGAAATTGCTGGTGTAAAAAAATATCTCCAACCTATTTATTGCGGAGTGCACATACAGACCAAACATTTCAAGAGCTACATGCTCTCTTCATCAGTGGATAACGGAGTGAGTTTATAGGGAACCGTGAGTGTATGACTTACTTTGTTTGTTAAGAAATAAATACAAACCGGATTCCAAAAAAGTTGGGACACTAAACAAATTGTGAATAAAAACTGAACGCAATGATGTGGAGGTGCCAACTTCTAATATTTTATTCAGAACATAAATCACGGAACAAAAGTTTAAACTGAGAAAATGTACCATTTTAAGGGAAAAATATGTCGATTCAGAATTTCATGGTGTCAACAAATCCCAAAAAAGTTGGGACAAGGCCATTTTCACCACTGTGTGGCATCTCCCCTTCTTCTTACAACACTCAACAGACGTCTGGGGACCGAGGAGACCAGTTTCTCAAGTTTAGGAATAGGAATGCTCTCCCATTCTTGTCTAATACAGGCCTCTAACTGTTCAATCGTCTTGGGCCTTCTTTGTCGCACCTTCCTCTTTATGATGCGCCAAATGTTCTCTATAGGTGAAAGATCTGGACTGCAGACTGGCCATTTCAGTACCCGGATCCTTCTCCTACGCAGCCATGATGTTGTGATTGATGCAGAATGTGGTCTGGCATTATCTTATTGAAAAATGCAGGGTCTTCCCTGAAAGAGATGACGTCTGGATGGGAGCATATGTTGTTCTAGAACCTGAATATATTTTTCTGCATTGATGCTGCCTTTCCAGACATGCAAGCTGCCCATGCCACACGCACTCATGCAACCCCATACCATCAGAGATGCAGGCTTCTGAACTGAGCGTTGATAACAACTTGGGTTGTCCTTGTCCTCTTTGGTCCGGATGACATGGTGTCCCAGATTTCCAAAAAGAACTTCGAATCATGACTCGTCTGACCACAAAAAATCTTCCATTTTGCCACACTCCATTTTAAATGATCCCTGGCCCAGTGAATGTTATCATTAACTTGTAACTAAAACAACTGTTTTTGCAAATATATGCACAAAATATATTGCTAATTACAGGGAGTATGCATGGAGCAATCCTCAGTTTTTAATGTCGTTCAATAGAACCAAGTGAACAGCGAAAAGTCTGAAAGATTTAGAGATGTGAAGCTAAGATAATTGGTGGGGGGGGGGTTGCAAAAACATGGTTTAATATTTTCCAGTCTAGTAACAAAAAACAACCAATCGGCATTATATGTTCATTATTCAAACTGCACTAGACCAGTAAAGGCTATCATCTGGGCAACTTTTACCACCCTGCTATTGAAACATCTTTTCCTATACAAAGTCGTAAGTCAACCGAAACTGCTTATACCAGTTACTATCTCTAAATCTTTCCTGTAAAGCAGTGCTGTCCAACTGGCGGCCCGCGACCCCCCTCTGTGTGGCCCCCCACCTGTCTGGCTGCTTTGATGGCTTACTCTTGTGTAAGCTGTAAATGGTATCAGTACTGTGATTAACTGACCCCCCCTGCATGGTTCTCACCTCAGATTCAGGCTGTAATCAGGCTGTATTGTTTAAATATGTAATCCCCTGTACTGTTCACACCTTTTAATCTCTGCATTGTTCATGGCATACACAGTGAAAGTATGGCACACGCAGGCAGGGTAGGGCAGGCAGAGTATGGCACACACAGGCAGGGTAGGGAAGGCAGAGTATGGCACACACAGGCAGGGTAGGGAAGGCAGAGTATGGCACACGCAGGCAGGGTAGGGCAGGCAGAGTATGGCACACACAGGCAGGGTAGGGAAGGCAGAGTATGGCACACACAGGCAGGGTAGGGCAGGCAGAGTATGGCAGGTTTTTGCTGTACTACAACCGTTAATATGGGTATGGTCATGTGATAACATGGGTGTGGTTTAAAAAACGGGAGTGGTCAAAACTGGCTTCCATTATCGGCCCTCCACCACGTAGGTCGGAAAAATTCCGGCCCTCGGTACAACAGAAGTTGGACAGCACTGCTGTAAAGCATAGTTTCTGTTATTTTATCAGCTAACCGTGTGTGATCTTCAACACACTCTACCTTGCTCTACCTGTGGGTGACAAGTCTCCTGAAAATACCTTTGGTGTTAATGGGAATCTCCACACTTGAACATATGAATTATTTACCTGCTAAACATTGCCTTCTCCTGCATTTTCTGTCAGTTATGCAATTTATATGTTTTACTGCCTGCAAGTCACACTGACACCAAAAAAAAAAGGTATTTTTTGGAGATGTCACCCGTGGGTACACAGTTTCCCATATGCGACAAATCTTCCAGGATGCCATATCCCTAACAGATGAGAACAGACCAGATTTGTCAACAACAATAAATCTGCACTACCACAGGGCAACAGATCTCCTGGAAATACCTTCCCCTTGGCTAACACTGGATCGCTGCTTGTAAGTTTTGAAAATGCCTACTTTTGCATTTTCCAGAGATTATGCACATTACCACAAGTAATGGTTGTCTATTTGGTGATCTGAAATACATTGGATGATATTTCAAACATATTAAATACAGTGAGAAGCAGTGGGAACTTCCTTCCAAAAGTGCAGTGGGAGACAGTGGGAACTTTAATTACAGATACATTATAAACAGTGAGGGGCAATTGTTACTGGCACCCCAGATCACCCTTACACATTTAAAAAAGTAGAAGGCCGGGGAAGGTTTCTGCATTATACAGACCAATATGAACTCAGAAATTGTTTGCATTGCTAATAATGTTCCCATGCCATACCTAGAGGTAGAGATTATAATAGCACCCAAGCAGAAGAAAGCAAAGCTGGACTTTGCAACTAGGATGAAATTTGTTGCAATGGTTGGATTGAATAGGGGAATAAAGCTTATCTGAAAGCAGTTCTGTTGTGTGGTGCTGGCTCTTTCTAAAAGCTCAGAATGCACAATGACCTGATATGGCTGCCTACACACCAATATTAAATCAATTGGTTCAAGAATAAAGTGTAATTAAAAGATTGAAATATTTGCAATATACACTGTGTAATAAAGTGCCATAAAAATCATGACAGAATCCCTTTAAGGTAATCAGACTTACTCTAAAAGATAAGCTTAATCTCAACAGTAATATATGAATGTCCATGCAACCCCATGTGACCCCATTTTTTCCATAAATAAAACTTTCATACAGGCAGAGGTTTTGTGCCATTATTAAGACATTGTTATGCCTAGTAGGTAGGTAGGTAGGAGGTAAGAACAATGACACTGAAATTATGAGAAGCAATGCTGCATCCATGGAAAATACCTGGCAGGCTGAGACAATTTTGTTTGCACTTAATAAACAGGCTAAATAGGAGCTTAGTTATGCTGTCTCTGTCTCCTCAAGGAAGCATATAACTCATGTGACATGAAATCAGAACACACCCAACCTTTGTGGCTGACAATACACACATGCTGTGTTTTAGCCCTTTATTCAAACAAATGGGTTTCTTCTCTGCAATAATGAAGGAGTTTCATCTGAATTAAAATGGACTGTGAATACAATTATGTATTCACAGTACATACAAAGACATACTGTAGTTCTCTCTTGCTGCTAAATGGCACTCAGTATTCAGCTCAAAATATTTACATTTGATAAAGCATTGTAAAAACATAACAGAGACTGCTTCAGAAAACTGGACTCCTACAAGTCCTTGCCTTGGATTAATCAGATTTGAATAACCTAACAATGCAGCATGCATGGAACCATGGATTTAACACCTGGGCAACGACAGATGCAAAATACAAGCTGCTATTGTGCCTTATTGTGCTGTGCCTAATTCAATGGACTGATCTGAGAGCAAGAAAATATAGACACAATAGCTTGCAGCATGGTTTTTTAATGCAAGTAGTACTGTGTCTGATAATAGTAAATAAGCTCCATATTCCCTTAAATTTAAACATATTAGTACCTATATATAGTACCTATATATTTTTTTAATTAATATATTTTTTTGCATGACAATGTCCTTTCTAGTTAGCTTACTAATTTAACAATTATTGCTGTGCACTTCACACAAAGCTCACCAGCCTTTACAGATAACCAAGAAGAAGACTGGAAACACTTACGAAGACAGTCCTGGGTTATACTAAATAAAATAAACTGTAACATTATTATTATGGGAGAATGAATGGCAATAACATTGAAGGTCTGACACAGTGCACAGTCTGCCTGTGGAACAACAGTTCCAAAGTGCATACCTCTGTTGTGGATGTGAGCGAATTGCCCTTTAGAGGCTCGCGTTAAAGCCCTAGAGGAACAAGTTGCAACACTGCGTTCGATTGACAATCTTGAGAGGAGTCTCTTGCTTACTGAGCAAGAGCTAGCGGGGTCAGATAGCTTGGGGGGAGGGGAGCAGCGAAAGGATGATAAGGCAATAAGCTGGGTGACAGTTAGTCAATCTAGGGGGAGATTTATTAAGACACAAACGCTCAGAAAATTCATTAGAGCGTTCCGAGCGTATTTTCACTGATTTTTTCGCGCTTGCGCGACTTTTTTGTACGCCCGTGCAACTTTTTCATACACTTGCACAAAAATTCGGAAAGGCTCTGCTGCTGTTTACAATTGTTCGATACGAAAATTTCGTAACTTTTGGATCGCCAATATTATCGTGAGTTCAGTATTATTAGATATCACCAGGTCCAAAATAGAGTCATTAGATATCACCAGGTCCAAAATAGAGTCATTAAAATATTGCTTTGCAGGTATACACAACAGTATATTCCCCTTGTAAGCAAGGAGAGGCATCACAAAGCAAAACCTTTATGGCTGAATAAAAGTGTTAGTGTTGAGGTTGGTAAGAAAAAACATGCTTTTAAAGCATTCAAGTTAGCTGGGACAGCGGAAACTTTCATCAGGTAATGAAAGTAATTTAGCTACTGACTCATGGGTCACTCGGGAGGAAATTCAAAAGAGACTTGAACATGTAAAGGTAAACAATGGTCCAGGACCGGATGGGATTCACCCAGGGTATTAAATGAGCTGAGCGCTGTGATTGCCAAACCTCTTCACTTAATTTTTCAGGATTCGTTGAGGTCTGGCATGGTGCCGAGAGACTGGCGGATTGCTAATGTGGTGCCGTTAATTAAAAACGGATCCCGTTCTCAGCCTGAAAACTATAGGCCAGTTAGTCTGACATCAGTAGTAGGAAAGATTTTGGAAGGGGTAATAAGGGATAGGGTACTTGAATACATTGCAGTTCACAATACTATAGGTTTGTGCCAGCATGGTTTTATGCGTAACAGATCTTGCCAGACTAATTTAGTCGCCTTTTATGAGGAGGTGAGCAGGAACCTGGTGGAATGGCAGTTGATGTCATCTACTTGGACTTTGCTAAAGCCTTTGATACAGTACCTCACAGAAGGTTAATGATCAAATTGAGGAATATTGGCCTAGAACATAATATTTGTAATTAGATAGAGAACTGGCTGAAGGATAGATTACAAAGAGTGGTGGTAAATGGAACATTTTCTAATTGGACCAGTGTGGTTAGTGGAATACTGCAGGGGTCAGTCCTTGGTCCTTTGCTGTTTAACTTGTTTATTAATGACCTGGAGGTGGGCATAGACAGTACTGTTTCTATTTTTGCTGATGACACTAAATTGTGCAAAACTATAAGTTCCATGCAGGATGCTGCTGCTTTGCAGAGCGATTTGACAAAATTGAAAAACTGGGCAGCAAACTGGAAAATGAGGTTCAATGTTGACAAGTGCAAAGTTATGCACTTTGGTAGAAATAATATAAACGCGAACTATCTACTGAATGGTAGTTTGTTAGGGGGATCCTTAATGGAGAAGGATCTAGGGGTTTTTGTAGATAACAAGTTGTCTAATTCCAGGCAGTGTCATTCAGTGGCTACTAAAGCAAATAAAGTGCTGTCTTGTATAAAAAAGGGCATTGACTCAAGGGATGAGAACATAATTTTGCCCCTTTATAGGTCCCTGGTAAGGCCTCACCTTGAGTATGCGGTGCAGTTTTGGGCTCCAGTCCTTAAGAAGGATATTAATGAGATGGAGAGAGTGCAGAGACGTGCAACTAAACTGGTAAAGGGGATGGAAGATTTAAGCTATGAGGTGAGACTGTCGAGGTTGGGGTTGTTTTCTCTGGAAAAGAGGCGCTTGCGAGGGGACATGATTACTCTGTACAAGTACATTAGAGGGGATTATAGGCAGTTGGGGGATGTTCTTTTTTCCCATAAAAACGATCAACGCACCAGAGGCCACCCCTTTAGATTAGAGGAAAGGAGCTTCCATTTGAAGCAGCGTTGGTGGTTTTTCACGGTGAGGGCAGTGAGGCTGTGGAATGCCCTTCCTAGTGATGTGGTAATGACAGATTCTGTTAATGCCTTTAAGAGGGGCCTGGATAAGTTTTTGAACAATCAGAATATCCAAGGCTATTGTGATACTAATATCTACAGTTAGTATTAGTGGTTGTATATATAGTTTATGTATGTGAGTGTATAGATTGTTAAGTATAGGTTGTGTGTGCTGGGTTTACTTGGATAGGTTGAACTTGATGGACTCTGGTCTTTTTTCAACCCTATGTAATTATGTAACATAAAGATTTCTTTTTTTATGTAATAAAATATATACAGTATGCTATGTATTTTGTTTTTTACAAATAGGACCAGTAACACCAATAAATTTATTTATGTACGGTACATTCATATGTAACTCCAGTCAAGTATCTTTAAGTTGATGGCAGAATGTCTCTGCTGTCTGGAGAACTTCAGACTTTGGCTTATTGTACTATTACGATACTGACTGTATCTTGATCCCGACCTCCGCTTTTACATTTGGCTTGGAATTAATTCTGATAAATTTGGGTCTGGTTGAGCTCCCGACTATTCTGCTTGTCTCTCCTTGGATTTGCTATTATTACTCCACAGAGCTGGCCCAACACACAAGGCCAAGGCAAAGCCACCACATCCCATTTGCTGCCTTTTTGTGGTTAGTAGGTGTGCATTGAGTAATTGATTGAAAGCCACCACATCCCCCAGATCAGCAACCACACCGCCTAGCTCAGAATCCTCTTCCCCACCCTATTAATCAATCTCCCCCCATTTGCACCTGTGCCAGCACGTCTTCTTCCACAGGTGCTTTCTGATCAAAGAGAAGGGCTGAAGTTAGAAGCAGATTGGGCACCTGTCTTAGGGTCTTAGTCCTCCCACAGTTGAGCTCTAGGTAGGTGCCTCTTCTGCCTACCCCTAGTTCAGTCCCTGCTTCTCCATTTGGTTATGTCTTGTTTTTTACAACAATGCCTCAGTAGGCAGAGCAAGAAAGTCTGCTAATTACAAAGCTTCAGGGGAAAGTGACTGTTTTTTTGTAAGTTACTTGGCCATTGCCTTGTACCAAAAGCCTCTTATATTTTCAGGAACCTTTGTTTTGAACATAATTCAAGAATACAGATCTGCGGAGAGATCTTTACAAGATAAAAAACTTCCATGGCCATTCGTGCTGGAAAGGTTGCTTAAATGAAATGTGCAAAATTTGCATTATATCTGCCACAATGCAGCATTATTTGCCAAAATTCCAATTTGGATCTACCTGTCAGAAAAGTAGTAAACCTTAACATTTTGTGTCCACACTGGTTTTACAAGCATTAGTATTGCATTAATGTGTGCAACGTGAATACATTTTAGGTTTTTGTGCATATAGCGCCTTCTGTTACTTGGTGGGATGGGGTGAAAATTTCTAAAGATGAGTAGCTTTGTCTGGAAGGATAGATAGTAAGGTTTTCTTTGTAGGTTTGTTATATTCTGTTATTTATCAACTACCCAACATACGTTTTGTGTTTTTTGCGAGGACAGAGCAGGTGTATTATTCAGCAACTATATACTTGCTCCAAGTTTCATTACTTTAACAGGCACACTGCCAATTGCACAGCCTTGTAAATACTATAGTTCTAGCAGAGCCAAGGGGAAAGTGCGTGTGAAGGGGAAGAGAGAGAAAGTCACACAGAAATGAGCCCATTGGCTGTTTGTTATCACTTTGTGAATCAGACATGAAAATACCTTTAGGCATCTATTACAGTCTTTCTCAATGTGGGCAACAACTTATGGTTGTAACATAATAATATAATTTCCTTATTGAAATGACCCAAAATAAACAATATCACTATTTCCCAACAATGTTAGAACTAAAACAACACAACAAAAAATATATACACTTTTGTTAGAAAGGTGTTGTTAATTTGTTAAGCACTAATGCTGATTATTTTTACTCACTTTATGTAGTAAATAAGCTCCATTATCACTTTCTCGACAGCTCCCATTTCTAACATCCATATTGCGTTGTATTCACTAATGACGTATGTCTATATTCAAGAAAGTAGGAGAGCACCAGTGTGCAGGTTAAATGCTTAGCGACTTTTTATTGCAGACGTACAGAGCACAACATGTTTCAGACCCTTAGTGCTTTTTATCGAGTTGATAAAGTTAATTTTGTAAAAAGTGCTAGGGTTTAACTGAATCTCAAATGAATCTTCAATCACAGCCTTCCTGTGCATTAAAGATACAGAAAATACAGATTGTTTTGATTGGCTTCTTTACTTTAAATGATAGTATTATTACATAGGAAACCTGTTTATAGATGCTATGCAGACGCAATAGCTTGTGCACCCCACTTACCTTCATTTGATTGGAGATGGTATGTTATTACAAATCACAGAACACTTTCTATGAGAGCTAATAGCTGTAAATAAGTGAAAAGCGCACATGTATTTCAATCATTTTCAAATGTGTCTAGACATGAAAACTGTTACTGAGTACATCAGCATGACATTTTTACTTGCCATATGGTAGCAAGTTGCATTCTCTGGTTATATAATGATAGCTGGTTGTGAATGTTTTCTGGGAGCAACGTCTTATTTGATCCTCCTCATCTTTGATGATCGACAGATTTTCCCTTTGAACAGAGACTCTTTATGATTCTAACCCCCATATGTAATAAAAGGCATTAAGTTTGCCCAGGAGCAGTAACCCATAGCAATCAATCAGATGTCTGCTTTTGAACAGGCGACCAGTAAATGCTACTTCTGATTGGTTTCATCATTATTGTGGCTCTGCACACATCTAAAGAGATACATGTGATCATTTTTCAGGATATGTTTTTATACAAATCAAAATATTTTCCTTGTTAAACATGGACAGGAAGCAAAGGATCTATTTTATAGAGCATTTTCTGTAATACTGGTGAAGGTTCATAATTTTATTTTCCCTTGGTCCTATTGGGTAGCACATAATAGGTTAACATTCCATGTAATAGGAGAGGAAAAAAAGCAGTAATGAATATTAATTAATGAGCAAGTAAGAAGGCCATACACATACCAATAGTTGTGTCTACAATTTTCTGTACATGTATGTTGGTCGGACAATCCACATAGATCTATACCATGGATTACAGTTGGTTCACGGGAAGTTTTGAATAATTTAGGCCAGATTCACCTTATTGAGAAAACCTTATCTACTTATTCAGTTTCCCACAGAGCCAGATACAAAAGAAAACTTATCTCCCTGTTCATCACAGTAAAACTCTATTGAAGTCTATGGAAGAAAAACTAGAACTGAATTAGGACTAAAGTTTTTTTGTATGTATGTATGTATGTATGTATGTATAACTTTATTTATAAAGTTATACCCACAAAGGTAGGCAGCGCTGTACAATCTTACAATATACAGAATTGCACACAGGGAGGTATGTTATAATAAATACAATAACTAAGTATAAATACACAGAGAATAAGTGCCATGTGGTATGAGACACAGTAGGAAGGAGGTCCCTGCCCTGTAGAGCTTACAGACTTTAGTGGTTGGGTAACATACAGGCACAAATTGGAAGGTAAGAGTGCACCAGGTATGGGCATTTGCCCTTAAGCGCAGGACTGGGCAAAATAATGTTTTAGTGCTCCAGAAGGTAGCATCTGAGTTTTATCTTAAAGAGAGTGGGCGAGTTTTCCCTACGGAGGGATTCAGGGATAGAGTTCCAGAGGGAAGGAGCAGCGAGATAGAAAGGTTTAAGACGAGAGAGCGCAGTGGGTGTGGATGGTTTAAAAAGACAGAGGCTCTGAGAGGAGACGACCAGGAATGTGCAGGGAGACCAGTAAATAAATGTAGTGAGGAGCAGAGGAGTGAAGAGCTGAATGTTAGCAGAAGGATTTTGTATGCTATCCTTTGCTTAACAGGCAGCCATGCTAGAGAGCTTAAGTGAGGCTGAACAGGTTCCCTCTTAGGAGACAGCAGGAGGACTCAAACTGAATCTCTCCCATACATTTTCACATGATAAACTATAAAATAACACTTTCTCATGGGACTGAATCTGGCTCTTCATCTTCTAGTTCACCATATTGTGTGATAAAAAGAGCATCCCCAATGGTGAATGCAGAAAAAATACCTTTATTTTTCTGCTTTTGGTATTGGTTTCAACATCAACAAATAACCATTCCAGTGAATGGTGCATCAATATACCGCAGTTGCATTGTTCGTACCACCTGGCTAAACAACCAGAACAATAGAGAGTTGCTCATACCCTGTTTGACTGTTATTATGTTCAGTCCATGGGTCAATTAGTCAGATACCATAGGATCAGCCAGCGTATAGCCCACCATGTGTTTTCCCAATAGGAACGAGGAAACAGATAATGAACCTCATGAAAACTTCCACTATTACATTGTGTTACACTGTGTATCAGTGTTCCTAAAAAATATTTATTTATTTAGGAACCTTTTTGCCCTGTGTGATGGAAAGAGAAAAGGCCTTAAAGCCCATAAATCAATCAATGCCAAATGGAATTAAAATGCTATATTTACACAATATACTTGCGATAGGAAAGATCCACACTTACTCCACCAATCATTTCAGGTACATGGACAGAGAACCTCTATTTGGAAATTTATAGAGGAGAAGCCTGGGCCAGCTTCCATATTGTATATTTGTTAAACATTACACGCGTGACATCCCAGCCTCTCAAGATGCAGCCTTTTGCAGTACCATCCATTGAACTGCCTTCTAGAATAATTGTTTTTTCTTCTTTGCTCCCTTTGGTTTGGTTCACTATATCCGATTCTGTGCTGCCTAATAGGATAGAAAGGAATAGGAAAAGGTCATACTTACAGGTGTTTCTGTCTATACATTAATATTCATTACTGCTTACATGCATGCAGGTTATATGGGGTGTCTGTGGCCCACCGGGAGTCTGACTGTAAGAGCCCTCTGTGCGAACTGAAGTGCTCTCCCCGGCACATAAGCTCACACCGCCCCCCCCCCCCCTGTACTTCAATTATGCATTGTGATTGGGTCTGTCCAGGGGAGAGGGGGTTTGTCCGGACGGGAGAGCGGGCCTGGGTCAGCTGGGCCCACCAGGTTTTTTCTCGGTGTCCCGCCAACCCAGTCCAACACTGCATACATGAACATCACACAGGGATGTAACTATAGAAGAAGCAGAGCTTGAAGGTGCTGGGGGGCACAAGAAGTATAGGGTGTAAAATTTTCAATTTTGCAAATAACTAATTTTTTCCTACCTCTTTCAGATTATAGCATCCTTAAAACATTCATTCAGTTTTATGGGTTCCACTGCACAACAACACAGGTGTTTTTACTTCTATACTGGGGGCAATACTGTTAAATAGCAATCCCAATGGTGAATGCAGAAAAATACCTTTATTTTTCTGCTTTTGGTATTGGTCCTTGCTATATGGACACACCCACAGGATACCCACATGGTAGAATGATGTCAGTTGACACTTGAATTGTTGTGTGGCGCAGCTTGTCCTCCCTGTTTCTATATTTACTGTACTATAAAAGTTTACAGTGTTGGCTATACTAGTAGTGCTATATGAAATATTATATGTGTAAGCATAGCATCTGCAAGCTGAAATTACATTGTACCCCCAAGGCAGAGAGCAATTGTTAGAAAAATGCAGAGAAATTGCTACCTTAGCCTTGTCACACAGCCAACATATTGCCTAATGGCACTTCAGTGAATTTATGCCATATTTATTTGTTGATGTTGTAACCCACAGTATCCAGTATCAGAGGAGAGAGAAACAGACAATAATACATTATGGAAGAGTATAGGGAACTGCAAAATATGATGATTTGCATTTTATGGAAATATTACCACAGAGCAGGTCCATATTTTAGAACAGAAAATTCAGAGCAAAACTGATATAAGGTTTTGGGCCATGGCAGCAGTTTTAAGCTGTCAATCTAAAATAGATTCCACTGTTTCCTTGGGCACAGTCTGAATTTTTAGTTCCTGTGGAATGGCCCATAAGAAAAAAATGAAATCTTTTTTTTACTGTGCCACATGTAGTTAGCAACAGCCCCCCATCTGGCATTGGTCTAGAAACAAAAGTAACAATTATTAAACATGCTAATATAATGTGTAGTAGAAACAGCAATGGCTGAAACCAACAAGTCTATTTGTAAATATTATCTTTGTATTTTGCTGTCGCTTTCCTGAAAAAAAAGTTTATTTGATCCACACTGAAATCCCATGCTTGGCCCTACCCAAAGCAAGAGAATACTTAACATTCCTGGTGGCCATAGTGCTTTACACTCCCTAAATGGGCCCTTGGGGTATAGTCTGTTAGTCTTATATATGCAGGGCCCTTGAGGGAATTTCAGCATGACTGTCAGTGCAAAGGCAGGACCACTTCACAGCTGATTCAAAGAAATGGAATGTTCTAGTGTAGCTGTAGTGTTGCCATGAATGTGGTTATTTTAGATAACTGCTTTACACACCCAAACACTTTACTTTGTGATCATTCTATTTGCTTATATACCTCTGTTTGCAGTCACTCCTGCTAGAAAAATGATTTGTTTATACAGTTTAGTATTGCCCACAGTTCAGTTTTGCTAATGGACTTTTCAGGTAAGGTGCTGTCTTTAGAGGGGTCCTGAGTCCTAGCAGACCAACAACTTTGGAATAGGAAGAATACGGGGAAAATCATTATCAGTAGTTAATAAAAGTCTCTTTTATTGAGCCTGGGATGGAAGGGACAGGAGTTCAACATGATGGTCACATTTCAGTGTTACGGAACCGTCAGCTGTTGGATTTGTAGATCAACTGCTAAAGGCTGGAAAATACTAATACTAAAGGTACATTGAACAAGAGAAGCACCAGCCTGGGGTCCTAGGTTAGTGGTTAGAATTACTGGGGGCGCCCAACACATTGTCTTTCTCCCAGTGATTTGGCAATACATTGTCCTTCAGATTCCAAACTGTAGCATTGCAAAACTTTAAATAAGTAAAAAAAAAAACAAAAAAACACACACACACACACACAAATGGGGTTAAGCAGTACAATTTCTCAGAATTTTAAAATGTATCCTTCTGACACTAGTTCTAGTTTGGAAAAGTTGCCAACAATCTAAAACTGGATTATATCACTGCAGTATATTAGCTTTTTTCTGATTCTAAAGGAGAATGAAAGATATGATTGTTGGTTGATACACATTTCAGTATGTTGCATACATGTCAAGATCCCCCTTGAAAGAGGTGTGATGTAAAGAAAATGCATTTTGCTTACCACTTTTTCCAGCCATTAAATGACAACAAGCTCCTGCAACAGACTTACACTACACTTGTTTTGGAATCTTAGAATTTAACCTGGCTGTTACAATGGCATTTGATTAATTCAAAGGCTGATACATGAACAAGGCCCTTGATTCTAGTGAAGAATCTACTAGCTACATTTGTGGGAAGAATAGAGGAGACTTAATTGTATGAAACTTTACTATCACAGGTTACACATGCAGAAGAAGATAGCAACCAATCAACAATTAGCTTTGAACACTACAAAATATACATAGTTACATAGTTACATAGGGTTGAAAAAAGACCAGTGTCCATCAAGTTCAACCCATCCAAGTAAACCCAGCACACCTAACCCACACCTACCAATCTATACACTCACATACATAAACTATAAATACAACCACTAATACTAACTGTAGATATTAGTATCACAATAGCCTTGGATATTCTGATTGTTCAAGAACTCATCTAGGCCCCTCTTAAAGGCATTAACAGAATCTGTCATTGCCACATCACTAGGAAGGGCATTCCACAACCTCACTGCCCTCACCGTGAAAAACCACCTACGCTGCTTCAAATGGAAGCTCCGTTCCTCTAATCTAAAGGGGTGACCTCTGGTGCGTTGATTGTTTTTATGGGAAAAAAGAACATCCCCCATCTGCCTATAATCCCCTCTAATGTACTTGTACAGAGTAATCATGTCCCCTCGCCTCTTTTCCAGAGAAAACAACCTCAACCTCGACAGTCTCACCTCATAGTTTAAATATATATAAATATAAAATGAAAGCAACCAGGTAATTGATTGCTATGGGTAACCACACTGGTGCAATTTAGTACCTTTGTCTGTACATCATTGCCATGGTCATAGTTAGAGAGGAATGATAGAATGATAAAAGGAACTCCTTCTGTTTCACAAACAGACTCTTGCACATCACTGTCCTTGCACAAACTTCTTTCCCTAATTCCAAAATGGCCAAAGTAGTTCTTATTCCTGCCACAGATGTAACCTCCTAAAGGAAAACTTTATAAACCACATATGCACAAAACCAACAACACAACCAACAATTACCGAAAATAAAAAAAAAATAAAAAATTCACCATTTATGTCCCGCAGTCCACCTCCTCACAGGAGTGAAGTATTCATGGTTTCTTAAAAACATTGGGTTCAATATTTTAAAAAAAAATGTCTTCTGTTTGTGAAACTGAACCTACAGGTTTATTTTATTGCAACTGAAACTTTCAAAATTATAGGGCACACTTGGGAAAGATCATTATATATATGTATAAAGTGTTACTTATGTACACAGCACTGTACAGTAGATTTTTTTAGCACACTAATATTGGAAAAACAATAATTCATTTTTATATTCACAGATCTACAAACCCTTAAATTAAAAAATATTTCCCAATGTTATTTAGTAAATGTATATTTTTAGATTTTAAGTCCCATTTATTTGATTTTATGAAAGAGAGAGATATACAAAAGAGGTACAGTATATAGATAGATAGATAGATAGATTCAACTTTATTGTCATTACACAAGTACACGTACAAGGCAACGAAATACAGTTTAGGTCTAACCAGAAGTGCAATTAGCAGAAAGTACAGGATAAGGGTATAAGTTCTAAGTGCATTTAAAGGGATATGTGCAGGTAGAGCTATAGGTACTTATTACAGAAGATTCACTGGTGAGCATATATACAGACTACAGATTACTAGTAACCATACTTATGAATTTACAATGGATGAATCCTATATAAAGGTATTATTAACTGTTAGTCAGAAATTTGCAGATAGATATGAACATAATATACGGGTTGCTAATTTCTACAGACAGGAGTTTACAAGTGAACATTTACAGATGAATATGGACATAGTGTACAGGAATTTACAAGTAGACATGTGCGAATATATACTCAGTCAGAGGTTTTACAAATGTATTGTAAATGGGTATTTGTATTTTTGTATTTTCAAACAGATATGTACATTGTGTTGCAATATTAAATAATGTAAAGTGTAATTAGTATAATGGTAAGAGTATAGGGTTGTGAGATGTAAACAGGTGTCAGTGGGGGGCAGAGTTCAATAAGGAGATAGCTCTATGAAAGAAGCTGTTCCTCAGTCTGTTGGTTCTTGACCTGAGACACCTGAAGCGCCGTCCAGAAGGCAGGAGAGAGAACAGTTTATGGGCGGGATGAGAGTAATCATTAAGAATACTGCATGCTCGACGCACACAGTGTTTCTTTTGAATGTCCTCAATGGCTGGAAGAGGAGTCCCTATAATACACTGGGCAGTTTTCACCACTCGCTGCAGTGCCTTACGCTCAGCAACAGAACAGCTTCCATACCAAACTGTGACACAGTTGGTTAGGATGCTTTCTATTGTGCAGAGATAGAAGTTCACCAGAATAGTTGAAGACAGCTGATTCTTCTTTAGTGTTCTCAAGAAGAATAGACGCTGGTGGGCCTTCTTGACCAGGCTAGAGATGTTAGTAGCCCAGGATAGGTTCTCCGAGATGTGGGTCCCCAGGAACTTGAAGGATGAGACAGGCTCAACAACCATCCCATTGATGTGAATGGGTTCATGTGAACCACTTCTTCCTTTCCTGAAGTCCACAATGAGCTCCTTGGTCTTATTGGTGTTAAGGAGCAAATTATTGTCCGTGCACCAAGTGGCCAGGTGCTTGATCTCCTCTCTGTAGGCAGACTCATCGTTGTTGCTGATGAGGCCAATCACTGTTGTATCGTCTGCAAACTTGATGATGTTGTTAGATCCATACACAGGCCTGCAGTCGTGGGTGAAGAGGGAGTAAAGGAAGGGGCTTAGCACACAGCCTTGTGGTACGCCAGTGTTAAGCGTGGAGGTAGTGGAGCAAATATGGCCTGACCTAACATGCTGAGGTCTGTTGGTCAAAAAGTCCATGATCCAATTGCAAAGTGAGCTGTTAATATCCAGATCTCTCAATTTGGTGATTAGTTTGGAGGGTAAAACAGTATTAAAAGCTAAGCTAAAATCCACAAACAACAGTCGTGCATAGGTGTTTGTCTTATCCAAGTGTGTGAGTACAGAGTGCAGCGCTATGGAGATTGCATCATCTGTGCTCCTGTTGGCATGGTAGGCAAACTGGTGTGGGTCTAGTGAAGATTGGAAAGAGCCTTTTAGGTGTTTCAGGACTAGCCGCTCAAAGCACTTCATAATGATGGGTGTGAGTGCTACCGGGCGGTAGTCATTCAGGCACGTTGGGCTAGAGTGTTTCGGCACTGGCACAATCGAGGTAGATTTAAAGCATGCTGGTACAATTACATGTGAAAAATCAGAAAACTTTTGGTTGAGTCCTACAAATAAATTGTGCTGTACTTGCAGGTACCCACAGGAGACCTGAAATGGACTTTTGGTTTTGTAAGGGGTACAGGATGATTTTCCTGCAGTTTGATCTGCATATATCAGAAGGAAGGCTAGGCTCGATCGATCAATCGCTGCATAGTGGATGCTTCTCCTTATACTTCCCCTGCATCGCCGTATCGCCTTCTTTCAAATGACCGGAAGCCAAGTTTTAACAGGTATTTTCTATTAAAGCATTCAAAATAATAAATGGTTTGCAGACTAGGGCAATTATTGGGGCAGGGTAGAATAGATTTTTTTACTTGAAAATTTTTAGTGTTACTTTTCCTTTAAGGGGCCCATTCATTAAAGCATGAATTTTCGCTACCAAAAAGCACAATTGGAAAAAAATTGCAAGTAGCCACGATAATTTCTGATGTGCGAAAATGTCACGAAAATGTATGATGTTCGAAGCCTTCTATAGCACTCCATGGCACTGTACAGACCCAACCTGGCGAAAAGATAGTCACAATAGCAAAGCTTGAATGAATAGTGAAATTTTCATAGCCGTTGCAAAAAGTACGACTTTTCCATGGAATAACAAACGTACCACGAAAAAGTTAGTGAAATTTTAACGAAATTATCGTGGATATTACAAAATGTTCTACCCAGTCATACCCAATCGTGCTTTAATGAATGGGCCCCTATGTGTGTTCTTTTTAAATTACCTTCCTTTATCTTCTGCCACTCAAGCCTTTAACTGAAAATATTGCCTGACTGCTAAGGACACTGAACTTATAATCAAGAAATTATTATTATTATAACTTTACCTGTCTGCTAAGTCAAATCTGTAATGCAAACCATTTCCAGACTACTAAGGTCGCCAACCCTAGCAATGAAATGTCAGTTTTTATGCCTCACTAGATACCTTATAAATATATGCACATACGGGCCGCTTCGCTTTGAGAAAGGCTGTTGACACAGTCGAAACGTCAGTCATGTTGTACTTTATTTTTTCATAAGTCCTGAGCGAAGCGGTGCGTTTGTGCATTTATCTACCTTGACATTTTGGAGGCCTGCACCCAGGCATCGGATGACTTAATTATCGTGAGTGCCTACCGTTTCAACTGTTAAATTATAAATATAATGTAAAAATGCAATCTTACTTGAACATCACTGTCTATAACACAATAGATGGTCACTGAGATAAGGTGTTTATGAGTCATTTTAGGCTGATGCCACACGTGGCGTTTTTACGCTGCGTTTTTTCTAATTCTCTCAGCGGCTGAAAAACGCCCGATATCATCATCCATAGAAATAACTTGAAAAGACTCGAGGCAAACCACACAAAGCGTAAATACGCTAGAAAATGCCTTAGCACGGATTTTTCAAGCGTTGGCTGAAATACGCCAGTATTTGCAAAGCAAGCTATTCCTATGTATACACAAAGGTAGCTGCCAGACCTAGCTGAAATACGCTGCGTTTTTTACTATTTTGCACTATTAGCACCATGGAAACGGGATTTGCTACGTCACCAGTTCTAGGCTGAAAAACGCCATAGTCAGGGGCTGTGTGGCTTGTGCAGCATTTTTAGGCTGAGAAAAAACGCAGCGTAAAAACGCCACGTGTGGCATCAGCCTTAGACATTCTGACTCACACACCCGACAGCCTTTTACCAGTGGAATGTGCCATACATTAAGCTGGACAGCCCTGCCTTCAGGCATTACCTCTGGTTCTGCATTCCACTCTCAGCAATATCAGTTTGCAAAGGAAAAACCTCTGTACAAGAAATAAAGCTCAGCAGTATGATATTTAATAACAACTAAAGATCACAGTGTAAGCTCAATCACTAAACATAAACTGCTCATGTCGAGGCAGTCCTTACGATAAATATTGCCCTGTGCCAAATAATGCAGTGGGCAAAAAATATAAAAACCCATAGTAAAGTGTAGCACTCCCTTGATTGAAAGTCTGCTTAAAAACAGTTCAAACATGGCTACTTCATTCCCCTTGGTGTACACTTAAATATATATCAGTTTAACAGCAATACATATGTTTTTAAGTATTTATATAGAAGGATAATCACAAGCCTGGTGGTCCTGTTAGAGCTAAACCACACGGGAGAGTTTAACCAGATTTTGTGGGTCAGATCTTATCTAACCCATAAAATCTGGTCATGAAACAGCACAAGAATTTGTGGGATACTACAAAATCTGATGCCCCGGTTAGATATTGTGTTTTGCCCGTGCATCTGCATCTGACAGTCACTGTATTTTAATGAGAACAAAAAATATTTTCAGAAAGCATCAGACTTTATCTTGTTAGATGCAGACAGAGCACGCAGAATTCCTTTCCCACAGACATTGTCGTTTCAAATGGCAAAGTTACCACGTAGCACACAGATTTTTCGATCAATCCCATTATATTTTGACACATGCAACTGCATCCTGCTTCTACAATGCCATCTGTTGATCCAATGCTATCCTACACAAACAGCAGCAATACTGCTTGCCAACGCGATTATTTGTTCTGGTAAATCTGGTACATCTATTTGTCTCAATATCACTTGGTCAAAGAAAGAAAAATAAAGTTTATTTATTCCTGTCTCCCTGGCAACCTGTGAGCTGTTTCCTGTAATAAATAATATTTCCATTATTTCTCTGCATTGAGTTTTTATTTCACGTTATCGGCACAGCCCAGGGCTTTCCTCACAGCCCCATGTGAGGTGCTTCCAGTGATGAGTAATAGTTCCATTCTGACAGCATAAAAGAGTGGAAAAACCTCTACCTGTGTCGGCATGTGGTTGGGGGTAGGGTGGGGCAGACTCCTGAACAGGACAGAGCGTGAGAAAGGAAGAGCTATGGACAGCAAGAACGAAAACACAGTAACTGACACACCCCAAATGCACAGTCCTTGTACTTTCAATGTACTCACTGGCCAATTGGGGGCTTAAGCACATTTCACACATGATTTGGGACACCTGCCCCCATATGGCCTAAAGAACAAGAATTACATGCAGAACAGGTATTGTCAGTATTATGCAGATTTTGGGGGGAATTATAAAACAGCAACCCGAGGAGGCTGAGGATGCTGCATATAGTAGTTAAGCAAAACAGCCTGACTATCCCTGTTATAGAGTATAAATACTGAGCTCACACTTTCCCACCTTAGATGTATTATGGTCATTATTACTTCCACATGGGTAACATGAAAATTCCTTCACATTAGTGATACAGGGAAACATTGTGTCTATGACAAGACAAGTTCAATCCCATTTTAGATAAAACTCACAGTAATACAAAGGAAATCAAGCTAGATATAGGAAAGATGGAGGTGCCAACTCTATGCAACTGCCAACTCTATGCAACTGCCAACTCTATTCAATGACCTGCTTCTCTCCGCCTGCATTTTGTGTGCCTGTCAGAGCATGTCTGCTTCTCTCTGGCAGCCGTCTGGCTACCAAACATAGATGGAGAGTGTAAAGAGCGTGTGGAGTTTAATCTGTATATACCTTTAACACTTCCAACAGAGAGAAGCGGGTCATATTCCTTATGTGCCCTTGCACTGCCTCATGATGTCAAATCAGGTAAACAATAACAGGGAGTTGCAAGTAATCTGTCTGTGGGCAATAGGATTAGAAAACTCTCAGTATCGATACACCTTTCCTTACATACACTGCTCTCACGTCAACAGAATCACATCTAAATACAATGCCTGGCATTCTTAAAAGTGACAAACACCAAAATGTATGTTACTACTGGCAACTGGGCTCCTATCATCCCAATGTGCCCTTTTAGTCCTTCAGGCTTAAAGTCAGATTCCACACCAACTTTATATAAGCGCTATTAAGGAGAACGAAAGCCATAAATTAAAGGCAATAGCTCTGGAGAGCATAGAGGGGGTTGGCAGGCGCCATCTGACCAAGGCTAACCAAGGCCTAGACTAAGGGGCCTGAGAGTGGCACCAACCTTACTTTCTAACAAACATAAGGTGAAAGAAGGAAATTATCTGTTTAAAAATCTTAAAATAATCCCATCATTCACCATGATTTTTTCGTCAAGCGGAAAAACGCTTGGCGAAAATTCAGCCCTACGCCTGCTACTTGTGCCTGCACCCGAATGAATGGAATACGCTTGGGTGCAGGCACATGTAGCCGATATACGCACAAAAACGCGAGAGAATGCAAAGTCTCGCGTTTTCATGCGTATATCGGCTACATGTGCCTGCACCCGAGCGTATCCCATTCATTCGGGTGCAGGCACAAGTAGCAGGCGTAGGGCTGAATTTTCGCCAAGCGTTTTTCCGCTTGCCGAAAATTTCAGCCCTACGCCTCGTGTGGCATCAGCCTTACACATGAGTGTTTGCTTGTGCATTGCCCTGTGCTGGATCTTTCATGTGTTCCACCGCAGGAGGTAATGAAGCCTATTTCATTCTATAGACTGGGAGGTTCCAAACTCAGGTGGAATACAACTTGATGCCCTTAGGAAGAGCCCTTAATCCTATCATTACATGAGCCCGAGTGACACGGATATTTACATGTTTTATCAGTGGAATCGGTTTGGAGCAATTGCTGAAGGCAAACATTCATTAAGAATGACCAGAAATTACATAAATATTGTATGGACATCCTTTGTAAACTGACGATTTACATCTTGATCAGATAACGCTTGTTATTCAATGTTACTGTTTGTTTGTTTAATAAAACAAAATAAATAAACACTTTAAAAAAAAAAAATTCTGAAAGGAAAGAAAAATGTTTATAAGGATTCAAGAGAACTCGGGGTTGATAACTGCTGTTGTTTTAAGGAAAATTAGCTAGACAGATCTGAAGATTACTTGTAGTACAATTGCACTTAAATGAAACAATGTCAATTAAAAAATTTCAAGTACTTCTGCAAATGCGTGAACTCTTTCTAAATGGCTTTTGTATGTGTTACATAATAGCCTTCTGAGTTTTTACAGCAAGCACTTTGCCTTTGATGCCTCCCATAAGATCCTAGTGCCATACCAACAGGGTATATCTATAAATACAGTATTATACAAGTACTAAAACCACATAATTCAACCCCCAAGTCCAGCAAGCAGCCTGGAAATTTCTGCTACTAAAAGTATTTTATCCTGAGTGCCTTATTCCATAGCCATTGGCAGTGTTTCTAGAACTACGGACATGACTCGCTTACTGGTAGCTGCCAGACAGGGAAATTCCCAGGGACAACTTTCTATCTGCCCTGGCTGACACTAAAATATAAAACTCATTTGTTTTGCAGCCCAAAAGGGGTCATGTTGCAACGAGTAAACATGTATATCCTTCTAACCCAGCCTTACACGTCACACACAGATATATAATTGAATACTAAAAATAGCAGCCAAATACAGAGGGGTTAAGGACAGTATGACATGTAACTTCTCCCTTCCCACCACACCCTGTTATGCACAGAGAGCTGCATGCACTTTACAAACACACAGGTGTGTCCCGTTAGAATCACCAGTTATTTGGCCCACAGGCCCCTCCCCTAGGAGCTGGGGTATATAAAGGTGGGCTAGACCTTCCCCCCAGCACAGACTCTATAGAAGTGACACAGCTGCAGGGAACGTCTGGTAATTTGAACTGTCCTGTGCATTTTCTTCTCTTCCATTACTCTCTGCCTGGGACTGGTGATCTGCTCTCTTTGGGCTTCTCTTTGGAGCTTTGACTTGTTCACATGGGCATCCTTGGAGCTTTCCACTCAAGCAGGGCAAAAGCAAGTGCCCTAGATCCCCATAATGGAGTTTGAGATCACAACTGCTGAACTATCTGCTGATCTGCAGTAGGGTCTCTGGCAGCTGCTACAGTTGTGTCTTTATATGTGAAAGAGACTATGGGGCAAATTTATCAAAATGTGAGTTTAATATAGAGCTTAATACATAAGAACTCACCCATGTTTTATTTATCCCTATGGGATTTTTAGAGGTGTATTAATCAATGGGTGAAAGTTAGATACATTTGATAAATATGCTTCTTAAAATCCCCTAGTAATGAATAGAACATCTGTCATTTTTTATGTATTCAGTTTGAAACTCATATTTGGCTAAATCTGCTCCTTAGTGTGAGACTAGTTGCATGTTTGTGAGTCTGGGCTTTTGAGCATGGCTACCTGTGGCCGCTGCACCAAGGGAACCCACCAAACCCAGTATGAGCTCCCCTGTATTTATTCTGTTAGGAGAAGGTAGGTGCTATTGTTTGTATAACAATGAAGCCTGTTTTATTTTGGCTCAAATCTCTAAGTTGATTGTCAGGTTTTTCCCAATAAGTCTGTTTTTATTACCCATCATATAATGTATAAGAAGGGTTTACGCTAAGGAAAGGTTTTGAGTGCTCTAGTTTAGCAGTAGAGTAGTTAAACTGCTGTAGCCTGTGGGATGTGGGTGGGAACATTTTTTTAAGGCACATTGTATTTGTGCTGAGTATTTGCTATATATACATACTGTATATATGCATTTAGTTATCCTGAGAACTTTGTTGAGTGCAGTTGAACTGCAGACAGGTTTGTGTTTTCTGTGGATATACATATACTGTATGTATGTGTGTGTATGTATATATATATATATATATATATAATATAATATAATTTAATTCTTAAAATTATGTAAAGAATCTTTAACTCTTCACGCGGCCTCCAGAACTTTGCTTTCACTGCCCTAACTATTCACTTTATGCCCCCAAAAGTTCAGTAGTGAACAAAGAAAAAATTGACTTTGAATCACTGTATTAGATTGTATAAAATATTGGTATAACAGAGTTACTGAGATATATTCATGAAATTAGGCAAGGATTGTTCTCCTGCTTTTAGATTCACTGTAAATTGAAACTTTTTTTTCCTGCATCTAAAGGAATAAATCTATAGAACTTGAAAATACCAATGGCAGGATCTGTAACTTTTGTTCCCCATATGTTCTTTTATCTGTATGCAGGGGTGCTGGAATTTTCAGGCTCAGCGACTTATACCCATACACTTTTGTGCCATAATTATATATATATATATATATATATATATATATATATATATATATATATATATGTGTGTGTGCAACACATTTTCATTATTTTCACTCTCTACTTAAACAGACCTCTAGTTACACAAAGATGTAAGCTGTCTGGCTTGCAGGGTTTTTCTGATACAAATCATCTCTCAAACTTGTCATTACCTAAATGCTTAGTTAGTGTATACAAAAGAGATGGGATTAATTAATGTACATTCCATGGGCCATGTTTCATTAGTAATTTAATATCTGTGGAAGAGCATATCATTTTAAAATGGGTTTTCAGTTGCAAAGTTGTGATCATAAAATTGCCAGACCACCTACAACATCAAGGTTATAGCCATATGTCCCAATTTACCTTCAGTCATATTTTTTTACTAGGCTGGTTGTGGTTAATGTATACAGGTTTAGTCTATGAATACAGGCTGCTATTAGTTAATGAGTTTGCCCCACCCTGGACGATTTTCTCTGGACACCCATGCTATCAGAATGATTACTATGCATTATACTATATTAGAAAATCTCCAAACTGATGATTCCTAAACCACTGTTGGTTTTAATAATGTGGATTTCCATCTTCTGCTCCATTTTCTCTTCTGAAAGAGGAATTCTTATCCACCTTCATTTTTCTATACAGAATTTCCATGTTATCAGAAAGTTCTTTCTGAAGAACTATGTGTTCCTTCTATTTCCACCTGCATTCTATTCATTCTATATCAGCTGGCAGCTCTCGCTCACTCACTCACTCAGGCTTGGGTATTCTTGGGTATTCCCTGCTAACTGCTTGTCTTTCCAAAGAACCTTGGCAGACATGAGTGCAACCCTTCTGCCCCATCATGGCCTTACACTCATGGTGCTACTTTGGTAATTTGGCAGAGTGCCATATTAGTGAGTGAAGAGGGTGGAAAAACAATTCAGTGTAAAATGCTGTGAGTACTAAAAGGCCATGCTAGGTTATAACATACAAGCTTAGATTTTGGGTGATACTTACTTTTCACAACTTGAGAATTAAGTATACTCTCCTGTATAGGAATGGGTGGCAGTTTCAATGCTATCCTATTACAAACCACATGTAGACTCAGCACGCCAGTATGTGCACCAAACCAGCATTGGTCAGGCACAGGTGTTTGCATTGTGTGTCACTCTTCGGTATCTGCCATATTTAAACCACACCACAATGCATTTGAATCCATCTAGGCATTTAAGTATCTAGCTTACTAAAGGACCTCCCACCTGCCAATTAAGCACCTGCATTGGATAAATGTACAAGAACAATCAGATATAATTTATTTTGCCTGTTATAATTTGTTAATAAAGAACCTTCTAAAAATGGCACACCTCACTGTGTTGATTAGCTGTAACTTTAGGCTATTGCTGCCCAGATCTTTCAATGAGTTGGGCCTGTTAAATGATGTGTGTGTGTGTGGCCAGATTTTATTAAAATTATGTTAAACTAAAGGCAATGGATTCCATAGGCAGATGGGGGGGGGGGGGGTCACATCCAGCCAACAGACCTCTAGCTGGCCAGTCATTAAAACTTGGTGTGTGGGTTTTATTGCCCCTTTTCTTTTTTTTCTCCCTGCCTTCCCATTCTAAACAACTTTCTTTATTTGAGACTGTTTCACAATTTTTTTTTTTCAGAGTCTTCTCAAGCACCATGAAGTTGCTTTTGTCCTTGTCTGTGATTATTGGAGCCATTGTGATGGGTAGGTGATGTTTGTAGGAAAAATCCCTTAAACTCGCCATACATGGGCTGGGTTGGTAGCTTATTGACCTATGTATAGTGGCAGTCTGCTTGGCTAATTGATATGCAATAAGGCATGTTGGTAAAGCCCACAGGGGCCTGTGTATGCCATATGGAAGAATACCTCATAAGCAAAACTGTATTGCTAGAATCCAGTTCACACAATATTTTGCATTTTCTGTGAATAATTGGGACATATATAGCAATTATAGTAACTTATCATTCTTTCATTCTGCATAATTAACAACTGAGGAAAATTATTTTTAAATATTAATAATTTCCTGCATCTTCCAATAATTATTGTAAAAAAAAATGTGGGAGTCTCCCTTTCCTATGGTTTTTTTGTCCGCTGCTGTCCTTCCCAGTCTGTGAAGCAAGAAGGTCAACTACAAGTATTATAGGTGGTCATCCCACAATTCTCTGTTTCAGAGCCTGTACAGTGCTGGAATTGGTGAACTGACTTGTAAGTGTGGTTTGGGACACCTGCATAAAAGAATAACAAGTGTGCAAGGTGTTTGGGAAACTGGAGTCTTTGCCCTAGAGAAACAAATGTATCTCAAGTCAACTCTCCAGCAAAGACTCCAGTTCCCAAAACAACCTTGCACACTTGTTAATATTTTATACAGGTGTACAGGTGTCTGATCTCCGACAGACAATGAAGCATCTGAAAATTATTATCAAGAATAATAGGCATTAACCTCATGTAGAACACTTTACGTGTGGTGATTTGGCTACATCGTGGGAAAATGCCTTCTGCATGTAAAGTGTTTAACATCAGGTTGTGGATTCAAAGGTATTTTTGGAAGCTTTGTTGCCCATGGATGACAAAGTGCTACGTGTAACATTCCCCTTAGTCTGTTAAACTAAGAAGAGAATAGCCGAGGACAGACTAACTACTTTCTGCTGCAATTTAATCTACAAATATGCCATTCAGCACACATTGTATATGCAGTGTACAGGATTAAAAATTATGAGCACAGAAGTATGCACCTACCTATAAGTGCAGGGTACAAGAACTAATGCTGCTGTTTTTTTGTATTTTGCATTACCATTGTAAAGCCCTAATAACGCCTGAAACATGCAAATCTTAGTCTTCCTGAGTGATATGCCTGAACAGAGCAGTTTTTTTTTCTGAAATCATCTAGAAAAAGGGTTAAAGACCACGCGGGTGGACTTTTTGATAAATACCCTTTCCTTGGTTACATAAGTCAGACACCTTTTAAAATAAATTACATTTTGCTTCTTTCTGTTCCCACAGCATCTACCTTGACATGCAATGTTTGCAATTTTCGGTTCCTGTTCGTTTGTATTGGCTCTTCCTCAACAATAAGCTGTACTGGAAACTGCTCGTTAACCCAAACTTTTGCTGGTAAATATGCTTTTGATCATTTCTTCTGTTTAATTGGTATACATGTTATTTATCATTTCATGGTAAAGAGGTGAGGGTGGTTTTTTCCAGTTGCTAAAGCACATATAATAATAATAAGTGAATCTGTCACTGAAATACTGGTAAAACGTTGAAAATTTGCAAAACACAGTGAAGTCAATGGACATCTTTTTGCGGCAACTTTTTCCATTACATGGTGGCTTTATTTTGCGGCCATTGGAGTCTATGGGCTTTTTACATAAAGTAAAATACAGGTATTTGTCAAAAGATGCATGGCATTATAACTTGTCTACCCAACCATATTACAATAGCATGACTGTACTGACACCTAACTCGCTCTTCAATTTATCTACATGGTTATGCTCATCTTGGGTTTAAAAACTAAGAGAAAAAACAAAATAGAAATGCTGGAAAGGCTGTCTTTATTTCAGCAGAACCTCTAAAGATCCTTTTCTGTTCTCTTGTAGTTGCACACACCTAGTGCATTATTAAAATGAATGTCATCACAGGTGACAGTCTTTACAGCCAGCGCCATCTAGTGGATCACTGGATAGCTTGGAAATCTCTAGTACAGTATAAACTCCTTTATGAAATACAGTATCTAGTAGAATTAAGTCTAAAACAACTGGACTTTTCTAAGCTTTTCTTGAAAACGTTTCACTGCTCATCCGAGTGGCTTCTTCAGTTCAAATGACTGGTAGGTTCGCCAGGGGTAAGGATGTCAAAGCGGCATTGTGTGTTGATGACAAGCGCTGTTGCAGGCCCCTTCCTCTGTTCAGGGATGGTTTTTCCATGCTGGCATAAATGGCCTCTTTCACACCTCTTTTGAACCATCTGTCCTCTCGGTCCAAAATATGGAGGTTACTGTCCTCAAAAGAGTGTCCTTTTTCCTTGAGGTGTAGATAGACTGCTGAGTCTTGTCCTGAGGAGTTAGCCCTCCTATGCTGGCCCATTCTCTTACAGAGAGGTTGTTTTGTCTCCCCAATGTATAAGTCAGAGCACTCTTTGCTACACTGGACAGCATAGACCACATTACTTTTCATGTGCTTTGGTGTAGGGTCTTTAGGGTGCACCAGCTTTTGTCTCAGAGTGTTGCTGGGTTTGAATTACACAGGAATGCGATGTTTGTTGAAAATTCTCCTATGTTTTTCTGATGTTCCAGAAACATATGGGCTGACTATATTGCTTCACCTGCTGTGTTACTCCACTCTGTTTGTTGGTCTGGTCTTTTTGCTTGTCTTTGATTTAAAGATTTGTTTTAGATTTAATTCTACTAGATACTGTATATCATGACCTGGATAAATGAGAATCTTCATAGACTCCTTTATGAAAGTTTTCCAGCAACTTTTCTTTCTGTGGTTTCTTCCTGTCCCAGCATTCACAGTTCACTCCCTGCACTGGCACACTTTACAACATTAGTGTAGGAGACCCAAGAAGGCAATATCTTAACTTATTTTTCTTTCTCTGCAGGCAGCGCTCCCTTTTTCAGCCAACAGGCATGTGATACAAATTGTGTTTCAAACACTACCACCCAAAAAGAGAATGTCTTTGGCTTAAACTACGTAAAGACCTGCTGTAGCACAGACCTCTGCAACAGTGGCAATTCAGCCAAGCTCTCTCTGTCCCTGGGGCTAAGTATGCTCCTCCTGTGGCTGCTAAAGTGTGTGTAAAACTTGGCAAAATGAGCAATACAGTGAACTGAAAATGTACAATTTAAGGACTGCTTGTAACTTCTTTTAAAACCAGGTTCAAAGTGTGTATAAAAAACCCAAAAGTGCTTTACCTATTAATATAGACTGTCCCCAAGCAAACACGTGTTTATAAAGGGCAGCTATGATTACTTGTGTGGAAATGAGGTCTCGCTGAAGAACTAATTCACATGGAAATGTTATCTGGCGCTTTCTCCTAATGTTACTTTTATTTGTATGTTTGTTTTTATAAGGATACTGGAGATGCCTAAATATTGATCATACAAACAGAATGCATTCCATTTCTTTATTGAGTTGTTTCTTGTTTCTTAACACTAGCTACCTTATATCAACCCCTTCCCACCATTCAGCGCCCAGGTGATAAAACTAAATTTAAAGGGGTGGTGGCTTGAATGAGAGATTGGAAGATGAATAGGAGAAGGGCTAGATAAATAATAAAGCAACAAAAACATTGTAGTATCACAAAACTAAGATTTTTTGGGCTTCTGTGGTCAGTAACCCCCATTTTATTGCTGGGCAGAAGAGGAATGAAAATAATTCAAAAGCTATAAAAAAATTAAGACCAATAATAGGACATTCTATTACATACTAAAAGCTAACTTAAAGGTGAACTACCTCTTTAAGACATAATATCAAGAATGTTTGATGCAGTACTCCAAACCCATAGCAGCTAAGCAGCAGGTAGCATAAACCACTGGTCAGCCAAACAGCTGATACCACTGCTTGGTCACCAGGAACAAGAAGCATATGTTGACACAAGTGCGGGACAGTCCCTCTTTGGAGAGCGCGGCCTACAGTCTCGGATTCTTACTGAAAAGTCCCTCATTTCCCTTTGATCTCCTGCACTGAACGCTAAAAAAGATACAAACTTAATTTAATAAGTAGCTTTTGGCACGCTAAGTTAACAAGCTTCACCTGCATTTAGATACAATTGTAACTAATAAGCTAAACAGGTCTCTTGGGGGAACTGAGACTCACAGCTTAAAGGGCAATTTCAGCTTTTTTAACAAAACTGTAATAAAACAAGACCCCAAAACCCCTAACAATGTGTCCAAACTTTAAATAACCTGCTAAATTTAGTCAAATGGAAGTGGTATTTAGGGGGTGTGGTCGCAAAAATGGTCGTGGGTAAACATTTCCCCACACAATGCACGGCATTTCTTTTTGTCCCTCTTTCAATTTTCAAAATGTTGGGAGGTATGCATTCATTCAGAACCTCTTACATTCTTTCTGTGAGTTGTTCTAATTTTTAATGAGTTGTTCTAACTTTTAAGGGTCAGTAAAAATTTTATTTATTTCTCATATAGTCGTAGATGAATATTTAATTTCTCCAAAGATTATGTGAAGGTTCTACTACCCTATGAAATACTCCTTTATAATCCTATTCCTAATTAAAGAGGGGGTGTGATCAGTCAAATGGAGCCATTTATAAAGCTCATCCTACCAGGGACATTTCCCTGGGTGTTTTTATAGCCTACACAGAGAGCTGAGAAAAAAGCCCATGGTAGCGGGACCTATGTCACCACAGGATCCTATGTGCTGCCTTAGTGGACTGGGATGGAGTTAGGGTTGCCACCTGACTCGTATTGTAGCAGTCTGGTCAGTAAAAATTATGGTTTATGTCAATGTTATTAATAGCAAAGAAATTTACGGTGTTACCCACAAAAAAACAAGGGTTATGTATGAAATGTGTTAAAACATCAACAATGTCACTTTTAAAATAAAAATGTCAAGACAACAAAATTTATTTTTTTTGCCATGGGTCAGTGGGTTAAATGGGTTTGGCCATGGGTAAAATTTTAGCTCTTCTGGTGCACTAGCACTGCGAGCCCCCCCCCCCCCAACCTGCTCTGACACAAAAAAACAGGGCAAGGGGTGGAGGGGCACGATTGAGCCCTGAGATGCACCTAAAAGGTTCTATGTAAAGGATCTGCAAGCTGAACCATAACACTCTCACACATCTCAACAATAATTTGGCTCCTAGTGGTTCATATTAATAGAGAGAAAGCCGTGTAACAAACATCTTCAAGGATAAAGAGGACTTCACTAAGTATACAGAATTGCTTCAACAAATCACATCAGCACATGGAAGCATTTTCCTTGGTAGCTAATCCCTCTGCTGGTATACAGCCCTCACCATACCAGAACTCCTGGAAAACATAGTAACATAGTAAGTTAGGGGTTGAAAAAAGACGTACGTCCATCATGTTCAACCATAATGCCTATATATAACCTGCCTAACTGCTAATTGATCCAGAGAAAAAACCCCATCTGAAGCCTCTCTAATTTGCCGCAGAGGGGAAAAAAGCTGAGGATTTAGCACCTCCTTTGCTAGAACAGGAAATGGACAGGTTCTTCAACATAGAAGAACTAACATTGGCAGCTAGGATTCAACAGTTAAACAAGATTCCGGACACATTTCCTACAGCAAACTAGAGGAAACTGCAAAAAAACAACTAGAACTCCCACTGTTGCCCCTTAGAAACCCATTACCTCCACTTTCTAGAGTGTGCTATAACAGATGCCACCCTCCGTCATGGGCTCTCTCTTGGCTCCCACTAAGGCCTGAATTAATGGGGATGGATAATGCCCAATGTAATGTTGCTACGTCATCCTGAATAATAGTGCTCACGTAATTCCACTAGCTGCATAACTGGGTTAAGCATGTTCAATGCAAAGGGCCATTGTGAGATTGGAGAAGCACAATACTGCTACTATATGGTTAAATGTGAGGCCACATAGTAGAGAAGCAGAAGTGGAGGAGAAGGAGAGTGCAGCTGTTAATTGGGCTGGGTTCAGGTTAGTAGACATGTTAACTACCTGCTTAGTCTTGTCAACTTATACAGATTATTCTGGAGTCATCCTGATTTGCGCCCACTTTGGTAAAACAGGAATAGCTACAACATTGCTGAGAAAGCTATGCTCATGGCGGCTTTCAGAATTACTGCGGCAAGAAATTGTGGTAACATAGCTCCATCTTGTGGATGAAATAAAAAAATTGGCAGCCCATTGATGCAACGGTGCAACACGTCTATGATCTTCCACAGCTGAATAAGAACTTGCAGGAGTTCTGATGTTTTTGTTTTTTCTATTCTCCTTCCACTTGACCAAAGCTATCAACCCTCAGGATTTCCAGGGAGTTACCCAGCCCCTTCCCCTTGGCTTCCTGTCACTAAATCCAATTCCACTTTTTTAGGTTTCTCCAAAAAAGTTAGATCTGCACATGTACAGAAAGCATTCAGTGGCAGGTTTGGTGGCTTCAGAAGGGCATCTGCACATGCACAATGATGTCACATTCACTAGGCCACACCCATATTCAGGTACTGAGTTCCCCTGGCAAGCGATTTGTCTTTGTTTGAGCTGACATCTGTCACGGCATGACATATGGGTGATTATGTCTTTGATGTGTCAGTGTTGATATTTTAATTTGTTTTAAAGTTCTTTTTATTAATCATTCAAAAAGAAACTTAGGCACCTTGTGTATCAAGAAAAAGACAATGCAGAGAAGCTTTGCAAGGACAAACTCCACTGACCACAAATGAATTAAAAAAAGTCAACATCTGCTACATGAACTTTCCAGCAGTAGAATGACTGGTTATTGGACCCTACAGCATCATTGGGCCCTCTACACTTATGCAATTTCCGTAACTTATGCAAAAATGTACGTTACTTTCAAAGAAACAAATGTAACTTACCTATGGACTCCACTGACCCCCCAATTGAACTACCAACACATACACTCTCACAGTGTATTTTCCCTTGAAGCCTCCAGGACCGCTATCTCCTACAGTGTCCAAGCTATATACAGCCCAGAGACCCCATTCTCCTACAGTGTCCAAGCTTTATATAGCCCAGGGCCCTTGTCTCCTACAGTGTCCAAGCTTTATATAGTCCAGGGCCCTTGTCTCCTACAGTGTCCAAGCTTTATATAGCCCAGGGCCCTTGTCTCCTACAGTATCCAAGCTTTATATAGTCCAGGGCCCCTGTCTCCTACAGTATCCAAGCTTTATATAGTCCAGGGCCCGTGTCTCCTACAGTGTCCATGCTTTATATAGCCCAGGGCCCTTGTCTCCTACAGTGTCCAAGCTTTATATAGCCCAGGGCCCCTGTCTCCTATTGGTACAAGCTTTATATAGCCCAGGGCCCCTGTCTCCTACAGTGTCCATGCTTTATATAGCCCAGGGCCCCTGTCTCCTAAAGTGTACAAGCTTTATATAACCCAGGGCCCTTGTCTCCTACAGTGTCCATGCTTTATATAGCCCAGGGCCCCTGTCTCCTAAAGTGTACAAGCTTTATAAAGCCCAGGACCCCTGTCTCCTACAGTGTCCATGCTTTATATAGCCCAGGGCCCCTGTCTCCTACAGTGTCCATGCTTTATATAGCCCAGGACCCCTGTCTCCTACAGTGTTCATATGTAACCCAAGCTTTCTCTCTACAGCTTTACTACCAGGCTGCTACCCTAATCCTACTCACTCACAATCCCCAGGGGCAGAAATAGGGGTAGGCAGAATCGGCGCCTGCCTAGGGCGCAATCACTGGGGGGCACAATTAAAAAGGAAAATATTTTTTTTCATTTATTTTTTTCTTTTTTAAAACTAGTTTCCTTGGCCTTCAAAAATCACCCTCCCCAAGCCCCTCTGGTGTTGTGCAACTTAACTTGTGCTGTACTCGGTAGTTGGAACCTAGGAGCACTCCCCCACCCCTCTCTTTGCCGGCGTGTACCTTAATAAACTGACGCGCTCTCCTTTTATCACATTGGCGCTGTGACACATGTGCAGTAGAGGGTAGCGCGCGGATATGCCGCCATTCAAACAGCGGAGACAGAGAGAGCTGGCGTGTTGCGAAGTGTGAAGAGAAAGTATGAGCAGGAGAAACCTGGGAGTCCTGACGCTTGCTGCTGGCACAGGTTGAGATGATTTGGGGCAATATATGATTTTTTGGCTGCTGCTGCCTGCTGGCATGGGTACCCATTGGGGGCAAAATGAAGGTTTGGCTGCTGCTGGGGGGCTTTGGAGCAATTTTTTTTTTTGGCTGCTGCTGGCACAGGTACAGTTTGGGGGCTTGGGGGCAATATCACGGCTGCTGCTGGCACAGGTACAGTTTGGGGGCAATATCATGGCTGCTGCTGGCACAGGTACAGATTGGGGGCAATATGAGGGGATGGCTGCTGCTGGCACAGGTACAGATTGGGGGCAATATCATGGCTGCTGCTGGCACAGGTACAGATTGGGGGCAATATGAGGGATTGGCTGCTGCTGGCACAGGTACAGATTGGGGGTAATATGAGGGATTGGCTGCTGCTGGCACAGGTACAGATTGGGGGCAATATCATGGCTGCTGCTGGCACAGGTACAGATTGGGGGCAATATGAGGGATTGGCTGCTGCTGGCACAGGTACAGATTGGGGGCAATATGAGGGATTGGCTGCTGCTGGCACAGGTACAGATTGGGGGTAATATGAGGGATTGGCTGCTGCTGGCACAGGTACAGATTGGGGGCAATATGAGGGATTGGCTGCTGCTGGCACAGGTACAGATTGGGGGCAATATGAGGGATTGGCTGCTGCTGGCACAGTACAGTACTCTACCCCACATACTGACTGCTTGTAGGAGCCCAAGCTGTCCTTACTAACAACTAGTGACAAGTGAAAATTTCGCGTAATGAGGCTACCACGTCACATTTTTGAAGCAACTTTGACTGATTTGATGAGACTTTTTTGACGTGACTGCAACTTATTTGATACAACCTCAACTTTTTTTGATGCACTGCAACTTTTGTGAAGCAACCAGGACTTTTTCCTCACTCTGCAAATTCTTCTAGCAGCAATTTTTTGCGTTATCATTAATAACTACCATATCAAACTCCTGTTCCGAAACTAGCTAATTACAGCCTCTACCCTCCTATCTACCCAAGCAAGGTAAGGGTGGCCCACCAGATTTAACTCTGTGTTATTTAGCTGTCTGCAGATCTTATTAGGCCAAATAGAGGAAGTGCACAGCTAATGCACACCCTTATATAGGCTTTCAGGTGGATTTGGCACCACCTGCTGGCTAGCCCTGCACATAGCTTTAACTACACTAATTAAATAATTTCTTACCCCTTTACAAGCACATCCTCTATTTTTTTTAAATTATTAGATAATTTACAGTGAACTATTGATCTCAGTTATAAGCCACTGACTACTTGATTCTTCCTCAATGCAAGAAGACTCTCTAGTTCATCTGAAATGTTAGTTCTTGGTATGATGCACTTAATAAACTTCAAACACTTGATTCAATGTTCTGTTTATTTATTTTACAAATATATTTGTGGTAAAATGAATTAATGTTAAGACATAGATTAAGTCTGTAACCACTATTTTTATGATTCTCTCTCCCTCTCTCTCTCTCTCTACATAAATCTACTGTATATATTTCTATATGATAAAAATCACGAAAGCACTCACAGAATAATGAAAATAAAAAACAAAAATGCTTTACTGAATTAAAAAAAAAACATTGCCACAGACATCGACGCCTTTCAATTGTTGTCAGGATGTGAAAGAAGGAAGTGAAAAATATCCCATTAACCCACTCATCACACCAACAGGTAATGGTTACATTCAACTTTAAACACACACACAGGCACACATATATATAGTTCAAATAGAGGAGCACTCCTATAAAAAAATGAGTAAATCAATCAACAGTTCCCTTGAGTAAGGCCACTCTTGTTGACTGAAACATGGGGTTTGTGAGTTAATAAAACACTTTTTTTCAGAAGTCCTGTTAAGTGCTGCACCACTTACATTTGGTTCCCCCCGTGGGCAATGGCCCTACATATTTCAGGGCCCTGTCTCATGTGTTATTTTAACAAAATCATTAGTTTTGGGACAAAAAGTTTTTTTCTTTTGTATGCAAAACTGCCACAACCACAACTGCCCCACATCCGCAACAGCCTGCCATTCTATCTGACCGGCCTGTCCAGTTTTCCAGGCAGGCAGTTTTGACCCAGACAACCCTTATGAAAACTGGGTTGCCCAGATCAAAACCAGCCTAACAAGATCCAAAACGATTAGCTAATGAGGATAATTTAAGATAAGACAAAAAATAAAATGTTCATTTTCTATTTACTAATAATTAAATTCAAAATCCCTAAATTGACTTGACTGATTGTGCGTATTGGATTAGAGAAGTGTTGAACAAAATCTCTCAAAATTAAAAAGCAAGTGAATTGAAATTTGAGGTGGCCATACATGGGGCAGAAATGTAGCTGCCAATCAGTGTCCTTCAGTCCTCTGCATCAAACTGTTCAGAATACCTGTGGAATTCAAATGTATAATGTTTATCTTAGTAGCTAAGCACACACAGGTGGTAAGATACTGTGCACCACTTTATATTAAAAGGCATGTTTGCAGCATGAGATCAGCCTGCCTGGAAATCAATTAAGAGACTCTTGTTAACCCTACTGATACCACATCTTGGATTGTTAGTTTTCCTGAACTCAAGCTTCCTCTTTCGTTCTGACTACAACCCCAGCAGGAGCCATGCAGGCCCTGACAACTTTACAGTGTCATAATTTACCGCACATAAAATCTAGGCATTGTGTATATGCATAGTACTGACTTGGAAATCCCTATCTGTCTCAAGCAAGTCATTACAAAATAAAAATAGTTTTATAGGGATTCCTCAGCTTTATAGCTCAAAGAACTGTACCTATAATCAGCATTCTTTAGATTACAAGGCAATAAATGTCACTAACAGTAAGTTGACTCCAGAAAACCATATAAGCTATGCATGTACAGGTATTGGGACCTGTTATCCAGAATGCTTGAGACCTGGGGTTTTCCGGATAAGTGATTTTTCCATAACTTAAATTTGTGAAAACTGAAAAAAAATTGAAAAATTTAAATATTGAATAAACCCAATAGGGATCACCTCCCAGACCTGGACTAAAGCATCCACCAACTCCTGGACAGTCTGTGGGCAACGTGGCATTAGTGGATGGAGCGAGACATGATGTCCCAGATGTGCTCAATTGGAATCGGGTCTGGGGAACGGGCGGGCCAGTCCATAGCATCAATGCCTTCGTCTTGCAGGAACTGCTGACACACTCCAGCCACATGAGGTCTAGCATTGTCTTGAATTAGGAGGAACCCAGGGCCAACCGCACCAGCACATGGTCTCACAAGGGGTCTGAGGATCTCATCTCGGTACCTAATGGCAGTCAGGCTACCTCTGGGAGCACATGGAGGGCTGTGCGGCCCCCCAAAGAAGAAGGCAGCAGAACGTTCTCCACGGCGTCTCCAGACTCTGTCACATCTGTTACATATGCTCAGTGTGAACCTGCTTTCATCTGTGAAGAGCACAGGGCGCCAGAGACAAATTTGCCAATCTTGGTGTTCTCTGGCAAATGCCAAACGTCCTCCACGGTGTTGGGCTGTAAGCACAATCCCCACCTGTGGACGTTGGGCCCTCATACCACCCTCATGGAGTCTGTTTCTGACCGTTTCAGCAGACACATGCACATTTGTGGCCCACTTGAGGTCATTTTGCAGGGCTCTGGCAGTGCTCCTCCTGTTCCTCCTTGCACAAAGGCGGAGGTAGCGGTCCTGCTGCTGGATTGTTGCCCTCCAACAGGCCTCCTCCAATTCTCCTGATGTAGTGGCCTGTCTCCTGGTAGCGCCTCCATGCTCTGGACACTATGCTGACAGACACAGCAAACCTTCTTGCCACAGCTCGCATTGATGTGCCATCCTGGATGAGCTGCACTACCTGAGCCATTTGTGTGGGTGCATGCCCAGGCATTGTAGGGAGGTCACACAGGCACGTGGAGGCCACACACACTACTGGGCCTCATTTTGACTTGTTTTAAGGACATTACATCAAAGTTGAATCAACCTGTAGTGTTTTTTTCCACTTTAATTTTGTGTGTGACTCCAAATCCATCCAAATCCTCCATGGGTTGATAAATTTGATTTCCATTGATAATTTTTGTGTAAGATTTTGTTGTCAGCACATTCAACTATGTAAAGAACAAAGCATTTAATAAGAATATTTCATTCATTCAGATCTAGGATGTCTTATTTTTGTATTCCCTTTATTTTTTTGAGCAGTGTACAAAGTACAGGTAGGGGACCTGTTATCAAGAATGCTCGAGACCTGGGGTTTTCCGGATAAGGGGTCTTTCTGTAATTCAGATCTCCTACCTTAAGTGTGCTAAAAAAATTATTTACACAATAATTAAACCAATAGGATTGTTTTGGCTCCAATAAGGATAAATTATACCTTAGTTGGGATCAAGTACAAGGTACTGTTTTACTGTTACAGAGAAAAATGAAACCATTTTTAAAAATGTGAATTAGTTGATTAAATTGGAGTCTATGGGAGATGGCCTTTCCGTAATTCAGAACTTTCTGGATAATGGGTTTCTGGATAAGGGGTCCAGTACCTGTACTGTTTTATAATTACAGAGAAAAAGGAAATCATTTTTAAAAATTACAATTATTTGCTTATAATGAAGTCTGTGGGAGATGGCCTTTCTATAATTCTGAACTGTATTTCTTATGTTTCTCTTTATTATGAAAAATCTGGAGTAAGAAAACATTAAAGCGGACTTAGGGGCCCATTCACACAAATTTTGTGTGGTTAAAATCACGATTGGAAAAAATTTGGAGTAACTATGATAATTTATGATGTGCGAAAATGTCACTAAAATTCTTTTCTCGGTCGTACGAAAATATTGTGGTTGTGATCCGAAAGTCACAAAATTTTCGGATCCGAACAATTGTAAATGGCACAAAAACCTTTCTGGCTTTGAAACCTTCAATGCAAGATTTTGGAAGCCTTCCATAAGACTCAATGGCACGCTACAGATCCAACCTGACAAAAAGATACCAAAGCTTGATTGAATTATGAAATGTTCATAGTCATTACGAAAAATACGACTTTTTCGTGCAAGTTAACGAAAACCACAAAAAAGTGGTGGAATTTTAACTAAAATATTGTGGACATAAAGAAAAGTTCTATAAATTAGAAAAAATATGTTTTTTTTCTTAAAAAAAAAAATTGTGGTTTCATGAATCATGTATGGACCCCTTAGTAACACAGTTTTCTATAAAAGAAATTAAAGTGTTTAGATACCGTGCCCTGCATCTTTAACCTTTTCTGTGCCCGACACATTTCAACATTTGAAGCAAGATGTAAGACTCACTAGGGCATATTTATTAAACTTTTTTCTGCAATCTGAAGTAAGACACAACAAATCTTAATCCTAATTGTGTTTTCTTGCATCAGTTGCCTTTTTCCACAAATTTGTTTTGAAACCATAAACATAACTCTATACACATATACAGTATATATATATATTTTTTTTGTTTGTTTGTTTTCTTAATTCATAGAAAACATGATGCAGAAAAACACAAGCAAGATTTGGTTCTCTCTCAGGTCCTACTTCAGATTGCCTGAAGCAAAATACAAATGGTAATACTTATGTCCCTTAGAAATCTACATCTTGCTACAAAAGTGAATCCTTGGCTGTTACTGAAAGAGTTAAAGACATAGCCTACAGTATTTTAAACACTTTAAATTCTTTTATTTAACAACTTGTTTGTTTCTGGACAGGCCGGAGGTGGAAAAACTCTCAAAACAGCAAGAAATATCTGGAAAACAATTTTAGCAATTCATTTTATTGTTCTCACAACTTTTCCCACAGAGACACAGGACAAACTACATTCTTCAGTATCCCTTTACGTGAAGCATCCACTGTAACTGTAAAGATATATTGTACAAACAAATGCCATGAACCGTAACCAGAAAAATAAGCCATTTCAATGAGCTAATCACAAGGTTAGATCAAGTGGAAAATAAGGCAAGTAGAAACATTCACTATCTTCACTGTTTAATCATTTTTAGATAACTTGTTATTATTAAGTTGTGTGTTTGCCTGTACAAATATTCAATATAAAAGTTATAATAATTGTCACATGCACACAAGGCATATGAGATGACATCATTTCTCCTTTTACCGAGAATAGGCAGGACAATTTGTGTCAATTTTGATTACATTTTGCTGAAAAGTTTCAAAAATCACTATTTTACCAAATATTTGATGTTTGGTAATTCTGTATAAAAAAAAATTTAAATTAAAAAAAATAAATTATATATATATATATATATTACATCCATAAAATAGTAATACAACACAATCAAGCACTATTTTCACTAGTCTCAGGGTAACACACACATGCCATTCTGCTAGCTGAAATTAAGGGGCAGATTTACTAAAACTCATTTTTTTCTCATTTTTATTTTTAAGAAACCATGAAAAAACAAATTTCCATTTATCAAAACATCTGAGCAAAAAAAGATCTTCCAGCAGTAAAAGTGACATCTGCCATTGACTTTCCTGTTTTTTCTACAATTTGATAAACTCGGAAAATTTTAAACTGGAAAATGCTTACATGTTTTTCAATGAAAAAAACAACAACTAACTAGTAATGGGCTAATCTGTCCTGAATCTGTCCACTTCTGCTTTGCTGGAGAAATTCGGGAAATGGTGAAAATAAGTGAAACACTTCTAAGGGGCTGATTTACTAAGACACGATTTCGAATCCGAATTGGAAAAATTCCGATTGGAAACGAACATTTTGCGTCTTTTTCGGTAATTTTGCGATGTTTTCGGTAATTTTTTCGGCGTCTTTACGATTTTTGCGTAAAAACGCGAGTTTTTCGTAGCCATTACGAAAGTTGCGATTTTTTCGTAGCGTTAACACTTGCGCGCAAAGTCACGCCTTTTTCGTAGCGTTAAAACTTAAAAGGCGCCATCCCACCGACGAACATGTAAGTCGCCGGCGGGATGGCAGACGCGGCGGGGTGATTTCCGGAAATCGGCGAAAAAGACTTGCGAGTCTTTTTCGGCGATTTGCGCGAAATCGCGCCGCCGCATGTGCCATCCCGCCGGCGACTTACATGTTCGCCGGTGGGATGGCAGGGGTAGGCAACTCGGGGAGATTAGTCGCCCGCGAACAGGGAGTTAATCGCGGGCGACTAATCTCCCCCGTGTGCCAGAGCCCTTAACCAGACAACTTTTAGGTGTTGATTTATTTTTTATGCAAGATTCCGCATTTTCTGTACTTAATCTCAAAAATAAGAGTTTTGGAATCTTGAATTTGAATTTTCAATTTTGGTTAATAAAAAACTCAAATTGTAGTAAAAAAAAATGCACTTTTACATATAAGTTTCTTTTATGCTTAATAAATGTTGAATATTTGAGTTTTGGAAACTTGAATTAGAAAAAGTCAAGATTAAAATTGCCGTAAAAGTTTAAATTCCAGTGTTCATAAATCTGACCCTTGTTGTTGTGACAAATGGTGTCAGACATGGCATTTTAAACTGCAGGCTGACCTTTTTTGTACATTTTGATGCAGCAGCAGGCTCAACATATCCAACTACTGCATAGTGAAAGAAAATATAATCATTTTCCAATGCACTTCAAGTAAAACTTGTGAGTATGGGCTGGTCAGATATCATACAGAGAAGCAATTAGGAAGTGCTTCCCCCCAGTGAATCAAAGAACCAGAAATAAAGTCAACTGAGCCAGTCATGTGTTCCTCTGGTATGGGAGTAATAAACAAAGTTAAATGCAAACAGCCCAACTCTAAAGAGGTGATGGGATTAATTTATCAGAAGAAGGTTTGGTCTTTTTCGTGGAGAACATCAGGACATTTGCTACTGAGTGGTGGAAGTTACAGGTTGAGTAAAATAACCCTTGGAAAACATAGGGGGGACTTCTTCTATTTCCTCCCTATTTTCCCAGATTGATGTATCTGTACTTAAAGGGGTAGTTCACCTTTAAGTTAACTTTTACTATGTTATAGAATGGCCTTTTCAGCTGTTCTTCATTTTTTATAGTTTTCAAATTATGTGCCTTCTTTTTCTGCCTCTTTTGAGCTTTTCAGCCAAAAAACGATTGCTCTGTGAGTGTACATTTTTCTGTTGTTATTGCTTGTCTATTCAGGCCTTCTCATATTTATGTTCTGTCATTCACAACACTGCCTGGTTGCTAGGTTATACTGGACCCTAACAAACCAATAGTTTCTGAAATCGCAAACTGAGAGCTGCTGAATAAAAAGCTCAATAATTCAGTGACTACAACAACAACAATAACATTGCAAATTGTCAGAATATCATTGCCTGCATCATACTAAAAGATAATTTAAAGGTGAAATACCCCTTTTCATCAGCTGAGAAAAATTATCTTTTCCAGGTCATTTTGTTCCACACCCAGAGTGCAGTTTTGAACATAATCACCCTGTTTTTTGTTCTACAAAGTTTTCCGCTAAATTTCCAGTGTCATTGTGGCCAAGAGGGGAGTCTTTATGCAGCTACAGCCTGTGCATCAAAACTGACACTTGCACTTTGACGTGACTCTGATGCATTTGAGCTGGTTGGCATAATTTTTGGCATCTGCCATGCAAGTAACCTGTGCCCTTTGGTGCAAGTGCACAGCGACAGTTGACCTAGGCCACTGTGGGAACCCTGGAGCTACTTCCTGGATCGGTGGTGGCAGTAAGGCCAGGGTCCCCTGTGCCTGTAGGAAGGACAGAATAGCACTAAGTGCAAATGCAAGGATCAGATGTTGAAAAAGAACCTGAATGGGATTTTTTACGCAACTGAATGTGGGAAAGTAGGAGACCACGTAAATGCTGTAAATTTGTATTTCTAAAACTGTGAAGTCATATCTATATTTAACCTTACAATAAGTTCTGCACCTTTTCCTTGGCATGCATGTAGCCTTTATCTGGTACTGTGGGAAGTCCTGCACTGAGTTAGTATATTGTTGCTACAGGATTCCTGAGTCTCCACTGTATGAAAGAAAAAGCTATACATTAGCATGGCATGCCTCCATCCAGGTTCAGGAGACACTATGCTATTATACATCTCCCTGGGATTTTCTCTAAACTACAATCACAACTCTTAGAGGAGAACTTCAGAATATCATTAGTAAATGTGATCTGCCCGCCAGGAGTGACCTTACACAGGAATGTCTTTGATATCCATTCCTTCCCGTTTGATTTTGTTTTATCTCTGATTTGATAGTTTAAGTTTGGTTTGCAACTTAACTAGTAACCAATAACAATCAATTAGCAGATAGCATTTTAAGGTCAGCTGAAAACAAACATTTGATTGGTTGTTATGAGTTAATAGATGTGGGCAATTTTCACAGCACAGAGACTTGTGGCCCCCACATGAATATTGCCCAGCTTGTAAAGGGGTTACCCCTATCTGCCCTCTACCCTTCCCGTAATTTGCTTATTATGTGGTGTGCAAGTTAGGAAACTTTACCAAAGGGCGAAATTCACTTTCGCTCATTGATAACTATGACTCCAACAATCCCATGAAAAAATACATAGTGGTGGAATTTATGATCTCTAGTGATAAATATGCCCCATGCAGCATCATATTGCACAAGTTCATTTGGACTGGATAAAGTATTTTCCTCATCTATTGATTTTTAACATATGTTGCAGAAATTGGGGCTTTAGACATGGTAGTTGCCCTGCGGGAGGTATAATGTATGTAAGATATCACTTCAAATGGTGATGTTATCATAGGCCTTGTATAGATGCCTATTTATTGTGCACATATAAGGGTGGTAGGAATTCTAACGCAATCGCCATGTTTTTACCAACAATAAAGTGCAGTCAATGCACCTTTTGAGGTGGCAGTGGCTCCAGGGTTTACCTGCATTCAGTTCAGAACAGGAGGCAGGACAGACCAGGCTGTGCAAAGCCAATCTGTATGGAAAAGCAAAGGAGTGTCTTTTGACACAAGTACTTGTAATGAATGGGATTGTTTTCATGCAGCAACTGCATTTGCGTTCAGTAATGACCCCTACAAAATATAATCCTAGTAAACCATAGCAACCAATCAGATGTCTACTGTGAAACAAAAGAACTAGAAAACACTTGTATTATTAAACTGACCGTGCAGTTAACAGAGCTTTGCAGTGACAACACAGCGATTCTATAGAAATTAATTGAGTAGCTATAAGTGTTAGGCTGTTAATGTCCTGGAGGCCGCAGCATTTCCCCCCCAATAGATTTATCTTCAGCTGAAAACAAAGCTTTTTGTAGCAATGGGTGGTTGAGGGTTAAGATTCTCCCCTTCGCCTGTAAACAACAGTTTTAGGGTACAGCAAAGAGGCCATTTGCCCTTGATTCTCAGCATCGGAGGGGCCCATTGGAGAAAAACATGGATACAAGTACAAAGAAAATATGCACAATTAACATTTGTTAGATATTTCCAGTATATACTGAAGTTAGAGACAAGTGCAACCTGCAACCCTCCAGCTGCTGAGTTATTTATAAATTTCTCCCACAGATAGGGCCCCAGTCCTCCTGTATTGCTCTTTTCTTTAGGTCTCTGGCCTTGCTCCTTATTACTATGCCTTTATTCTCCACCACATTTTAAATGATTTCATTTCTTCGACACACATCTCTAATTTATTTAATATACAGAAATAAATGCCAGAAGCAGTTTTTTCTACATAAATGAAATTAGAAGGATCAGTGACTGGGGGAGGTTAGGGAATAGGGAATCTATATAATGAAACACAAGAGAGGCAGGCTGTGGGCTGAGAGCAGTGGGTGGAGATTCCTGTACTATAAGTGAAAGTAGCAGAATCACATTCACAGGCTGACTGGGGAAGCAGAAAGAGACAATGAATTCCTATAGTCTGATGATAGTTGTCCTTCTTTTGTGCAGCAATGTTGGTAAGTAAAATCCTAGACTATGTGTGTTTTAAATCCAGCTCTCCTTTATGCGGGTTGTAGGGTTTCTGTCAGTTTTCCACAATGTTCATTTATACACGGCTGTTGTCTGCTTTACCTTTCAGCAATTAGCTATTAATCCTGTGCTGGTGCTCTGTGTGTGGAATCTGGTACTGGCATGCTGCCCTGGTGTGTGTTTGTGTACATGGCTGCTGTTCTGTTGTGATTGTGTGTGTGTGTGTACTGGGCATATGTAGGATTTTATTTGTTCTGTCCTTTGCAGGACCTAGCACAGCTACAATTGTACTCAGATGGATGATAAACTGAATCCATTGTTCCTCCCAGATTTAATATGTAAGCAGCTGCAACCTCTATGCATGCCTAACATGCATCCTTCAGCTGTTTTGGTTTTACCACTCTCCGCTTTCTCCTAGCGCCAAGGGGAAGGTAGTTTAATAACAGCCTGAACATTTATGTGCTTGTAAAATACATTTGTGTATGTAGGGTACAATTCTCTGCTGGCTCTGAGACATCCCTTACAGTCTTTATTTGACCTTTTATTTGCTAAGTCCCTATGTCCATAACCTAGATACTTGGGAGGGGTAAGGTTTCATATAGTGAGAGGGAGCATTTGGCTCTTTCTCTTTGGCCTCCACCTGCTAAACTGTGTGGGTGACTGCTGGGGAGCCTGGGCTAGCAAGGCCCCAGTAAAAGACCTAAGGTAGGTGAACCCTTAGTAAAGTTGGGGGGAACAGGGACCCTGTAATTAAGGTAATTAGACAGCAAGATAAGATAAAATAGTTGTCAGCTAGAAAGCGCAGTACTGAACTCCATTATAGGACTGATAGATTGGAGGTGTCTCTCCCAGGTGAGACTCTGCCTGAAAGTGAATGCATCACAGTGGATAGGGATTCAAGCTGGAAGTGTTTATCTGAGGTTCCACTGTACGAGATCTGGGTCCAGTAAAGGGTGTCACAGAGCAGAATTGGGATCCTGCCAAGTATGTTTCCAAGGTGGTTTCACAAAGTTATGCTCTGTTAATTATTAATGCTGTAATCACTTTTCCTCATATTTCTGCACTGGTACTGCATGAGTACTGGTTCTCTGTTTTGCTTAATAAACATTTGTTATCTGGTTAAGAACCTCTGGTGTCCAAAATCCTGTTTGTCCTCTCAGTGGTGTAGTTCATCTACACCACTCTCTTCCTCCACTCACTAATGTGAAGGTCCAGTGTAAGCAGTGCTCTGTGTTTGTTAAGCTAGCACTGGAGTTTGGGCTAAAATAGGGTTACATATATATGGAGAGAGAAAAGGACAGACATACAATTCTTATGTTTAGCCCAATAAGAGCAGAAACTGTTGTGCATACAACAGACAATTTGTGTGCAAATATCCTTATCCTTACATTAGACATCTATATATAGCTGTCAGAAGCAACTTTGCAGCACAATACTTAACAGTTATCCAGTTCTCCCTGTAACTTACATGAAGAACAATGACCATTGTGTTGCCGAATGTTCTACAAAATAAGTACTGTCCTGCCCACTTCTGTTATTGTGCCTATCAATTAATAAAGTTGGTATCAATTATAATTTTGATAAGGCAGGCCTGTACACATGGCAGCCCTGGATGGAAACCATTGAATAGCTTTAGCAACACTGAAAATACTGATATAAACAGTTAACAATAGAAATTAAAACCAGCAAATCAGCAGGTTTGTTCTTCCCAATGTCACCCTAACTATTTGCTATATTGTATGTACACCCTTTGTTTAGATATATGCTAATGCACGTGCCCAGGATAAATTTCAGTTTACTTAATCCTCAGTAGCTGCAAAGATCTAAAATAAGAAAACCACTTGGTTCCTGCCTGGCACTGGGATCAAATTAACAAGGAACAAAGCTATAACATTCTGCACCTGTATTTTGTAACTTGCCCCTTTTCAAATATGATATATATATTTCCTTGTTGTTTCCCAACTAGAATACAATCCAACTAATTCCTGTGGCTAGAATTAACCCTCTAAAAGCTTTGGACTGCCCAGAAGTGCAGTATAATCACTGTGTGAATGTAAAAGTTGATCACAACTGCCATATGTTAAATATATACAGTGCCTTCCAGCAACAAGCAGAGCCGCACGGCAAGGTTGGTAGCCCCATGTTAGGTTGTTTAACACCCAAGCTCTCTGGTAAAAGAAGCAGTAAAGTTGATCTGGGTGTGACTTTAACTGCACATGCTCCCAGATTGGGAACTGAGCATACAGTTTGCAAATATCAGAAATTGTTACCAATTTAACATAAACAGCTTATTTGGGTCTAAGTTAATAAACCACATATAACATCTGTATATGCCCGTAGGTAAGAAAAATTTAGAACATTTAAATTAACATACTGAAACTGAATTTAATTGTAATCTATGACCTGCACAATAGCAAGAAAAAGAGGGAAAATAATACTCGAAGTAGCCATGATTGTTGCACTAAAGAGTAAACTTTAATAAAATACTCGAAGGAAACATCCAGTGGTTTTAATTCTTACTTCAGAAATTCTTAGCTTTTTACTTAGAATTCTTAAACACTTTAAAAGAAATAACCTCTAGTGGTATAATGTGCCATCATGTTGCTCTTCCTGCCCACCCACATATTGAACCCCCCCCCCCACACTGGCACGCACGACTTATAAGGATATTCCTGTTGCAGGGCTTTTTTTGTTTGTTTGTTTGTTTGTTTTTTTTTTAAGGTATTTTGTGAGGGTTGCCAGCCAAATCACACTGAGGATATTTAGTCAGATCACTGCAAAAATTAACCCCATGATATTCTGGTTTAGGGATCATTAGGTAATGCATAGCTGTTTAACGTATTATGTTCGTTTAAAAAACCAACAATGTTCTTCAGCCTCTCCTACAGTTTTAGAGGTACAGCACCCAAACTCTCCACAATTCGTCCTTTAGTGGAGCTGGTTTTCTAAGAGATCCCGCCTTCTGTCTTTTTGTGGCGCTACTTTGAACACCCCAACTGCTGCCACTCTTATGCCTTAATACTTTGGCATGGCCAGAACTAGGGGTGGGCAAAAGAGCCTCCAAATAGGACACGAGCGCACTGTTAGTGTATAGTGTCCCAAAAATTAGGATCAGGAAGTGCATCGCATCTTAAGAGAACTAAGAGTTTCCCATTGTGAACAGGACATTTTTGCACAGAAGCAGCAGGGTTTGCTAGAGCGGGGTCGGAGTCATGTTTTTGGGAGGCTGAGGGCAGAGATGCTAAGTGGAGCAGGGTTGGAATGTGTGGTGACTGGGGCTTGCCTTGGACATTTTTATGTGTTGGCCTGGTTCTGAATGCTTGCAAATAAGTAAAGCTGTTTTAGATTATATACCGGCACAAAAATCAGGAAGTGCATCCCAGTTTAAGAGAACTAAGTGGTTCCTGCTGTGAACAGGACATTTTTGCACAGAAACAGAGGTGCCAAGCATCTAGTGTGGATGGAGATAGGGTTGCAGAGAGCCAGGAGTCAGTCATACAGTATGTGTTAGTGGGGCTGAGGGCAGAGATGCCAAGTGTAGCTAGAGGGTTGGAGGAGTGTGATGAATTGGGCTTGCCTTGGGTGCACTTATGTGTTGGTCCAGCTCTACTTTGAACAAGCATTTCATAGCCTCAGAATGCTTTTACTGCGTTATGTTTTCCCAGGAGAATGACAACTTGATCATTAAATGTTCTAAGATCTAATCATGAGTCCATGGTACCAATGCAGAGTTATTATATCTGTTGCTCTGGCCTGTTGCCAAAGTATCAGAGGTTTTCCCTCTGGACCTCATCCAAGGACAATGTCTCTTAGCCCTTTCTTATTTCCAAGGCTGATTCTGTTTGTGTATGGAATATGGGTAGATCAGTTTGTGTGTATTATTTGTAATTGATGCTGATGCCACAGATACTAATGATGTGCACATTCTGTCTCTTCTAGGCCACGCAATGGATTGCTACAAATGTGACTATGGTGCTTGCCTGTTTCCTTCAGTGACAAGCTGTCAGTTTGGACAGGTCTGCATGACACAAACAGCATCAACATCTTGTGAGTGTTACATTCTAAAAACCATTTACAAACCTACCCACATTTCAACTAATTTAATCCTTTAGTGCATGTCACACTTAAATAACACAGAGTCAAAATATAAAGGCAAAACTCAGGACTGAATGAATTTTATTGTGGCTACATGCACTCTCAGGATGAAATATAAACCATTTAATATAAACATTAACTTTGTTAATGTACAACTGGTTAGTAATTGCAAAATAATAAAATCTATCCAGATAACATTAAACATATAATGGGTTAAAAGTCAGGGAAGGGACTAGGGACACAGAGTAGGGGTATTTGGTCTCTTAATAGCTTTTAGAAGTTATAAGGTTATTAAAAGGGGAAACGGGGTAATGTTATTTTGGTTTAGACTAATATTTCTCGTGTTTGATAGTGGAATGATGGTTGGCAATATCTGGAGGCATTATCTAGTATGTATATCTTCCAATACTGCCCTGCTGGGAATTAATTGAGGATAGTGTGATGCAGTTTCCCTAGTATTTATAATAAATATTTGGTTTCTGTAAAGATAACATACCAAATAAAGGTTAAAATATCTTCTGTAAATCACAAATACCTGCCCTTTCAGCTTGACACTACTTTCTTTCAGCCCTGCCGTTGGTGTCGGATCTGGTAACTCTTCGCAGGAAGGACTGCTTATCAATATTAGCTTGTGGAAGCGAAGCCTCAGATACCTACCTGGGTGTTACAGTAAAAGCCACGCGTACCTGCTGCTACAGTAACCTCTGCAATTCAGCCATCAAAACCAGCATGTCTGCTGTCACCAGTGTGGCTCTCTTGGTGGCCCTGTGTTTCACAAAGCTATTTTAAATCTATCATCTGTTAAAACTGCTCTTCCTCTTTGGCTGAGTATCTTCACCATATTTAATTAAATAGAATGTTGTGTTCCACAGAGAGAATGCTGTATAGCTACTATCACACCGTTTTCAACCACTATGCTTTTCAGGACTCAACTTGCACTCCAGAAAAAGTTTCCTTATGGGAAAAATAAGTAATTTTCTTTGTGTGTCTTTTTAGTTTTTACTATTCCAAAGGTGTAATTTTTAATAATAAAAAAAACTCTGTGCCCGTTCACCTGCTGCTGAAATAAAGCTCCCAACACCTAGAATGCTAGAGTCTGAGGAACACAGTTACACATTACTTACACTTTCCTCAGAACCTTTACAATGAATGTACACTATGTAGAACTACACTACGGGTTCTTAGCTAATGACCTAGGCTTCTTTAACATAATTTGAAATGTGTATTTTTGCAAGCAATAAAATTGACTTCCATGTAACAGAAATGTATGATGATTGGTCTCCATAATGCAACAGGGAAAACCTTATTACAAGCTTTATAGACAATTACTATGCATGGTATATAATGCTAACAAGCTACATCAGGGGTCCCCAACCTTTTTTAGTTGTGAGCCACAGTCAAATGTAAAAATACTTGAAGAGCAGCAATAGCATCATAAAAGTTCATGGAGGTGCCAAATAAGGGCTATGATTGTCTATTAGGGACCCTCTATGCTTACAGGGGGCTTTATTTGGTAGTAATTCGTGTTTTTATTCAACCAAAACTTGCTACCAAGTTAGGAATTAAAAAATACCATCAACCCCACATCCGAGGGGTTGGAGGCCACAAAGGCCTGGGCCTAGGGCGACAGAAATGTAGGGGGCGGCGTTCCACCCAGCCGCAATGTGATTTTGCTCATATGGAGCAATGGGGACCGGACGCACAGAAACTTTAGTGCGTTCTCGTCCCCACTGCTCCGTATGCGGGGGAAGGGGGGGTCCAGCGTGAGGTGGGCAGGTGGCGAAAGGGGGTGGCCTCGGAGCACCCCATTCTCAAATCCGGCCCTGGGCGTTGGTGAGCAACGCTGAACTACTGGTTGATGATCACTGGGCTACATGGTCACAAGCAGGCCAGTACTCTTATTTCCGCATCCAGGATTTATGTAATGTTTTCATGTGTAGAGAAGGATTTCTTTACATGCACAGGCCTCTCCTTCTATTTCTGCCCAGTTCTCAGTAATTGTGGGGGACGGCACCCCCTTACCGATATGGATTCCCAAAGAGATTATTGGCACAACATGGGGATTATATGCAGCTCCCACAATGTTCACCTGTTCGCACCTCAGACAGACTTTAGCATTGCCAGCATTGTTTCACTGTATGTACTGCCTGTGTGTGCCATACTCTGCCTGCCCTATGCTGTCTGTATGTGCCATACTCTGCCTGCCCTATGCTGCTGGTGTGTGCCATGCTCTGCCTGCCCTATGCTGCCTGTGTGAGGTGAACCTAGCAGGGGATATAATAGTCATTATATTGTCCCTAATGTGTGTAATTAGGGGGTTGCTGTGCTATTCATAGGGGAGACATATGGATTTAAGGGTATTTCTTAATATGACATAATAAACTTCTTTCACATATGGCTGAAGGGTTATATCCTTGCAGTGCACACCAACCATTTGGATTTTTCCAGCGCTACCACCATTAATGCGGGTATGGTTTTAAAAGCTCTTGTGATGGGTGTGGTTTCAAAAAGGGCAGTGGTCAAAACTGGCTTCCATTATCGGCCCTCCACCATGTAGGCCAGAAAAATTCTGGCCTTGCTACCACAGAAGTTGGACAACACTGATCTACAGTCATTTAATATATATATTGGGAAAAAAAAGCTACATACTACTAAAACACACTCATATATTGTCAAACACACATTCCCAGCACAAAGGTCTCACTCAAATACATATTACCCAGACTTGAACACTGTCACACTTATTTAATAGACCATACTTCATAAATGCGGAATAACCAGAAAAAAACATGTAAAATAGGGCAATCCGGAGGCATAAGAAAATACTCAGATTTATAAATATACAGTTACATGTTACCCCAGGTGAGTGCTCCTTTTAGCAGAAACTGCACCGGCCTGGGGTACATGGGAGCGAGTGATCCTCTTCCTTCTTTTGTCGCACTGGGTGCGCATGTGCAGTAGAGTGAAACATTGAACTTTAATTTAAAAAGCCTTTTTTTTCTCTCTGCTGCGCATGTGTCAAGCCTGGGATTTTAAAATAAGAAGGGAAGACAAGGTAAGATAATATATCATATAAAGTAAAACAAAAAACGAAAAACAAAAGTAAATTTCTCTACATATGATAATATGTGCTCCAATTCACAAAATACAATCTGTACCAATCTAAACAGTGAGGTCCGGGTGTAAAAACCCCGGACGTATCGCAAATGCTGTTCAAGGAACACAATAGTCAAGCATAGTCAGTGCAAGTCAAAATAGCTCATCGGTATCCCTGGCTGGTCCGGGTGCAGAGGGGCCCGAACCATAGGCTTATGAGTAAGTGTGCTTGGCACACGAAACGCGTTAGGCGTTCCTTCTTTTAATGTAACAATAAAGATTTGATTTTATGAGAGACCCCGGAGTGCTTGGTGTTCACTATGTTTGAAATTAAGAAGGGAATATGCCAGTGCAGTTTTCTGCTAACAGGAGCACCATCCCAGAGCATTAGTTAAGTGATTGTACCTTTTCTTCTTCTTTAATTCTCCCTTGCATCTCTTTGTCCTCTTATTTGCATTTTACCTGACCATGATACTGTCACACTAATCCCACTGACCATGATACTGTCGCACTAATCCCACTGACCATGATACTGTTACAATAATCCCACTGACCATGATACTGTCGCACTAATCCCACTGACCATGATACTGTTACAATAATCCCACTGACCATGATACTGTCGCACTAATCCCACTGACCATGATACTGTTACAATAATCCCACTGACCATGATACTGTCGCACTAATCCCACTGACCATGATACTGTCGCACTAATCCCACTGACCATGATACTGTCGCACTAATCCCACTGACCATGTTACTGTCACACTAATCCCACTGACCATGATACCGTCACACTAATCCCACTGACCATGATACCGTCACACTAATCCCACTGACCATGACACTGTCACACTCACATTTACAATCATACTGCCACACTCATTATACTGACCAGCATGCTGTTATACCGTACTTATCTCGCTAACTGTAATACAACCACTCTCACAGCCTCCAAAAGGGATGCCCCAAAGTCAGAATTCTTTTGCATCCCACCCCTACTAAATCTTTAGGGTTATGGTAGTGTATTTCAGCCAGCAGAGAACACCTACTACCACCTCCCACTGACTTCAGTAACAATTGACTTCAGTTCTTGTGGCTCATGTCCTGAAAATACAGAATCTTCCAAAGTACTGTACTCAGCATAATTTTAGCAATTTTTTTTGTCGTGAACTTTCAAGGTTTGACAATTTAAGGAAGTCATAGTACAGGCTTGTAAATTGAACTCTAATTTAAATATGTGAGTTGGGCTACAGATTCAGTTTAGTATTTATGTAGGCTGCTGTTGGCCACTCCAACAAAAATAGATTCTGTGAATACTGTCACACTTCCACACAGACCAGCAAATTGTTGATCTTGCTTCATCGAGGAGGTTAATGCAGGAGCCTGAAGCCACTGTGAACCAGTTAGGCCTACATGACTGGATAGTAATAGATTAGTGAGAACCTGTAGCACTGCCAGTAAGGACAGGTGAGAAAAGCTGTGTACTATCTAGCTAGACTTTAGCTCTTTTTACTCTTTTAGCCATGCTGCTATATCCAGAACACAGGGGGCAAGCTCCAATTTTTTGAGAAGAAGAAAGCAAGATTTGAGGATGTACACAAGTAAGGGCTGCCCAGGGTAGAAGGTTGTACTGTTTGTTAAAGGAGAACTAAAGCTTAACAAAAAAGTAGGGTAGAAATGCTGCACATTATGTTTTGGGGTTTTGTACCAGCGCAAGGAAACCACAGCCCTAGCCCCTAGTACCACACCATCTTCTTTTCTGCTCTATGCTGAGGTTAGGTATTGCGTTTGGTGGCAATACTACTTGGCCTGGCTCTGCACAGTATACTGTATTTAGAATTTAAATGTCACAATACAAGGCTGCATTCTCTCGCGTTTTTATGCGTATATCGGCTACATGTGCCTGCACCTGAGCGTATCTTATTCATTCGGGTGCAGGCACATGTAGGAAGTGTAGGGCAGAATTTTCAGCAAGCGCTTTTCCGCTTGCCGAAAATATCCATCCTACGCCTCGTCTGGTATTAGCCTAATTCAGCCCTGTAGCATCAGCTTTTATAACAGGTGATCCTTATTTTACTTATTCTGTGATGATTTCCGAAGACCCTTAAGCTTAGCTTTTGTCCAGACCACACTGAGCATGTGTCACTGACACACCTACAAAAATCCAAAGTGGCGAGCTCCTGTGCACAATTTTGAAGGTCTGGGTCTTTACTGGTGTATGGGTGTTGAACCTTTAGGCTGACAGTATGTTCAGTAAATAAAATACTGAATTTATATATATATATATATATATATTTATTTAAAGATTTCCTTTAACCTCTGAGAAGGACTGCTCCAATAAATGTTCTACTTCTGGTACACCAAATCTGATACATCAATGCATCTATAATACCTATATCTTGCAGTAAATCTCCTTCATTCCTGACCTAAAACCATAAAACAATTCTTCCTTATTCCTTATCATAATCTAGCAGACATGTCTGGGATGGCAAGTGTATTTCCACTAATGTAAGAAAATGGTAGTCAGTTCAGTGCTAGAGAATGACGGAGGCTAGAAAATAGGTTGGATTACAGACAAATACCAAACTCAGCTGGTGTATAGTACAGATATCTGTTTTGAGGGGGGCAAATTATTTTATTCCTTTCTTTTTCATTTCACTCTAACCATATTTTTAAACTTTTAACAAAGGATACATGGGAAACAACCCATTTGATAATGTTTTGTGGTAAATTTGTCCTGAATGAATTTGAAAGGGAAGTTTGTTTTCCAATTATATTTTAGAATTACGTGGATAATATTATTCTAAGACACTTTGAAATTGAAGGGGAAATTTTTAAGACTTTTTTTCTGCAGTTCACCAGCTTGTAATACAAACTTAAAGTCACTAGGGTCAGTGACCCTAGCAACCAGACAGGGTTTTGAATAGCACACTGCTTTCCAGTCATTTTTGCACACTGGTTTTAAAAGTGAGCCCAACTATATATTTTGTTCACACAACCAAAAAGAAATGGTTCCCAACAAAAAGAATTATTAATAGAGCAGGTGATCTGTTAAGTATGATATGACAGGTTATAGTCACATGTTAATGATTTCAAGAGAGGAAAGCAGAAAAGACAGAAGGTACCCTCTGGCTCTTGTAAAATGTGGATCAAACATGCTGTGCCTGGCCCATGCTTGAAGACAGAGCTTAGAGTCCTGTAAATAATATATGGACTATATTGTCCTATATTGGTCCTTTTCCTTTCCATATCCGTATGTCAGTATGGGCACAATGCTGTGCCTATTTCTATGTAAAGTGGTAGGCACAATGATGTTGGAATTCTTGAAAAAACACTGCATTGTGGATAAAAACATATTGCTGGTTTTTGCACTTTGCCTGCTGTTAGTAAATTAGACCTTATATTAACAATCAGTATGTGGGCAGAGAATTAAAACAGAATGCAGAATGTGGAATTTTGTTTAATAACCAGAAACCTAAAAACAAAGGTTGAGGTGCCTTTATTTGTCCAGGAGTAAATAGGTGTGAGCTGTACAGAATAAGTGTTTTCAGAAAAACCATAGCTCCAACAAGATCAGTGGAAAAGAGAGGATTCTTCAGACCATATATACAGTGAAGTCAGGTTTAGCTAAAGATACATATAACAAGCAAAAAAAACATAACAACCCATTTAGGAATAATACATTCCGAAATAGTATTTAAAAGATCCAAGGGTGGCACCATAAAAGTAGTTTTTGGCAAATTTACTCGCAAGAGGCACATTTCTTGGTACTTAATAAAACTTAGCTACCCAGTGAGTCACCAGGGCTGCTATGCCACTGACCACAGACAGACTCTGTGTCACAGCAGAATTGCAGAAATCAGTGGAACAGCAGCTTGGGGTAGCTGTCACCTGGACACCTAAATGTGTATCTGAAGTATTTACGAAACACTTGCTGCTTTCAATGCAGTCCTTCCTCATTAAGGGAATTGCACCTGCAATAAAGATATTTTAGGTTAAATATATATTTTTTTAAATAGACATATACTGGCATCTATTGCTAGCAAATATAGACAGTAAGGCTTAAGCAATTACTTTATCACATTATGAGAGTGGTAGTGGTCATATTCAGTATGAAATATGTTTATCTAGGCTATCTAATATTGCATATATCTAATTTACATATTTCAGGGTTTTTTCTTTTTTTTAAATCTTTTTATTCACACATTTAAATAAGTGCACTCTGATTTCACCATCCCGGATGGCACAAATAACCAGCTAAAGACCATGTTCTGAGGGGCACTATTTTACTTACCAAATTTTGCTTTTATCGTCGCACATTGTTCTGAAATATCACAGGTCTTTGTTCTCTTTGCAATATCACAGGTGCCATAGATGCATGAGAAGCACTGCAGAGTATAACCTGAGTGAAACATTAGTATTAGTATTAGTGCTTGTAGCTTAAAATTAAGTTCCATCCCTGTGCTAGGTCATTTTTTTTGAGCCAGGGTGACATCGTTAAGTTATTCGTATATAATAAAGCTTACTCAGGAGACGTGAACCTTGATTTGGTATAAACTACTTTGTTTGGTGACTCTAGGTAAGCTCAGGATATGCTGCTAAATGAGCCCCTGGCAGTAGCCTGTGTATCCAAATGAAGAGGTCACCCCTGAAAAAAACAACTTGACCTTGTGGGCTGTTAACATGAAGGTCATTTGAAGGTATGTGTGCTTTTATAAATAGTGGAACAACAAGATCATTCAATGACTGAACCCTCTCCACACAGACGCACACATGCACAGTTTCCATTGCTCTAGACATAACCAGGTTAGACTAAGAGCTCAAAGTTTCCACAATGGCAATGTACTAGCCTTAATCAGTGACACAAACTATAAAACAGGTTTAATAGTTTTCCTCAAGAAAATAGAAAAACCTATTTCCTGCCAGCTAAAAGTATTAAATGCTTATCTTCTTGAGCGATAAAGGCTTATAGCGTGCACATGTTGCACATATTGCACTCAAGTGTGCATTTTCTGGCAAAACATGTGTGCAGTGACTTCTGACAAGCAATTAGCAGTATAAAACTATACAGATCAAAAATTAAGACCAAATTAAAATCTGCTAGTAATAGGCCATACTATAACATAAGTCAACCTAAACCAGAACTACCCTACTAGAATGTCATAGTTCATCATGATTGTTTATTTATATAGTACAGGTATCGGACCCCTTATCCGGAAACCCGTTATCCAGAAAGCTCCGAATTACGGAAAGCCCGTCTTCCATAGACTCCATTTTAATCAAATAATTCAGAATTTTAGAACTGATTTCCTTTTTCTATGTAGAAATAAGACAGTACCTTGTCATTGATCCCAACTAAGATATAAATAATCCTTATTGGATGCAAAACAATCCTATTGGGTTTAATTAATGTTTTATTGATTTTTTAGTAGACTTAAGGTATTGAGATCCAAATTACAGAAAGACCCCTTATCCGGAATACCCTTGGGCCCGAGCATTCCGGATAATGGGTCCTATACCTGTACCAGAAAGCTATGCAGTGCTTTACATTCATTTATAACAAACATGGGATATAGAATACAAAATGGGATCAAAGAATCAATGTAAAGAGTTTGGGTACATTTGAAACATAAGAAAGATGAAAACAATTGGTGACTTATGATTAGTTGATGTCTGCTCAGCCAAGATGCATTGAATAAGATTCTCTAAACAAAAGTGTTTTTAGGGACTGTTTGGAAGGAAGGAGAGAGTTTGATAGCGGAAGGTAGAGAGTTCCAGAGACAGGCAGAAGCCTGAAAGAAGTTATGCAGTGTAGACTCTTTAGGGTGCACCAACTTCTATCTCAGAGTGTTGCTGGGTTTGAAAAACACAGGATTGCAACGTTTATTTTCTGATGTTCCAGATCCATATGGGACGACTATGTTGCTTCGCCTCCTGTGTTCCTCCCTTCTGTTTGTTGGTCTGGTCTCTTTGCTTGTTTTTGATTTAGGTTTGATAAAAGCCCAATCTGGGTACCCACAAGTTTTCAGAGCTCCTTTTAGATGTTTGTATTCCTTCTCTTTAGCCTCTACATTGGTTGCCACAGTTTCAGCCTGATGATGTGGCATGGCAGCAACAGGAGGCTTTGATTGGCAGTCAGAAATTCAAAAATGAGCACCTGCTATGAGACCATTGGGGGAAACATCAAAGGGGTTGGTGAGAAACATGTTGCTCGCTAGCCACTGGTTGGGGATCACTGGCCTAAAGTAAAAGGGTGCAAAACCTTCCTACACATAAAAACAAAAAAGAGTGTCAAAAGCTAACTTGCAAGTTGTATCAAGAGTAAAACAATATCTCTTGTAGTGCAATATTTTTGAGTGTTAGAAAGAGTTGGTCTGGTTATCTTTTTTCAATGAGACAAACTGGTGTTTCAGCAAAAAGGTAGAATGTTTTACATAAGAACTGAAACAGTTTCTGGACTCCAAAAAAAGCATTCAGATTGATGAAGAGGACCTTTCTATGCACGAATAAAGAAGATTTGTCATTGCCTCCAATACATTATTTGCTAAGATAAAAAGCACATCCTACTGTAGTAATTACTATAATTTGGCCCCATGAATTTTCAATCCAGCTCACTAGGAAAGTCACAGCTTAGGCTAAACCGCCCATATTATAATTATTAATATATATAATCTACAACATACAAAAGATTCCTGTACATGTTTACTAATGCTTCACTCCACTTTTTACACAGCAAGATAAATAGAATTTTTAGTGCCCCATAACTTGCCTGGTAGGCTGACTTGGAACTAAAGACCAGGTCCCAATTAACCCACCACAAAAAAACCTCTGAACATAATTCCTTCAAGTGTTCACAGATACTTGACATTTATGGCATGATGCATCAGGGAATTTGATTTAGCACATGCAACCTGAACACCCAGAGTCAATTTTTTTGTGTGTCCTCTCTCTTTTTCAACAATACACCTTTCAAAAGTCCACAAATCTTTTACTTAAAACTTAATACAGTATATGTAGCAAATAGCATACAAAACCTTGTGGAGGAACAACTGACTGTGCTCTGTAAACCATATGTTTTGGGTCCTAATCTTCCTCTATACCCCCCCTTCCCTTTCATTATTATGTTGGGTTGAAAAACCCAACATATTGTTCTTCGACTTCAGTTTATTCTTCCGCTTTTTCTTCTTCTTCATCTTCTTCTTATTCTTCGCGCTCCCCATTTTCTAAACGCTACTCCTCCTACAGTTTTAGGGGTACAACACCCAAACTCTCCACACTTCTTTGCCCTATAGCAGAGCAGGTTGCTTGTGCTTTTCTAAGCGATCCCGCCCCCCATCTTTTTGTGGCGCCGCTCCGAACACCCCAATTTTTCCATTGACTTTGACAAGGAAGATTTTCAAACTGCTGCCGCACTTACAGCTCTGAAGCTACACCCCCCAAACTTGAATAAAATAATAATGGGGTCACCCCGAATGAAACAGTGACATTTGTGGGAGGAGTCAACAACAGCCAATCAAATTTCACCCATTGACTTTTATGGGGAAATTGAAACTGCTGCCACGCTTACAGCTTTGAGGCTACACTCCCCAAACTTGAATCACACAGTCATGGGGTCAGCCTGAATGAAAATATGATTGTTGGATGCCCAAAAGTTGGCGGAGCTGTAAACAGCCAATCAGATTTTACCTATTGACTTTCAATGGGTAAATTCAACCTGATGCCATTCTCACAGTATTAACACCAGGGTCCCCAAACGTTTCACAATTGGTCACTAGGGGACTGCAGTTTTAGATTTGAAAAGTGGGCAGAGCCACCAACAGCGAATCATATTTTACCTATTGAATTTTATTAGTTTAATGCCAGGGTTCCCAAACTTTGTGCAGTCAGTCACTGGGTGACTTCATACTCAAGGTTAGAAAAAGTGGGCGGGGCAGCCAAAAGCCAATCACATTTCTTTCATTGTTTTCAGTGGGGAAATTTTAACTGCAGCCATTCTCACATGTTTAATGTCAGGGTCCCCAAACTTTGCACAGTTTGTCACTAGGTGACTATGTTCCAGGCTTAAAAAAGTGGGGAGGGGCCAATAACAGGCAGATTTAACCTATAGACTTCATATGTTTAATATGCTGCCATTCTTTAAATTTTAATACTAAGGTCCCCAAACTTTGCAGAGCTAGTCACCAGGTAACTGCAGTTCAGAGTTAAAGTGGGTGGAGCTACCAACAGCCAATCAGATTTTAACTATTGATTTTCAATGGGGAAATGCAACCTGCTGCCATTCTCACAGTATTAACACCAGAGTCACTAGGGGACTGCATTTTTAGGTTTTACAAAGTGGGTGGAGCCACCAACAGCCAATCCATTTCCACCCATTAAATTTCATTGGTTTATATTTAAACTGATGCCATTATTTAAGTATTAATTCCAGGTTTGTTGAACGTATCAAAGTTAGTCACTGGGTATTTGCTGTTCAAAGTTAGAAAAAAGTGGGTGGAGCCACCAACAGCCATCACATTTCACCTATATACTTTCAATGGCGAAGTGTAAAATGCTGTCAGTCTCACAATTTTTATGCCTGGGGTGACTGGGGTGACTGGGGGACTGCAGTTCAAAAATAGGGAAAGTGGGTTGGGCCACTAACAGCCAATCAGATTTCATCAATTGAATTTTATTGGTTTAAATTTAAAATGCTGTCATTCTCACACAATTTATGCCAGGGTGCCACTGTTTGTCACTGGGTGCCTTCGACTCAAGGTTAGAAAAAGTGGGCACACCCACCAATCCCAATTTACCTATTGATGTTTATTGTTTAAATTTAAACTGCAGCCATTCTTTAACTATTAATCCTAGGGTCCCTAAACTTTGCAGAGTTAGTCACTGGGTAACTGCAGTTCCAGGTTATTAAAATAGGGCCACCAACCACCAATCAGATGTCACTCATTGACTTTCGGTGTGGAAATTTAAATTTCTGCCATTCAGACACTATTAAAACCCCGATGCTGCCCCCATTGCTCCTGTAGTAGATAGTACTTGTAAAGTACTTGTAAATTTTATCACCATCTCCAAAAGCAAAGTTGGAATTTATTTTAGCAAACTGCCAGTAAATTTATCTGCTATGATGTTGCTATATGAAGTTTCTATATTATATATAATATATATATATATTTGTAACCTTTCTTGAAAGTCTCCGTAGTGGTCCTTTGATGTTAGCATGTCACACTCTTACTGCAATGTTTAACTATGAGTTAAGAAAAGACCTGTTTTACACCTCATGACACATCCACCCATCCCACCTCTCTGTCATAACAGCTTGCAAACTCTGCCCACCACACCTCACCCTGGAGATGTTTTCACTGGACTAGCTCTGTATGTCACGCCCCAGCCAGTAACTTGGAGGGTGTAGATAAAATAATTATGTGAGAGTAAACCCCACCAGGTCCAGAATGACACAATATCCATAGGTATGAAGAAAGCCTCCTGTCAGATGCATTAAACATATCCTACCTATGGGTTTGGCTATTATACTACCACTATAATTTGTGCTTGGACAAAAACTAGGGGTTCTCAAGTTAGGCATTGCTAAACCATGCAACAGCATGCTAGCTTGGTATATAACCCCCCCCCCCCCCCCCCGACAAACAGCAAAGGCCATTTAATATAGCTATATGTGTATGCTAAATTATGTTCATTTTGTTATATCAGCATATCAAATATTGTTTTAGAAACGATAAATAGAGAAGGCAAACAGTTTGGTGAGGGTCATCTAACGCTGAATCCCCAAGAATACATTTAAAAAAAAACCAAATGAAGGTCAAATACTAGAAAAATGTATTATTATGTATTATTAATATTATTTAAAGTTTACAATAATTTTTTTTAGCACCATCATCTCCCACAGCACTTCACAGAGAAAGGGAATACAAATTAAAGACAAAGCTAATGGGAAATGTATAGTGCAGGGCTGTACTTTGCAATCTCCCAGTAAGTGCGGTTCTGCCAACATTCTCTTTATAGGTACATATAGGAAACGTGGAGCTCACAGGGCTGTGCTAAAATCTCTGTGCCCAAACTTTAGCTGTTTTGCTTCTAAATCTCCCTTTATATTCTATGAAGAATGTACTGTGCAGGGCTGTACTGAAATCTCTGCAGTTTTATATTAGTTGCTCCTGCTACAGACTTATTGAAGGGCTAATTATTTAAAACACCAAATATTTATGGGCAATGCTCTACTATCAAAGAATTAGTAAACAACATTTCCTTCCATATCTAGTTCTCCAAACAAAAAAGATGAAATAGAAAAAAAGAATACCTACCTAAGCCTGGACACAGCATAAATAGTATTTTTACCTGTGACTTCTTTTCTGGCTGGGACACTTACTCTTGTCCAATAATTGGAATCTAATTATTTTGCATAATATACAAACTAGCCAGAACTGACTCTTAAGGTGGCCATACACGCACCGATATTATCGTACGAAACCTCGTTTCGTACGATAATCGGTGCGTGTATGGCATGCCGGCGAGTCGACCGATATCGCAGGAAGCTGCCGATATCGGACGACTCGCCGATCGGACAAGTTTGAAAATTTTGATCGGGCGCCATAGAAGGCGCCTGACCAAAATTCTCCTTTCAGAGCTGAATCGGCAGAAGGAGGTAGAAATCCTATTGTTTCTACCTCCTTACCTGCCGATTCAGCCCTGAATGGTGTGTGGCGGATCTTACGATGTTTCGTGCGACCGATGGTCGTACGAAACATCGTCAGATCGCCACGTGTATGGCCACCTTTACTTTATGCAGGGACTCATACAAACAAACATTATGAGGTAATAAATACGTAAGCTTACAGAGTCAGAGGATCCTAAGAAAGACTTATCTAATCTTGAGATTAATGTATTTGCACAAAGCACAACTCACTTTCAGGGACATATTGATTAAAATGTGAAATAGTTCATCTGAGGGAAATTTTACAGCTCTCTATTCACTTGTATGGGCTTTTTATGGGTGCAAAAAGAGCTTTCCCTATGATGAACTGTGGCAAGTTCTATTTTTGATAAATAGTGTAAAATGGGAGAAACAGTGTACTTTTCCTTACCTTGTTTGCAGCCGAGAAGGAGGAAAAAGACAACTGCAATTAAAATCTTCGCCTGCATTTTTCTATTTTCTTTCTTTTTCTTTTCTTGTCTTTTACTTCTTTGATCCTTTAGACTTCACACTTTTTCAGATGTCTTCCTTCTGTGTACAGAATAATTGTGGCAAACTACATCCCACCCTCCAATTCTACACACCCTCCATGGAGGCAGGATGGATAGGTGTTTTGGGAGGTTGTACTAAAGAGATGATGTTCATTAATTATTTAATTTACAGAAACAATTGTGCAGTTTAGAGGTTTGTTACTTTCATTTATTGCAAAGGTTTCTTTGTGCTAAACATTACATTAACATTTAGCACGTGGACTTGATGTGACTGGTATTCAGTGGTTACAGAGGCACACAGCGTCTGAGACACCTTCAGACTTCTAGGCTATGCACTTCTTTAACCATAAGGCTGTTATGTTCTTTATTTACCTGCATATACACCACAATGTACACTTCCCAAATAACACAGCTGCAACTTAAATTCTCCCAGTGTGCTAAGAAATCACAAGTTAAACAGTAAGAGAGATTTATATACAAAATTAAGAAAACATCACATCCATAATACCAACACAGTTGCCTATATTCAACTACACTACAGTAGTAGCTGCTGGTATTTTTTATGGTTCATTGTGACCACTGCTGTATACTGTAGTAACTGAGATAAGTACAACAGAGGCCTTTACCGCACACCCTAGCTCTCCAAATTTGAACGCCCGGTGCTCACTGCTGGAGGGATCGGCACCCTCCCAAAAACCAGTGGAAGTACAAAAAACAAAATGGCACTCATGCTTGATAAAGGGGCTGTTTTGCCTCGAAACGTTGCATTTTTCGCAAATAAAGATTTTTTTAAAAAGGAATTATTTTCCTCTAGCCCTGAGTGCCATTTTGCTTTTTGTACTTCTACTGTAGTAACTGACACACTGGGAATCATTTACTTTGGCGGATTTGTCATTGGGGCGCCCCAAGGCCCCCCCATTCGCGCCCCATGCCCCACGAGTGTGCATGCACATTCGCAAATCCACCCCCTCCCCGCCCCCCACGAGCATGCCGCCCCTAATTTTGTGCCACCCTAGGCCCGGGACTTTGTGGCCTCACCATAAATCCGGCCCTAATCATTTATAAATACTGGGCAAATTTATTCCTGAGCAGTAACCCATGGCAACCTGGGCAGTAACCCATGGCCATCAGATGTTTGCTTTCATTTTTCTACCTGCATCTGGCTGAAAAAAATGAATCGCTGATTGGTTGGTATGGGTTACTGCCCAGGTGCAAATGTGTCCAGTGTTTATAACTGAGCCCCACGCAAACCAAACATATTGCAGTTTCTAATTGTTGCATGTGACAGTGCTATAGCAAAATAACCTAATTACTGATTTCCTCTATAAATATGATGTTTAATGGAATACATACATCTAAATTAATATTTTATAACAGAATACCAGAACCCTGAATGTCATGTTTTTGAAAAATTTTAATGTATATGCAGTTGGAGTGCTACCCATACAAATAAATTGCCACTAATTGTGATGGTAGGATCTCCTGCCTGCACTGAAGACTAAAGAAGCACCGCATTCACTATTTTGGGATCTGGCCGAAACCCGAATCCTTTGTGAAAGATTCAGCCGAATACTGAACTGAATCCGAACCCTAATTTGCATATGCAAAGTAGGCTATGGAGCAGTTAAAGAGAACCATGTGCAGTGAAAAATTTTCAACTTCTGAGTTTATATGACAAAAAGTCTTATGATTTTAAAGATTTGGATTTGGTTCAGCCACGCACTTGGATCTGGCTGAGTCCTGCTGAAAAAGACAGAATCTTGGTAGAATTCCGAACTGAATCCTGGATTTGGTGCCATACTGGGACCTTTTTCAAGCCTTTTAAAAAGGGCCGGTGAGGCCCAAGACGACACCTGTATGTTACTTTTGGGCTGATAAATGAATAAATAAATTCTTCACTCATTTTTAGTGTGCCACTGGATTTTTTGTTTGAAATTTCTTAATTGCTTGGGCCACTTCTTGCCATTTCTTTCCTGGCTATGAGTGCACTTAAGTTGTATTCTTGTTCATTTTAGTTTTTTGGTAAAATTACATATGTCCTCCATACTTTATTTAACTTGTTGCTCAGTAAAATATAATGCAATTCTAAGCATTGAGGAGCACAACTGAGGTCTGCTACATTGTGTCAACAGTCGGTTTCGGAGAACTGAAAGGGATACACAATTTTTGCTTCCAGTTGCAGCTACATTTATAGAATTAAATTAAATGGAAACCACTGAAATGTTTTCATTATTGTATATTGGAAAGTTGATTTGATTTACATTTTTGTTAATCCTTATGGGTGGAGAACTTATTACTCTGCTATGTCACTGCAATTTGAACGTTTAATTGCAGAGAGATTTCAAACAGTGTTGTTTATAATTTCTACAGAATTATGTAAAGTTCTAATTAAAGATCCAAAATACTTTCCTCCCCATAAAGACAAGCCGCTGCTTGTAGACTGCTAAAAATTCAGGTTTCATTGCTGCCAGTAAAGCAGGCCCTGTGGACTAGTATTGTTTTCAACCACAGCAAACAGTAAGAACTATTTGACTTGTAAAGAGAAAATCTGTGTAACAATAGTAATAGTTGAAACACAAGTACTGTAAATTATTTTTGCTTTTTATCTTCCTGACTATCCATTGGCACAATTCTCGTGTAGCCTTAAACCCCAACTACTAATGAAACAATATTAAGACTCAGAAACATGTATAATTTCCTTGTAAAAACACAGAGATAAAAAAAAAACAGGAAAATAATGATTATGCTGACAAAAAGCTTCTTTAATGTACAGAAAGAAGACACACATTTCAACCAACACCATACATGACCTTCAGTTTGTAGTGTTGAAAGAGGTTCTAGGTGGCTTTTGAAATGAAAACTTTATAAATGAATTCTGTAGGGACTTAGGCACCCACATTGCACTGATGGCCCAAGCAGAGTGTACTTGTATCCCCTCTGGGACCTGCAATCCATCATCTAGTCTTAGATATTGATACCAAAAGATCCTTTATTGGGCCCCAAAATGGTTAAACAGCCTGAAAGACTTTATCCAAGCAAAACATGTATGAAAATAAATTGCCAAAGACTTCACATGTACAGGCTTGATTCCATTAATGAACAAGGCATTGCTTAGAAGAAAAGAACAGCAACCACTGAACTTAGATGCTATTCAGAAACAAGTATGTTAGTAAGAAACTTCTAAACTAGTCATCTAAGAAATACTCCTCCAGGTTAAACGTTAAATGTGAGGCATCTCTACTAAAAATGCTTGCAGCTCTTCACACTGAAACTACTCAAACTAACACATTGCTTTCAAAGTCAAAAGAGAGCTTAGGTTCAAGTTCAATAAAGAATGCTACAATCACTGTGGGGGCTGGATTCCCAAAGCTACCGCCTTATATCTCTGAACAGCCGGGCCTCCAAGTTCCTGAAATTGCAGAAACTTAAGATATTAGGGTTTGCCAAACTGTGTATCTAAGCACTGCTGCAAGGTTTAAAAGGTCTGGAACCTGAAAGTTATAAATGTTATTCTGATTAGCATGAGCTCAATCAACATAAATGTCTTCACTTGAATAAAATTGGATGACAATGCTCGCTCTTGAGCTGTGCGAAGCACACACAGAGATTTATCAAAGTACATTTACATAGTAACATAGTAAGTTATGTTAAAAAAAGACATATGCCCATCAAGTTCAACCACAATACCTATGTATTACCTGCCTAACTGCTAGTTGGTCCAGAGGAAGACAAAAAACCCCATCTGAAGCCTCTCTAATTTGCAGCAGAGGGGAAAAAATTCCTTCCTGACTCAAAGATGGCAGTTGGACCAGTCCCTGGATCAACTTGTACTAAGAGTTATCTCCCATAACCCTGTATTCCCTCACTTGCTAAAAAGCCATCCAACCCCTACTTGAAGCTAACTAATGTATCAGTCAGTACGAGGGAGGGAATTCCACAACTTCCCAGCTCTCCCAGTAAAAAATCCTTTCCAAATATTTAAACAGAACCTCCCTTCTTCTAAACAGAGTGGGTGCCCTCGTGTCAGTTGGAAGGACCTTCTGGTAAATAAAACATTAGAGAGGTTATTATATGATCCCCTTATATATTTATACATAGTTACCATGTCACCTCTTAAGCGCCTCTTCTCCAGTGTAAACAGACCCAACTTGGCCAGTCTTTCTTCATAACTGAGACTTTCCATACCCTTTACCAGCTTAGTTGCCCTTCTCTGGACCCTCTCTAACTCAATAATGTCCCGTTTGAGCACTGGAGACCAGAACTGAACAGCATATTCTAGATGGGGCCTTATCAGCGCTCTGTAAAGGGGAAGAATAACCCCCTCCTCCCGTGAATCTATACCCCTTTTAATACAGCTCAAAACCTTGTTTGCCCTTGCAGCTGCTGCCTGGCATTGCTTGCTACAGCCAAGTTTATTATCTACAAGGACTCCAAGGTCCTTCTCCATTATGAATTTGCCTAGTGCAGTCCCATTAAGGGTATAAGTGGCTTGCATATTTTTACATCCCAGGTGCATGACCTTACATTTATCCATATTAAATTTCATCTGCCTCTTAGCCGCCCAGATTGCCAGTTTGTCAAGATCCTGCTGCAAGGATTCCACATCCTGGATAGAATTGACTGGTCTGCAGAGTTTTGTGTCATCTGCAAAAACTGATACATTACTCATAATACCCTCCCCCAAGTCATTTATGAACAATTTAAACAAAAGTGGATCGAGTACAAAACCCTGTGGGACCCCACTAAGAGCCTTACTCCCAGGAGCAAACGACTTCACTAAGACCAATAGACCTTAGTTTAGAAAGCAGCGGTTTGGGGGGAACGGTATCAAATGCTTTGGCAAAATCCAAATAGATCACATCTAATGCACCCCCACTGTCCAGCTTCTTACTAACCTCATCATAAAAAGCAATTAAATTGGTCTGACATGACCCTTCATAAAGCCATGCTGATTACTGCTCATAATGCCATTCTCCAGTACATAATTGCCAGGCTGAGCTCTTACACCCTTTTTAAATATAGGAATGACATTAGCATTCTTCCAATCCATAGGTACGGGGTACGGGGTAAGGGGTAATAAGGGATAGGATAGTTGAATACATTGCAGTTCACAATACTATTAGTTTGTGCCAGCATGGTTTTATGCGTAACAGATCTTGCCAGACTAATTTAGTTGCCTTTTATGAGGAGGTGAGTAGGAACCTTGATGCTGGAATGGCAGTTGATGTCATCTACTTAGATTTTGCTAAAGCGTTTGATACAGTACCTCACAGAAGGTTAATGATCAAATTGAGGAATATTGGCCTAGAACATAATATTTGTAATTGGATAGAGAACTGGCTGAAGGATAGATTACAAAGAGTGGTGGTAAATGGAACATTTTCTAATTGGGCCAGTGTGGTTAGTGGAGTACCGCAGGGGTCAGTCCTTGGGCCTTTGCTTTTTAACTTGTTTATTAATGACCTGGAGGTGGGCATAGAGAGTACTGTTTCTATTTTTGCTGATGACACTAAATTGTGCAAAACTATAAGTTCCATGCAGGATGCTGCCGCTTTGCAGAGCGATTTGACAAAATTGGAAAACTGGGCAGCAAACTGGAAAATGAGGTTCAATGTTGACAAGTGCAAAGTTATGCACTTTGGTAGAAATAATATAAATGCAAACTATCTACTGAATGGTAGTGTGTTGGGGGCATCCTTAATGGAGAAGGATCTAGGGGTTTTTGTAGATCACAAGTTGTCTAATTCCAGGCAGTGTCATTCTGTGGCTACTACAGCAAATAAAGTGCTGTCTTGTATAAAAAAGGGCATTGACTCAAGGGATGAGAACATATTTTTGCCTCTTTATAGGTCCCTGGTAAGGCCTCACCTTGAGTATGCAGTGCAGTTTTGGGCTCCAGTCCTTAAGAAGGATATTAATGAGCTGGAGAGAGTGCAGAGACGTGCAACTAAACTGGTAAAGGGGATGGAAGATTTAAGCTATGAGGTTAGACTGTCGAGGTTGGGGTTGTTTTCTCTGGAAAAGAGGCGCTTGCGAGGGGACATGATTACTCTGTACAAGTACATTAGAGGGGATTATAGGCAGTTGGGGGATGTTCTTTTTTCCCATAAAAACAATCAGCGCACCAGAGGTCACCCCTATAGATTAGAGGAACGGAGCTTCCATTTGAAGCAGCTTAGGTGGTTTTTCACGGTGAGGGCAGTGAGGTTGGGGAATGCCCTTCCTAGTGATGTGGTAATGGCAGATTCTGTTAATGCCTTTAAGAGGGGCCTGGATGAGTTTTTGAACAAGCAGAATATCCAAGGCTATTGTGATACTAATATCTACAGTTAGTATTACTGGTTGTATATATATAGTTTATGTATGTGAGTGTATAGATTGGTTAGTATAGGTTGTGTGCTGGGTTTACTCGGATGGGTTGAACTTGATGGACAATGGTCTTTTTTCAACCCTATGTAACTATGTAACTATGTAACTATGTACCTATACCTGATGAAAGCGAGTCAGAGAATATCAGAAACAGAGGCCACTGTAAAACGGACCCTACATTTGGAGTTGGCTGATACAGTATTTTGGTATTTATGTATTTATTGTGATGGATTGGATCAGGGAAAGAGATGACAACGGACTCTGCAGGGTGAGAGGGGAAAAAAGGCAAATATTGAAAGGAAAGAAGAGAAATAAAAAGAGAGAAATAGCTACTAAAAGAACAAAGGTAAGAAAACTGGGAATTGTTCTCCATACAGTGCCACACATTTAAACTGCACATTAGCCTTCATTTAAAGTTCCTAATGTCTTGCAAGGTCCTTCAAGTGGTCTATGAGCAACATGTGTTAAGCAAAGGCCGCAGTTCACCATTAAGTCAACTACCAGGTTGTAAGAATAACCAGCTACACTAAAGCGAGTTTAGAAGTCTTTCCACCTAGATGTGTTCTGCTCTGTAGTAAGCTGGGGTGATTTCTGTGGGAAAAGTGCTACCATGTAAGGGAGGCTCATATAGACTGTCTAATCTATCTTTTTGTAATTTTCATAATTTGGATCACCATACTTTATTATTTACATGTTTTTAGTTGACAGCTGATACTTTTATTTGCAGTCACAATGAAAAACCTGCTGTATGTGTAAATTTCACCAGCAAGATTTGATTACAAAACATAGTCTGTATGATGCATAGCACCCACAAGTACAAAACTTTCTGTTCTGTCACACCCAACAGACTAGTAAGCACATGTTTTATTTCTTGCAATTAGTATCTAAATCATACATAGTAATTATGTTCCTAACAACATAGTTAAACACACCTGGTTTATGGCACTGTATAGGCAAATTTGAAAACTATAAGGAATTTTGCAAAAAATGTAATTATCTCTTTAAGAAATCATGAATATTAACAAATAACATATGCCTTACTTTTTAAAACACTATTATTCTTATTTTAATCAGTTTTTTGGGGGAAAGAAATGTGTTGCTGGATAAAATTAACAAATCCTGATAAGTTCAAAGGCAAACAACTCTGGGATATAACGATAAAGATTCCTTAAATATGTTTGCCTTATCCAATAATCTATGATAAATATACATAAACACTTCTACATAAAAAGTTCTCACATAAGTAAACAAGCCCTAACATTTCAGCAATATAAATATATAATTTTCCAGGGCTGATTGAAGGGTGTGGATATATTTCCTGGGCAGATATAGGTCTTAACTTGTAAGAATCATTTTCAGGTCTTTAGCAGATCTTGCTTTTGCCATCCTGATTAATGTTTTGTTATTCTTGTATCTACTGCCCTTTTTGTTCAATCTACATAAAATGTCCCCCACACATAGATAACCAGATAACCAGCAAAACAAATAAAAATAAGAGTAATATCTACTATGAAAATTTTTTTAAGTGACTTTTAATGAAATTGGTTTCTACCCTACATCTTTTCCAAAGTTACTTTTGCCACTTACCTGTAAGTAACATCAGCAGATTAGAGTCACCTTTTTACTAGATGCCACTATTATTACAATGTATTCTTGATTTAATGTGAAATGCTATTGTACCTTTTTAAAGGTGGCCACTGGTACACTGATTTGTTGTAGCATGGACTCGCTAGCTACATTCTTAGATTTTGGTAATCCAGTGGAAATTATATCCCTTTTCTTTATTAAGCCCCACTAAATTGTTGCATTATTTTGGAAATCCTCACACTTTGAACAAATGCTTTGGACATGTAACTGTTGTCCTTTTGTGATACTTTTTAAGCAGTACATCATTATAAGTATGCTAGTGGTGTTTTGAAGACCATTTAAAACTGTAGGTTTCCTATTACATTTGTTAGATATTTTGCCATCCCCAATAAACAGGGTTTACCTGGCACAGGGGGTGCATCTCCCTGTTATTATGTTTAGTTGTAAAAGTAAAAAAAGTTGCCATCATTCTTTTTCATCATGGCCATGCATTATCAATGCCCACTGTCCAAATAATTATAAGTCATCAATATATCTAGTATACTAAAAGTATAATAATATATAAATAATAGAGTCCTCCCATTGTGCCATGTATAGGTGTGAATTAGAAGCTAAAACTTGATTCCCAATATGCACAACTGCTATTCTTTGCCAGACAAAAAAAAAAAACAGCAAAAAATAAAGCATTATATGTACCCTTGGGTTAATTGGGGATGCTGTCCTACTGAATAATATGGGTAAAGGAATACTGTCATCAGTTAATAGAGCTTCTACAGCAGAATCCTGCATTGAAATCCAAAACAGATTTTTTTTTTTATATTTAATTTTGAAATTTTACATGGGGCAAGCAATATCTTGATATGTGAGTGATATCATCCCCCTCCTAGTAGCCGATCAGCAGAACAATGGGAAGGCAGCAGGATAGCAGCACCCAGTACATCCTAAAGAAATAGACTGAATAACTGAATCTTTAACTAAAGAAATAAGGGAGCTAGGCCATCGTACTTGATCTACTTTAACAAAAAATAAATCATAATATTACAGTTTGGGATGGCCATGAGGTGTGAACAGGGGAACAATGTGGGTGATTACAGCCTGAGCCTGAGGTGTGAACACTGCAGGGGGTGAATAATGCAGGGATTAAAAGGTGTGAACAACACAGGGGATTAAATTTTTAAACAATACAGGGGGTTTACAGCCTGAATCTGATGTGTAAAGGTGGCCATACACGCACCGATATTATCGTACGAAACCTCGTTTCGTACGATAATCGGTGCGTGTATGGCATGTCAGCGAGCCGACCGATATCGCAGGAAGCTGCTGATATCGGTCGACTCGCCGATCGGCCAGGTTAGAAAATTTTGATCGGGCGCCATAGAAGGCGCCTGACCAAAATTCTCCCTTCAGAGCTGAATCGGCAGAAGGAGGTAGAAATCCTATTGTTTCTACCTCCTTACCTGCCGATTCAGCCCTGAATGGTGTGTGGCGGATCTGACGATGTTTCGTGCGACCGACGGTCGTACGAAACATTGTGAGATCGCCACGTGTATGGCCAGCTTTAACCATGCAGGGGGCCAGTACTGATACCATTTAAAGCTTACACAAAGGTAAGCCATCAAAGTAGCCAGACAGGTGGGGGGCCACACAGAGGGGGGTCGCGGGCCACACTGTGTTATATCATATAATTTCTTCAAAGCGTGTACTTTTGCTTTGTTTTTCGGAAAACTCAAATAAAAATAACAAAAATGTGGATTATAACTTATGACATCACTAAGCAGAGATCATAAGGATATATCTGACAACTCCATATATCTGACAATCTACCATAGTTCAGGTTTTGTGCAATACTCAGGGCTGATTCAGTTCAAGAATTAAGCCTGTAGATGAAATGCAGTTTAGGAATTTGCCCCTAGGTTGATAGAGATTGCATACTGTCAGGGACTGCTGCCATCTGTAGCAGAATCCCCGTTGTGGCCCCCTTACTCACTCCATGCTCTTTTCTTTAACATTGGAGCAGATATGGGTGGGGCGGAATCGCTATTGCAGAGATCACTTTTGTGCTCTCTGCACTAGGAGAGCCAAATTTCTGTTTTAAAAATGGAAATTTGGCTGTTAAAGTTACCAGAAGCATTTTTTGCCAACTCTGGTAACTGGCTGCTCACTGTCACTTGAAGCAAGGTTCTTCTCAAAAGCGGAGCTGCATACAGTACTCCTATACTCAGCTTATACTTTTAACATTTTGTATCATACTTCATTACCAGCACTACTGTACCTAGAAAAGAAACAGCGCAGCATATTGTAGGCAATTAGCAAGAGTGCTGAGTCCAAAATCAGTCTAAGGATTGGGGTAGTTCAATCAGACTTGGTATACAGGCAAAGGCTTGAGGCAAGTAACAGGCAAAAGAGAAGTCTAAAGTCAGACTGGGTCAAATCTAGGCCCTGTTTGTTATAAATCAATGTAAAGTGCTGCAGTATATAAATAAATGATGATTCATTCCTGTTATTTCACACATGGGATGGGTGTGGGTTGTTTTAGAAAATAGCAGGGAAAACCCAATGTGTGCCAATAGCCTTAAATGTATTGAGCAGATAATTTTATTTTTACAATTTTCACACATTTTGCATGCATTTTGACATTTTCCAAATAATAATATTTCATTTGTAATAGTAAATATAAGACTGGCGTTCATTTTCCCACTCCCTTATTCCCTTTCCCCCAATAGAGGTTAGGCACATATACTTGCATTGATTTTATGCATAGTCTCTGTAGCATGAGCCTACTCTCCATAATCATAACTCAATCATAGAGTGTTACTTATAAGGTTTGCTGCCAGCGCTGCTATCTGGCTCTTCACGTTCTTAAGAGCAAATTTATACACAAACAAACACAAATGATTCTTGGGGATTTAAGTGCTTACATGTCTGATTATACAAAAATCAGGTCTCTACTATATGTGAAATGCAGTAGTTGTGTGAGGATACTATTGAAGGAAAATATACAAGAGTTGTGAGTTGTCTTTACCAGCTGCATTGTTATTCATTTTGTTGTATGCTAGTATTCTTAGCTATTCAAGTTTAAGAAAATATATAGGCGGAATTTTAGTGAAAAGCTTGGGAAGGCTAAGTTTTTCCAAACATATATTTGCTATAGATGAGCTCAATGTTCTGGACATAATAGGCATGATGGATATGATATTTCTTCACCATATCATCTGAGCTCTTATATTACAACCTCTTCCAATCCACGTTTAGTTTTTGTATAAGCTCTTCACATTAATCATTTACTCTCCCTTTCTAACCTTTCATCCACCCTTCTTACTTTAATCCTATATCTTTCAACAGTGTGGTTGTAACTGGTTCCATATGCCTTGTAATTACTATACAAAATGCCCAGTACCAGTATAGAATTGAACGTGCCCTGCCATGCTTTCTGGGACGACATACATGGAATTAGCATTGCCACTGTATTTATCCTGCTATGTATTCTGTATGTTGGTTATTATACACACATTTACATAAATACATACTTTTGGCATTGCAATTATGCATGGTTGCTATGGACAACATTACCGGTGATGTTGGCTTACACACTTACATATTATGGGGTATATTTATCATAGTATGTAAGCCAAAATAACCTGTGATTCTGCTCATAGCAACCAATCAGATATTTGCTATTGTTTTATAACTTGTAGATGATCAGTCAAATCCAATTGCTATGGGCAACAGCACACATAAGGGTTGATTCACTAAAGTGTGATAACGCTTATCGAATGATTTTTTGCATTAAAATCGACGCGGAAAAATGCGCGATTCGCTAAAGTATTATCGCATGCGTTAAGTCACATATTGTGTGCGTTAAATATCGCGCAACCGAATGCATTAATTTTACCGCATTGCGTTAATTAACACATGATTCACAAACACGCACGCGCTAAATATTGCATTAGTCAATGCGAAAATTAACACCTACTTGGGGCAGGCGGTAATTATAGAAAAGTACAGTTCATGAGCTTTTGGCAACATAATATGGACTTTGCAGTGGGATTTATTCAAGTATGTGCTAGCCCTAGAGTGATGTAGCCTCCAGTTTACAGGAAAATGGTAATTTTCAAAAAAAGTAGTTTTACGAACGTAATGCTGTGTATGGCTAATATGGCGTGCACACGGTAAGTAGCGCACATGCGTTAATTAGCACGCGCGACAAGTAGCGGGCTGCGTTAATTAGTGTGCATTGCGTAAAATACCACGAAAATAGTCTTTGCGAATTAAATAACGCAAACAGCATCGCGTCTAAATTAACGCAAATATCCTTTTAGTGAATCGTGCGTTAAGACGAGAAAAAATAAGGCGTGATAAAAATTTTAACGCATGCTATAAATAGCGCTCCTTTTAACGCACTTTAGTGAATCAACCCTATAGTCAGTGTGTACATACACACTATAATAAATATGCCCAAAAAGCAGCAAATAATAAATTGTTGTTTTTGTAAGCCACTATTCAGAAGGAATGCACAGTTGTATAGTTTTGCATTTAAAAAATGGCATGGTGACTGACTCATTAGTAGTAACAAAAGGTTTATATTTTATAGAACTGTGGACAGCACAAAAGGAAAGCCTCAGTGCTGCTGCAGGTGTGGGACAGAACCCTATTAGCACAAGTGTTTTCCCAAAATTTTGCATTTATTTTATTTCTGTTTATATTTTTATTTTTGACAGTGATGAATGTCATGCCCAGGATGCCTCACTGGAAGTGGTGCTTCAGTAGCTCTTGTGCACAGTGAGAATGTGCGCTGTAGCAACTTGCTGGTTAGGCTTGTTTATTGGAAATGTGGTTATTCCTCTGCATTGAAAAACATGTTTAAAATGATTCATGCAACCTGCCACAAGTATCTGTAGAAGAGGATTTATGACAATGGTAAACAGCATACTGCAACAGATTTGAAACAAGATATACTGTAATATCAGTACATTCCAACAATACTTCTTAAAGTAGTTTTAAGCCCCCAAAAATTCTATTGTAAATGGAGGACATTTTATTGTCCAGCATTTACACAAACTGACATCCTAGGTATCAAAAAAGGTGCCTCTATGTTGGCATAACATTTGCTTCATCTGTGTAGATTGTTTACTTTGTTTGCTTTGCCAGCCACAAGCTATAATGGCAATTGTATTTAGCTATATTTCTTTATATAACAACCCAAATACATGACATGCTTTACATAGCAAAAATAGAGGAACAGAAAACATATGTAAAAGCATACCTTGTACTATAGATGGTAAATATGTTTAGAATAATTTACTCAACATTTGTAATTTTAGTATAGATATCAGAGACTTGGCTAAGACCCTATGTGTAAAGCATTTGCGGTAATTTCAGGGCAGCCCAGTACCTTGAAGATCTTCAAGCTCTAAAGTGCGCACATAACAAAGTTGGGGTTTATTTCAGGTGATTCCCATGTACTGCATACCATCTGCCCCCATGCTGTGCTGCATTTAGAGCAATGTGCATCTTGTTGCACTCCATTCTAGGAGCACAAACTGTACCTTAGGGAGCAACAAGCAGGCCAACGTTCAAACAGGGTGATTTATATCTGTTTTATGTTTGGGCCACAATGCCCCATGTTAAACTAATGAGGCCCACTGTGTTTTACATAACGATTTTTATGTTGTTAGACTTATCTTTGGCAAAAGTTATCAAATAAATGGGGTTATGTAATAAAAGGCACTAAGTCTGCCCAGGAACAGTAACCCATAACAACCAATCAGATGGCAGTATTTATTGGTCAAGCAAACATCTTATTGGTTGCTATTGGTTACTGCTCCTGGGCAAACTTAGTGACGTTTATTACATATCGGGGTTTGTTTACATTTTCCCAAACAAAATATAATTGTATGGGTGTGGCTCATGTTATAAAGACATGTCTCAAACAAGTACTTCTGTTGCTTTGAACAATATACATATAACTATATACTGTATAACTACAGAGCAGCTAAAGCTTTAAATTACTATGCGTGGGGGTTGAAAACAGACCATTAGGCTCTTTAGCTTCTATCAATGGGGTGAAGGGGCAGAGCTGAAAGCCTTACCTCTAAGTCCCATGGAACCCAGAGAGGGCCCTCTACTAATGTTCTACTAAAAACAACATTTTTTAAGTTTGCCCACTTGTTAGTCTTGGTCCAAAAGCAAACCAAGCACACAAACAAATAAATATTAAAAAGTGAGAAAGTGGTTTGTGAGCTCCTTTTTTATATTATCTCTCCTTTGAACAAGTCTTGTATAGTTCTCCTACCCAGGTATCCTTGAATATGGCTGCCAAGACTTCCAGATAGAGATATTCCACAGCATTTTACAACAGATGATTGTATATATCACCCTCACCCCTCTCCTCTATCCTTCCATCGCCATTCTCAATCTGCCTTCAGCTCTCCATGATCCACCATAGTTCTGTCCTCCCTCCATGATGCTCCTCAGTCCCATCTTCCCTTAACCCAGCAAGATCAGCCCTCTAACTCAGCCCCCTTCTACCTCAACTCACCACAATCCACTTTCCCCCCCTTTATCCTCCCTCAGCCCACCTCTTTATGTACGTTACTTCTCTTCTCTCTCAACCCTTAGCCCTCTTATCCATCCTTCCTTAGCCTCTACTGATCTTCCCATAGCCCTCCATGATGTGACACAGTGTCCTTCAACCCAGCAAGATCTGACCTCCATTCCCATCTCCATCAGCCCATCCCAATTTATCCTCAGCTCCTTTTTCATTCACATCTTCATCCGCAGAGCACCGAAAGAGACGTTTTTGGCTCTTTCCAGCATGATTTCTAAGACAAGAAGGGAAACAAGAAGTGGGATCTTTATCTGCAGAACTCTCTGAAACCAGCAGGGAAATGAGAAGTGAGATATTCAACCTATGATCCGGAATAGAGGAATGAGGAACGAAAAGTGGGACTGTCTCATGAAAAGTGGGAAAGTTGGGAGGTATTGCAGCTGCTGTCTAGGTCATGTAATTTCCAGTTCCAGGTCCCATAATGACGAACTGAAAGCCAACCTCTGGTCTTCACCCTGTGTACATGCTTCTCTGCACAGATATCTATGTGCCCAAACATAGAGGCCCATGCAGCTAAGCAATAAGGGCGCCACTCAGGGGAAACAGTTAAGTGTGGATCTGTGCAGGGTGCTGTGGTTTGAGAGGGGCAGGGGAACTGTGTCCTGAACTTAAGGCAAAACTTATGGGGGAGGGGGGGGGGCGGTGAGTGGGCACGGTGGCGTCCACAACAGAAATCATGGGACACTATACCTCTTTCTATGGGAACTCATAGCTGCAACAATATAAATAGGTGATTGGAAGATAGCACAAAATGTGCCAGGGAAAGAAATTCACTTATTGCAAGGATAGTCTGGTAGTACCTTGGACAAGACCAAAAATGAAAACAGCAGCCACCAAATTGCATCAAATTAATTTAAATGATCTCTGCGTCCAAGGATTGCCAAACTTTCTATCATCTCGTGTCAACAGGATATTAACCCATGAGTGACCACTGCCATGTGAGGATCAGAAAATATAATCGGTCAACTCAAATTATTAGGTAAAATACCTGTTACATTTCTGCAGCACATTACAGAGATTATTCATCATTCACATCAATCCCTGCCCAAGAGAAGCTTACAATCTAAGTTCCCTATCAGACATTCACTATGGTCAATTTAGTAAGAAGCCAATTAACCTGCTTGTATGTTTTAGGTGTGAGGGAGGAAACAGGAGTACCAAAACGGAAACCCACACAGACATGGGGAAAACATCCAAACTCCTGATAGTGCCCTGGCTGTGATTGAACTCAGCGCTACAAGTGATACTCACTAAGCTACCACCATGCTCATATAGCTACAGCCCTTGTGGTTTTCTGTTAAAATCAGTGCAAGTATCCAGGAAAGGTATTCCATTGCCAATGTATGAACATACAATTTTGTTTGTATTTTATGTTATTAATTAACTTGCCAAATTTTACCTAAAGTGGACATAAATGGTTTTTGGACTTTAAGGTTTACTGTCCCATTGAAGTCCAGCATTTAGCCAGGGGCCCTCTTTCCTCATAACAGGTTATAGATATATGAACATATTGTTTAAGCAGCTATGTTTTGTCCCAGGTGCTCAAGGTCTTTCTCTGGCATTGCTGGCATTTCCGCTAGAGTGAGCAGTAGAAAGTTTGATAATCTCTCAGAGGTACTCTGATACCATCATGTGGTTGGATGGTGCAGTTGCATCTGATCCTTGCTCAGGGGAGCAAGGATCAGGGGACTTGCTCAGGGGAGATTCCACACATTTCAGCAAAATCTGTACATTATTTGTACATTACTGATCAACACTGGGCAGATATATTTATTCACATTTACAAAGGAGTCAATAAAAAGCAGATACTTTGGGAAGTGAGATATCTTACACAAGAGATAAACCATGCATTGAATAACTGAGTGATTAAGGTTCCTCTGGTGGAGTCTGAAATGATTCATAAGTATCTGACCCATGGCATTTTTGAATTAAGAAAGAGAACAGCATTTTGACAATTAGATGATTACATGTGCCTGTTATACCATACCCACACCTTTACAGGAGAAATGGAAACAATACCATTACCATGGTTAATTAGAAAGTACCTTGCTCTGTGGAATTTAAAGCTGCTTAAACCCCCCAAACATCTGCAGAGATACATAGTTCATTTTGCTGAAAAGACACTTGTCTATTAACTTTGCCGCTTCAATGTACCAGCCAGCACCATTAACCCAGAAGAGACAGAGCAACCCATACACGTCTTGCAAGCTGGCCGCAAGAATTTTGCAGATGGTGGCTATAATGCTGGAAAAATTGTGATTTACATGCATTTTTGGTACTTTGTACATAATTATGGCCTAAGCGGGTACTAGCATCTATAGCATATTGTACATTGAGAGCAGTTGATACTGAAATCTACAAAACACTTAAAGGTCACCTATCACATCTATATTGTTTCCCCCCACCAGATAGGTGAAACAATAGTTTCAATAGTAACTGCCCCTTCCAGTGCTGGGCTACCCACAGAGGGAGGGAGCCCCCAGTGTGGGCAGCCGTATTGAGGCACATGCATGCACATAATGAGCGAGTGCTGCAACTCATTATGCACATGTGTGTGATGTAGGAGGGTGAGTTACATCCACAGCTCCTATGTCAGGCGCATGCGCATAGTAAGCAAGCGGGGAGCTCCACTTTTTATGCACATGTGCACCAACCAACATGGCCGCCCGCACCAGGAGCTCCATCTCAGTGCAGGTAGCCCAGCGCTGGTGGGGGGAGTTTTTTTTAAAACTTCTGGTGGGGGAAACAATATAGAGTGATAGGTGCCCTTTAAGTAAGAGCTTTGGGTACCTGAACCTATACAACATTTGACAGCGAGAGCAATAGGCACTTACATTAATAGCTTGTTATACAGCTATGAGACTTTTTATCTGGAATGCTTGGGACCTGAGGTTTTTGGATAACCATACCTTAAGATTACTAATAAACATTTAAACGTTAAATAAATCTATTAGGAGTGTTTTGCCATGGATACGGATTTATGCAACTTGGCTATCAAATACAAGGTACAGTTTTATTATTACAGAGAAAAGGGAAATCATTTAAAAACCTAAATATTTCCTTCAAATGGTCTTAGTGGGAGATGACCCTCCTGTAATTTGGAGTTTTCTGGATTTCAGATTTCTGGATAGGGAATCCCATACCTGTATAAAGAAAGCAGAGGACAGTGGCACATTCCAACATTATACAGTGACAGCAGTGCTGTTGCAGGGCTTAGTGCCACCCTGAGGCAGCCAAGTTGATGCCACTCCCCGCTCTTTGTTTTGCATTGAGGGGGCCATATTGCTAATGCAGAGATCACAATAGTGCTCTCTACGCTAGAAGAGCTGAAATTATGATTTATAAATCAGAATTTTAGCTCTTTAAGTTACCAGGAGCTGCTTTTAGACTCTCCCGGTAAGTGGCAAGGTGCTGCCACCTGAGGGAAGTTTATCAACTCGCCTCATGTCAGCAGTGCCCCTGAGTTACAGCAGATGGTATTTGCAACCTACAGCACATTTAAAGTGAAAGCAGAGTGTACTGGACCCTAAAGTGTATTTTAAAAGGTGAAAGCAGAGTATACTGGCTTCTCTGGCTCATTTTACTGAGACAGCACAGGGTCCTGGTGCCCAAAGCTCATTAAATACCTGATCGATAAATACTGATTGCATATTATAGTGTGACGACAGTCCTTTGTTTTCTTCTGCCACCCTTCCTCATAATTTATGTGCAGTGGGTTATAAGATAACAAATAAACAAAATGTTTAGGTCCTTGGAGATCTGCTACATCAAAGAGCAACAGTTTTTTTTTGGCTGCCATGGCCAGTGAAAAGCTGGAAAGATTCAGAATTGAAAAGCAAATAATTAAAAAATGATAAAAAATAAAAAAGGAAGACCAAACTGGAATGTTGCTAAGAACTGCCCATTCTATAAAATATTACAAGTTAACTTAAACCATCCCTTGTTGGTTCCACATCCCAGGAATAAACATGCAGGTTAACTGGCTACTAATGAAGTAGATCTTTTTGTGTTTGTCTAGGGAAATAAGACATATAATAATGCACATAATTCTCTCTCTATATATAAATATATATTACAGCAAATGTTAGAATACTTTTAAGTAATTATTTTTTCAGACAAATAAGTTCAAATGAGTTAGCAAATATATTAAAATAGTTATATCACTTTGGACATGTTTATAAACAGGCATAGGTGTAGGGTGACCTTTTTGTTCGGGGAGGCTAAAGATGGGCCTTACATAGACTGACCTAAAGCTAATGTGAGACTTAGTGGATTCGCTGCTGGTGTAAAAAATGAACCTCCCAACTACCTCTTGCTGTTCCCAATGACTTCCAATGATTCTGTACAAAAGTGCGGGTGGGGGTGCTTTTTTTACCCTAAAATGCTTAGGATGTAAAAGTATTGGTACTTTTACCACGCTTCACAACACCCCCGACAGGGCCAACATCAAAGCAAAAAATTTGGAAATAGAAGCGGAGCACAGGGTAGCTAGTTTAATAAAAACACTTATTTATTTCCATCTTTTAAAATCATAGCAAAGCGTCCTCACCTATACAGCTTAATGCGTTTCATGGCTAACATGCCACTTCCTCAGAAGCTGAATCTGTGACCCTGACCACCAATATTTAAGTGATTACACACCCAAATACACACCCACTAATCAATTGACAATTAGTCATTAACCCCCATAAGTGCAAAAAATACAAAATGAAATAAAAAATATATATAAGACCATAACATAACAACCATTGTTGTAGGGAAAAATACAAATAAATGCATCAAACCCCCCCTAGCCATAATCATAATTATAATTAGTTACTACAATATAAAACCATATACATAAACTTTCATATGACAATTGCAAAAGTATATATAATATATAATATACAGCATAAAATAATCATAGAGTCACAGTATGGTATACAGGTGGTAGTGTCAGCCCGAGTAATGTTGCCCATATCATTGACGGAAGCGATGATTAATGAATGATTAATGAATCTTAATTAATGCATTCAATAATACTACAAATGCTCAATTAATCATTATTTACAATAACACAATATCTCCCATTCTCTATTGAGGCCCCCATATTGCTCTATAGTTTTAAGATGATAAATCCAATAAACCTCTCTCTCCAATAGCCTTTTATCTAGGTCACCTCTCCTAACATTGGCCTTGGTTTATCTATAATTTGAAATGTCACCTGGCCCCTACTATCATGTTTCTCAATCACATGCTTAGCTATCACAGACTTAAAATCCTTTCTCTCTATATCTATGTACATACTAACTGGTTACGAAAGGGGTTACCATCTCCAAAGACATGGAGCCGCTCCCACCACCCCATAAAAAGGTTGGCGTAGGTGGGAGCAAAGGATGCCCCCATCGCAGCCCCACGTCTCTGGAGACAGAATATCCCATCAAAAAGAAAGTAGTTAGTGTGTGGAAGAAAATGAACAGCCTGTAAAATAAAATCCATTTGTGTCGAGGAAAAACCCCCATCAAAATCCAACCAGTGCTGTATTGACTATAAACCCAAATTATGATCAATCGAAGAATACAAGGCAGCCACATCCATTGAAAACCACCAATAGGTCGGTTTCCAAACTAAATCTGCCAGTTTATTAATACACATAGTGGTGTCTCTCAGATAAGTTGGTAATTGCACCACCAGGGGCATCAGTAATTTATCAATATAACGGGAAAGCCCTTCATTCAGTGACCCAATACCCGCCACTATCGGGCGTCCTTTCACATTCTCCAATGATTTGGGAACTTTCGGGAGAGCGTGGAAGATCGGAATAGTAGGATGTAAAGGATGTAAAAGATGGAAATAAATACCGTATATACTCGAGTATAAGCCGAGTTTTTCAGCACCAAAAATGTGCTGAAAAAGTGACCCTCGGCTTATACTCGGGTATATACGGTAGCACCCCTGTGGATGGACTGATGGGCGGGTACCGCCGGCGTGCGCGGTGCTGGGGAAGCGCTTATGTGAGTGATTAGGTTGTATTTACGGTATGTAGGTTGTATTTATGTGGGTGCTTACTTGATTATGAGGTGGGTGATTATTGTATTTACGGTAGCAACCAACCGCCGATGGCGTGCTTTTTTGGGGAAGCGCCTCTGAGTGATTAGGTTGTATTTACGGTAGCACCCACCCCTCGTGGACGAGCGGGTCCCGCCGGCCCACGTGCGCGGTACTAGCGTAGGTATTATCTCTTCTTAACTGTACCACTGCAGCTCTGCACTCTGACTGTAATTGCGGGCGGATGGACGGACAGACGAACGGGCGGGCGGGCAGCGGGTCCTGCCGGCGCGCGTGCGCGTTTCTAGTGTATGTATTATCTCCTTACCTGTACCACTGTTGCTCTGCACAATTACGTTCATCGATGGCTAGGCAATAGTAATAGGGAACAGCAATCCTACTGCAATGGTCAGCATAATATTAAGAGAAATGTTGCTATGTTAGAGATACTGTATATGTGCTAATATCATGAAAATATACAGTTTGCATGCCTAGCTTTTCTGACTGAGACAGATATACCCCATAGTTCTGTGAAAAAACTAAGCAGGCATTACATACAGGGGTGATCCTGGTTCCTGTGCCAGCCTTTCCAATGCCACCCTTGTTGTCTTCATACTTAACTTTTTGGCATTGGAGAAGGGGCTGCATCTCTAGTGCAGAAAGTGCAATCATAAAAAAAAAGCATTTCACTCTGACAACCTAATATTAGGATCCAGCATTAATGCTAAATAGAGAACGTGCAATCTTAGCTTAAGTATTTATGTCTTTTTTAATGTATTCACTTTCACCAAAAGTCCAGAACCAATTTTAAAGCCCTCGGCAACTCAACATAAAATTATATTGAGCATTGGGTTGGAGGATTCCCACTTGATCTGCTTATTCTTATATAGGTGGGAATAGTCAATTCCTCAGTACCTCCAGGGGGAAATTTTCCAGCTGGGAAGAATGTGTCATGTTTGTGATGCACTATCACAAGTAGAAGCTTTGCTGTCAGTTGTGCTGGGAGAAATGCTGCATTGCGATGGGAGCGCACACAGCAGGATGGCAAGTACTTGATACTTAGTATGGCAGCTTCCTTAGCCTTCCCAAAACACCCTAGGCTTATACTCGAGTCAATAAGTTTTTCCAGTTTTCTTAGGTAAAATTAGGTACCTCGGCTTATATTCGGATCGGCTTATACTCGAGTATATACGGTAAGTGTTTTTATTAAACTAGCTACCCTGTGCTCCGCTTCTATTTCCAAATTTTCTGCTTAGAAATGAACAAAACAATGACAAAAAAAAAAAATAGTAAGTGCAAAAAACAACAACAACAAATATATAAAAGCACAATGAGCTTTTTCAGGGGGAGAGAGTTAACTTACCATCCATCTGTTAGGGTAGGGGATAGATTATATATTATTATAGATGTCAGGTCAGGCAAAAAACAATTTAATATCAGCTAGTGATTCCGCTTTTAGAACTGTATAGTATCTGTGGTAGTGGGATTATACAGTATAGTACCTGTGTATAGTACCCGTGTATAGTGCCCGTGTATAGTGCCTGTGGGAGTGGGATGATACAGTATAGTGCCTGTGTATAGTACCTCTGGGAGTGGGATGATACAGTATAGTGCCTGGGTATAGTACCTGTGTGAGTGGGATGATACAGTATAGTACCTGGATATAGTACCTGTGTATAGTATCTGTGGGAGTGGGATGATACAGTATAGTGCCTGTGTATAGTGCCTGTGTATAGTACCTGTGGGAGTGGGATGATACAGTATAGTACCTGGGTATAGTACCTGTGGGAGTGGGATGATACAGTATAGTACCTGGGTACAGTACCTGTGGGAGTGGGATGATACAGTATAGTACCTGGATATAGTACCTGTGTATAGTACCTGTGGGAGTGGGATGATACAGTATAGTGCCTGTGTATAGTACTTGTGGGAGTGGGATGATACAGTATAGTGCCTGTGAATAGTACCTGTGTATAGTACCTGCATATAGTACCTGCGTATAGTACCTGGGTATAGTACCTCTGGGAGTGGGATGAAATCTGCAGCCAAAGTTGAGAGTTACAGCCTGCAGATTTTTCTTTTCAGTCTTCATTTCTGCACTTCCTTCAGTCTGTAATATCTCCCGAGCCCTGACTGCATCTGTGCTTTGATTGGTCAGTTTTACTGTCTGTCAAGAAAGCTGTGCTCTGATTGGAGAATCCACAAGAAGAAAGATCCAATCAGAGCACAGCAGGACCGGAGCTTGCAGGAACAGAAGGTTTCCAGGACAGTACAGAAATGGAGTGAGGTTTTTCTTTTTGTTTTTTTTAATGTGCCAAGCAGGTTTGGGGAGGCTTAGCCTCCCCTAGCCTTGTTGAAAATCCACCTATATAAACAGGAATTGTATGTAATGTTCTTAATTAGCATATAGTATAGTTACATAGTTACATAGGGTTGAAAAAAGACCAGTGTCCATCAAGTTCAACCCATCCAAGTAAACCCAGCACACCTAACCCACACCTACCAATCTATACACTCACATACATAAACTATAAATACAACCACTAGTACTAACTGTAGATATTAGTATCACAATAGCCTTGGATATTCTGATTGTTCAAGAACTCATCCAGGCCCCTCTTAAAGGCATTAACAGAGTCTGCCATTACCATATAACCATTTCCTCGTGTAGAGGTGTCACAAAACAAAATTGCTAAATGTACGAGTTGGGCTGAGGTCTTCTTTAATACTGAACCTGGCAAGAGGTGACACAGAACTCCATGTCATGGGAGTGATAATGATTCAGTCCTGGGTTCGGAAAATGAACTAGGGGTTTAAAAATGCTCAGCAAGGACCATTATCGTCAGAACATGGGGTTGGTTCAACACATCTAAAAATATTGCAGAAGTGTGAATTTTCTTCTCATATAACTCAGTTCCTCAATTCTTCTTCTATGGGGACCTATACACAGGAGACCAATTATGTGGGGGGGTTTATCCAGCTCTAGTAATCTAATTATCTACCTCACAAGGACCAAACATGGAGTATGCATTTATGTATGTATGTATGTATATAGCTGTATTTCCCCTGTTTGTCATGTTTAGTGACATAAGCATTTTTTTTTTTAGTTCATTACTCCATATCTCTGTAAAACATATACTGTGATGGAAACTATGAATGAAAATTACCATGTGATGAAAATAAGTAACCACTAGGGTTTGTTTGCATAATACAGGAATATGTTTAATAACTGATGGCTGCTAATTACAGAGGCAGATAGCGAAAATCCAGAGTTTAGGCTTGCCCAGTTTAACTATTTGTTTGTTTATATCAGTAATGCATTTGGGAAGATGTAATTACCTATTAAATGACTCACCAAATTGGCTGTAGCTGGGTGAGGATACTGTGGGTTTCAGTTACCACTGATCACTCATAAGCAATTTGGCATGCATGTACGCCCTCAGAATCTACAAAGTATTAGTTATTTATTCAAGGACAAAATGACAACACAATTAATGTCAGAACAACTATTTATAACAAAAGACTGTTATGTTTAGATCCACAAAATAAGGAAACAGCCTGCGAGAAAACAGACAATGATGGCTATTGTTGAACAGCTTGTTCCTTTGGTTTGCCATAAGATGCCATAAGCAGACTCTATTTATTCAGCCTGTGGGGGGCTGTTTGGGCTTCTGTGTATTTTGAAATACATAGGCAAATTTTAGCTGCTGATTCAGGTCCTTCAGACAGCAGCTTATCTGACCATGTATGGGCACCCCCGATGGGCCTACCTGACCAATATCTGGCCTAAAATTGCCCAGATCTTGATTGGGCAGATTTAATTTTCCTGTCGAAATGATAGGGTCTTCGGTCTGACAGCCCATATACCCGCCATTTTTTGGCCCTAGGGACAAATGATCACATTAGCTCCATATCGCTCACCTTAGGTGGATATATCAGGAGAAGAGCCTCTCGTTTGGTGAGATTTGCACATGTATGGCCACCTTGAGTCTGGACCTGAGTAGAACAGCTAACTTTCCAATGGGAAAACTGGCCTCCAGGCTGTCTTCCATTGAAAAAGGACTAGCCTTACATAAGCTAAACTGTGGTAGCCAATCAAAGACTTAACAAGGCTTAATAATATAATAATTCAACATGACTGTGCATAGTTATATTTATATTTTTGAAATATATAATCCTTAAGTCCTTAAGTCTAGTACATGTCTACAAAAAGCCTGAACTTTGCTGTTTCCCTTTCATGGGAACCATACATCTAATTTTAATGGTAATGAAGCAAGTCCCTCTGCACCTACTCCATATAGAACTGAGATTTCCCTATCTTATGGTCTGTCTTCCATCTACTTCCTAGAGCACTTTACGCTATGCCAGAAGTAAAGCTGTGTTTCAGAACATGCCCTGTCATGTGCATAGTAAACCAATGAGAATGTCACTGTACTCTAAGGAACAATAGAAATCAATACTGGCACATGATCTTCCCTGTTAAAGGGTTGAGGTTGCCTTGGGCTGGTACAGAAGCCCAAAACATAATGTACAACATTTATAGCCTACTTCTTTAGTTAAGCTTTAGTTCTCCTTTAATGTGTTTTGAATGATAAGCAGAATTTTTATTTAGGCATACATGATGATATATTTTATGTCTGAGAGACAAATGCTTATTTTTTATTAACAGTATGATATGGGCACTGTATGCTTAAGTTTTACATCTGTTTGTTTCTGGCAGATATGTAGATCCTTAAATAAATCCTTGTGCTGCTCCTACCTGCAAAATTATATACTTATGTATGTCTCATTCACCAAATATTTTTCCAACAGAAATACACATCATGTGTACTAACTCACTCCAGTACCATGCCATGTAAAGAATATATATTATTATTATTATCATTATTAACATTTATTTCTAAAGCGCCAACATATTCTGCAGTGCTGTACAGTAAGTGGGTTTCATACATTGTACATACATTTAATACAGAGTAACATATAAAGCAACCAATAACTGATACAAGAGGTGAAGAGGGCCCTGCCCAAAAGAGCTTACAATCTACAAGGAGAAAGGGTTAAGACACAAGGTATGGGAATGGGCAAGATCACAGTTAAGTAATGTGAGAGGTGTGGCACAGGGTATTGCTTTTAGCAGCGCATTGAGGTTAAGTTAAACTAAATTAGGGCAAGCTTCTTTAAATAAATGTGTTTTTAGAGATCTTTTGAGGGCAGAGAGATTGGGAGAAAGTCTGACAGATTGTGGGAGCAAATTCCAGTGAAGGGGGGCAGCCCTTGCAAAGTCTTGAATGCGAGTGTGTGAGGAGGGAATGAGAAAGGAGTTTAGGTGCAGGTCAGTAGAGGAGCGTAACAAGTGGGTTGGTTGGTATCTAGAGATAAGTTCAGAGATGTAGGGTGGGGCAGAGTTATGGACTACTTTGAATGTGAGAGTCATTAGTTTGAATTTTATCCTGGATGGTAGGGGAAGCCAGTGCAGAGATTGGCAGAGTGATATGGAAGAGGAGTAGCAGTTGGAGAGGTGTATAAGTCTGGCAGCAGTATTCATTATGGACTGGAGAGGGGACAGTCTTTTCTTTACATGGCTGTGGGCAGTAACACTTCAAACTCGAAAGGCCATGATAGCAAGCAACTTAGGTGGATAGTATTGCAGGTTGTCAGTTTCCCCCTAAAGAAGGCGATTCAAATAGGGTTCTATTACAAACAGAAGTCATGTGGATTGAAAGGTTAGATACTATGGCACCTATGGGTTTTCATGATGAGATTAAATATTCTTGCTTCTTTTAGTTCACTTAAGTTTTTTATGTATAACATTATATGCTCTAAGACAAAAGGTTGTATGCCATCTTTTGCATTAGGGGTGTTGTCGTTCTTTATGCTGTTCCATTTGTACAATTTAGCATATGCACCTTTTCCTTTCTAATAATAAGCAGATATGGGTTATTATTTATGCTTTATGACATGGACTTAAATCCGAATGCATTTCAACATATGGTTAAAAAGGTGGTAAAAATGTATCCTCTTTGTTTATATTGAATGCATACAGTATTTTGCCCTAAGTAATATACACTGCTCGCTTAATGGTCACATGATATGGTGGGAAGGTCTTGTATACTGCGTTCCCTTGAAAATACCTGTACCTAATCACATCATGTAAAAGTACTTGAAGAAAGGAGTTACTCCGAAATGGTTGCTGAGATCTTAATAAAGCAAGTAGTGTACATTTCAGAAAATAAGAGCCATTTGGATTGTGTGTTATTAGGTGGACCTGAAACTTGATTCATTTAAATATTTTTGCCCATTGTTGCTGAACTTTATATTTGCTTTTTACTCTAATAAATTTTCTTTTTTCTTAAGTGTCCTTCCCTTTTGTTATATTGTGCCATGACTGGAAATTAAATTTTATTGAAACTGGTGCGTATCACACAAGTTTTGTGGTTTGGTTACAACAGAAAGAAATCTACACAAAATTGTTCGTCCGCAGATTGTTACGTTGAGAAAACATTGTTCAAAATTGATTTTAAATAGAACCGAGAAAAGAATGTTTATGTATCTTGCTACAAATTCATTCAATGACTAGACTGTCATGAGCTTGTAAGCCTTTTTGTATCAATACAATCAATCACGATAGATGGTTCTCTAGCTTTTTTAGATGGGGTGTGAACTTTAAATAATTTTAGGGTAAAACAACACACCACACCTCATGTCTTATACCACAAATAATCTTCTTCCTGCATTCCCCGTTTTCTTGCTTGCTGCCATATTTTCTATTCCACTGATACCAGAGCCGCACCTTGAAACTTCAAAGAGAAAAAAAACTGTAAACCTCAAAGCACTGCAAGACTCTTCCTTGCCCGGAAAACATTCCTAAGATAAGATTTGTCCCATCCCCCCAAACAAAAAGTATATATAAAGGAGATCATACATAATACAAAAAGTCCATTCTTGGTTGGAAAAACTCTCAGAAAAATCTTAGGATGACACTCTACCTGCTGCTCATTCTAATAACCATGTATGGAATCAAGATGGGTATGTACTGCCATTTGGGATACTATTATTATGATATAAGGCAGTGATGTCTGGGGGTCTTTTTTAATATATGCATAACAATCTGGATGTAGATTCCTAATTATTATTTGTCCTACGTTTTCCATGAATTCCTATTGCAATATAAATGTTGTGGTCAAGGGGAATTATCTCCAGCTTAGCATTGTGTGATTTTCCTTATGGGTACAGAATAATCTGTCTAAATATTAAACCTATTAAACATTTTTTTGCATTTTTTTTAGATTCTATAGTAAAATCCCAAGCCTGCTCCTCAGCAATCCTCTTAATCTTTCTCTCTTACCTTGCTACCCATTGGTGCTGGATTTTTAGCATTGCAACATCTAGTGTGTTATATTTCTGATCAGTATATTCATCTTATCAGCTCTATGGCCATTGCTTTGGTAAAAGGTGATGGAAAACAAGACAAGCATTGCTACTTACTTTTCCTTGCTTTCAGAAAATTCTGATACTTTTCCTCTGTCTCTCAGTCATACTCAGAGCAGGATAAGACTTAGCTAGCCTTAATGTTTTCCTTATTAACTTATTGCTTGCTGTCTGATACAGAGGGCTAATATTAAATTAGTTTTAAAACAGTTTATTTTGTCTGCTTTTCCTTTTATCTGTCTATAACTAGCTTTCTTGATTTTGCAGCCTGTGCACACAAACTCATATTTTAAGTTAACTGTAAAAATGGGCATTTCCCTTTCTTGACACTCTACATCACTCTTGATACAAACTGGACAGTACAGGGCCCCGCATTTTTCCCTTTTGTCTAATATAATTAATCCAAAATGGAGCTTGAATATTCAGCCATCCTTCAACTTATTTACAAAAGAGTGTGTTCACAAATTCAAAGTCTAGACCTAAGTCCAAAATTGTGTACGCACTAATGCTATTCACAAAGGTACTTGGCTTCTCTATACTTTTAAATTGTGCCAAATGGTTAGTTTGGGGCTGCTTTGTTAAAAAAAAGAGCAGGATGCACTTCCAGGAATAAGTATTTACCTACACAAGCAATTGACTTTCCTAATGAATCTCATGTCAATATTGGCACACTGGAAATTATGCAATTTGCCACTCTTTCAACAAACTAAAAGCAAGACCACAACGTGTGCACTATTTATCAAAGCAGATGCAATGGCAAGGTAGACTGTAAAGCACTCTATTACACAGGAGTTCTGGGAAATAAAACTGGATGGGCATGTTTTGGGCACTTTGTACATTGCACTTGTTAAAAAAAGCCATAACATTTTTACTCCAGTACTAGTACCTTAAGTTTGTTTACAACTCTCTTGAAACAATTCTAAAAGCCTCAGATGAATATAAGTATATCTTAGTAACATTGAAGCTTAAGACAGACATACTTATAATGCCTAAACCTTCTCTGAAATAATTCCTACTTAGCCTCAAATACTTGCTAGTACTTAGCTATCCTTAGCTTCATAAACTAAAACCATGAATGTCTAGTCATTTATTAAAAGATCTGAATTAAAAAAGCACAAATAAATTAAAAGAAAAGAACACGAAAACCCTGAATTTTTCATTTTCATAAGAATTTTCAGCCCAAACCTCTAAAACCACAAATAAAATAATGTAACAAGTGGTAACTGCACATGATAAGTGGCCCCGATTTCTGCTGGCCCCACATTTCAAACAAGTTTAAAATTTTCTATCTGTGTCATTCCCTGATCGCAGTGATTAGAAAAAAACTGTAAAGACATGCTGTATTGTGGCACAACACGATATTTCATAAAGACCTACCCACCACCGCCTATACATATTTGGGCAGATATATCTGGGAGGTGTTGAGTTCTTTTCTGAATGTGCTGCACATTCAGCTTTTCATGATTCTGGAGCTGCATGCAACTTTATGGAATACAATTTTGCCAAGCTACATATTCCTCTCTTAACCTGACCCACACTTTGTGGGCTGCCTTGGCAACACCTCCACAGTCCCACCATAGCTTACTCTCTGGTCCAAGCTGACTGGAGTTCTACTGTGTAGAGCATTTTCTCTCTCTGATTGCCTATCAACTGGTATCCTGACTGCTTTATCTCCATTGTATCTATAAAAACCTGACAATCCCTCAGTTTACGCAGATTGTTTGAATGCCTGTTTTCCAGCTTGTTCCATTTAAGGTTTTCCTGCCTTTTTTAGTGCAGGCTTCCCTGGCCATTCCAGTGCCTGCACCCAAGCTTGTCAGTGAGGTCCTGGGACCTCCTGGGGTGGGGAGTACTGTGAGGCTAGCCTTGTCTACCCTGTCCACAATTAACCTAAATTTTGCATGCCTTGCATGTTGTGCCTATCTTGCCATTTTTGTCAGTTGCCTGTCTTGCATAACCAGTTGATCTTGTCTGTCTTGTCTTTTATAAAAAGCAAAGCCTGTTTTGGCAACACCAATCTTGCTTGTCTTGCCTATTCCTCATTATTTGCTGCCTCCTCCAGTCCATACATCATATTTATAGGCCACTGACACATACATTGTGCAACATGTTGGCCCTATATAAAAAATATCATAATATTGGCACATTTTTAGTCAGAAAGGACAAAAACAGTAAGAAAACTCAACTTACTTGCATGCAGTTAGTCAGTCAGTCAGAAGGGGAGTGTTAATGCACACTATTTTTCATTTCAAATAAAAGTACTGTGTATCTATTTTTTTTTTTAATTAGAAAAAAAGAGACATGCCATATGTTAGATTAAATACTCTGGTGTTTGGTCTTTGATCCTTTAGGATAAAAAAAAATGATTTTTTTTTTTCCTTTAACAGGAGAATGTCAGGTCTACAGACAATGCAATTTGTGCAACATAAAAATAAATGACCAGTGCCTCGCCACTCAGGCTTCTGCCGCTTTTTGTCCTAATGAAGATGATCAGTGTGGGATCATGAGGTTCACAGCAGGTAATGAAATTTTTAGTTAGTTGTATACAGTGCATATGAACTTTAAGGTTAATATACTAGGGAAAATCTGTATCATTTTTTGCCCTATCGATGCATTACTCCGATATAGGAGGAGGAGGATAAAATGCTACAAACCCCCTTTCGCCATTCACAGAAGAATAGATATATTAAATCAGTGATACTCAGATTGGCAGGACTGATGAAGTGTATAATATTCTACCAGAGGAAAACTACTCATAGTAGGAGAACTAAAGCTTAACAAAGAAGTAGGATAGAAATGATATACATTATGTTTTGGGCTTCTGTACCAGCCTAAGGCAACCACAGCCCTTTAGCAGGGAAGATTTGCCTCAAAAGGTGCCCCACTAGCTCCCCATCTGCTTTTCTGCTAATTCACTGCACATGCTCTGTGCTGCTGTCAGTTACCAAGCTTAGGGATCAACTCTGTATATACAAAATATAAATGTCCCAATACAAGGTTGATTGGCATTCAACTCATATTCTCATAACATGGCAGAAGAAATTAATAATCAGCCCCGTAATATCAGCTTCTATGACAAGCAAACCTCATTTTCTGCTTCATAATTTGTCACAACCCCTAAGCTTAGCTTCTCAACAGCTGCCCAGAATCCACTGAGCATGTGAGTGTGACTGACACTGGGTGTAGCACAAAGGAGTCAGGTCTTCAAGTAATTTCTGTTGTTTGGTTAGCAACCCACAAAAATTGCTGCTCTTCCCATGATTGTTGTAAAAGCCCCTGAAAAGTAAGTAACCTCAGAAATCTATACATTTTTGGAAAGTACACATTCTAACATATTCAAAATGAGTAACAATGTCTTTCTAATCCAAAATATAAATACTCGTCCTTTTATACTACATAAAATATATGCATCTCAACATGTAAGCATATAATATTATTGGAGCAGTCTCCACAGCAGATAGTTGTGGATACTTTAAAAGTCTGTGGCAGATAGTGTAAATCCTATTAACCACTATATTTCTTTTTGACAGATGGTACTAACACTATATTCAGCAGATATGGATGTTTTCTGGTATCAGACTGCAACAAAACTAATGCTCAAGTTTCTGGTGTGCTGAGGGCTTTGTCCTACAATTCGACCTGCTGTGTAACTAATTTCTGCAATGGAGGACTCACACTACATGCCCCTCATCTCATCTTCCTTGGAGCAATAAGCATTTTTACTGTATTCATTAAATCATAATTATACTGAAGTAATATTCCTCTATGCCGTAGGATACAAAGAAATACCCCTCTGTCCATTAACTTATCATTGTTAAAAATACAGTCTTAACAAATGTAAATACAGGAGCATACATATGCAAGTATAGGTATAAACAAGAGAACATATATATGAGTAAACATTCCTTGATTAATCTTTGGGGTCATTCATATGGTGCAGTAATAACTTCAGTACAGGTATAGGACCCATGACCTACAATGCTTGAGACCAGATAAGGGGTCTTTTCATTGGATCTTCATGCCTTAAGTCTACTAAGAAATCAATAAAACATTAATGAAACCCAATAGGATTGATTGCCTTCAATAAGGATTAATTATATCTTAGTTGGGATCAAGTATAAGATACTGTTTTATTATTACAGAGAAAAAGGTAATCAGTTTTAAAAATCTAATTTAATCTAATCTAAATTATTTGCTTATAATGGATCAGGCTCCCTCATGAATACACATTAGGATATTTTAACTTGAATTTTTGAGCTTTATCAAAATGTAAAATCTTGACAATGTATATGAAAAACTTTAGCAGCTAAAAGCCGGTGTGGTTCTTTAAAATGTTAAAGTATATCTAACAATCACATAACTTTTTTCTTAACTGAGTTTATTAATACAGTTTATTAAAAACAGTCAAAATCTGACAGATTTATTAAAATGAATGGAACAATGTGTTTTCAGTTGCCTCCACTATTAATTGCTGAAAAAACATCTGTATTTTTACAAGGTTGAAAAATTTTACACGTGACTTTTTAATGATAACAGCAACAGAGTGACCTCTGTGGTGCACTTACATGTCACTGCAGTAGCCTTTGCATAGACATGTACCAATCGAACTTGTAACATATAATTGTATATGGCAGTACCTACATATAATAACTATTTTACCCTTGTACTGAGATCCCAAATTTAAAAAGAAACATAGGTATTAATATAAATTTAGAATGAGTCATACTGCATTACTGCATTGCTGACCAGGTTAAAACTATGCAGAATGTAAAATACACCTTCTTCATCAATGTTTTTGGAAGTCAGAGATAATTAGTATATTGTATTATTTTTAATTACGAAAGGATGTAAAAACTATTGATTATTGTGAATAAATTGTGCCTAGATGTAAATGCAATAAATGATATTTACTATCACATGAATAAAAAATATATTTTACAGCATGTACAGCCTTAATACATTTTTATAAAGATTCAGGGGCTGATTAACCAGGTTAATCCAAAAGGATTCCCAGCAGTTTGTAATATCACCCAATTATTAAAAGTTTACTGCCAGGAACATTTATGTACCACAAGTCCACAAGACCATAGGTCACAACAGTTTTTTAAATGAATCAACAAAAACTTGACTAATAACTTAGCTGCCAAAGGCCTTCCCACCCTGAACCATAGCACTAGGGAACCCATTAACATCCACATATGTTGTTCCTGGCACATTTGAGAATTGCAGTGGTGTTGGCAGGTGTCATCTAGTGTGGCTTTAGGCTCTTTTATCTAATACCTCAGACCCAGAGCATGTGTACTTGAAGCCAGGTCCAGATTGGCTGCTACTACACATGTAACTGTTGGGAGGTTGCAGAGATGAGTACCTGAAGCGGTGCAAGGTGGTGCCTGTCAAGCTTTTATAACCATTTACAGTATGTACAGCAGTTTATAGGCCCCTCAGTGGTGCAGTTTGGAGAGGGAAGGGTAGCCTCTGGATAATGCTACGGTATTAAAGGAAAAGTAACACTAAAATTTTTTAAGTAAAAAAGCTATTCTACCCAGCACTAACTGCCCTATCCTGCAAACCACTTAGTATTTTAAATGCTTTAACAGAAAATACCTGCTAAAACTTGGCTTCTTCTTTCTGTATAAGAAGGAGTCAGGCTAGGCTTGACCAATCGATCTTCGCATAGTGGATGCTCCTCCTTCCTTCGCCGTATCGCCGTAGTTCAATTGACAGGAAGCCAAGTTTCAGCAGGTATTTTCTATTAAAGCATTTAAAACACTAAGTGGTTTGCAGGATAGGGCAGTTATTTAGTGTTGCTTTTCCTTTAAGTAGTCTGCAAGGCCCACCAGGGCTTCTGTCCCATTGCCCCCCCTCAAAGAGGCCCTCCCCCCGGGGGGATATCTTCAGCAACACTCAGAGCAACATCCAAGGGGTTGGTGAGCAACATGTTGTTCACAAGCCACTGGTTGGGGATGACTGTCTGTAAAGTTTTACCAAGTGGTAAACACTGTACTGTTACAACAGTTGGCAACACTTTATATTTATCTGCATTATGTGTTGTTTTACAACTATAATAAACAACAAGCTAACAATACATAAATTGAGAAAGGGTCCGGAGGGGCCCTAAACGTTGCTCTTTGCTTGTTTATATGTACTTGGGCAAATAAAACATTTTTTTTCACGGCTTGCATCTTCAGTGTGCTACTGGATTCTTTTGCTGTTGGATATTGACCCCCATGCAAGGTGAGGTTCTTCCAGTATTTGCACCTGATACCCGCTTGGGTAAGTTAACAGAGGGTTGAGCTCCCCAATACTGCTATTGCAACAATACATTAACAGGCACAGTTGAAGAATAAAACAGGAGTAAGTTAGCTTGTTTGTGGGAATTTTCAAACAAAGGATATATTTATATTAATGTTTACCATATGATTTAGATTTCTAGCCTTATTTAACATGCCCCATATGGAGGGCATGGAAAGTGAGCTCCAAAATATTTGCATAAAGTCAAAGGCACGGTTATGGAGACTGGCTGCATCAGGGTCACATTGGCCCACTGGGATATCAAGGAAAACCCTTGTGGCCCTGGTGGGCCCTTGGCAGCTTTGGACATGCAAGTTGCACATGCACTGGTTGCCTCTGCTCTCCCAGTACATATCAGATGTCAATTGGCACACACAGGCAATGCAGCAGCCAGCCAGACCCTCATGTCACAAAGTAGGCTGGCCTTCAACATCCTGAAAGATTCACTAGTTGGGCAAAATGCTTAAAGAGTAGAGCCCCTGTGAGCATGGAATCATATGGATCATTGTTAAAAAAAAAAACACCTCCACCCAGAATACCAAAAGACAGCATCTGAAATCTGATAGACCTGCAGATCTCTGGACGCTGACATCCTACGTATGTACTCCTTTAAAGCGGACCTGTCACCCAGACATAAAAAGCTGTATAATAAAAGTCCTTTTCAAATTAAACATGAAACCCAAACTCATTTTTTTATTAACACATCCATACCCATTATAAAAGCATTTAAAAATCCCAACTGTCAATCATATATTCTCTGGCCCACCTCTGTGCCTAAGGCAAAGAGGCGGGGCAGACACTTACTTTCACTTCAAATTCAGAAATTCTTATATGTTGCTGCACTCCTCTCATTCCCCCTCCCTCCTAACCATCTAATTTTGTAACCATTGCACCGGCATGAGCATCAGGTCCCCCATACTGGCACAGAAACCAGATTTTGGCAAGATACAAAGCTTACCTTAATAGCAGTGTCCACAAAATGGCACCTACCTATTTGATATGACTATGTAATTCCAGGACTGAAGGAAACAAGATTTACATTACTTATATAATGTAAGTGAAGTTTATTTTGCTTAACAAACACAATAAAAAATAATTTCAAATTATTTCTTAGGGTGACAGGTCCTCTTTAATGAATAGAATAGATTTGTTTGTGCAACTAACCGTGGGGAAATTTGCATGACTGTAACTGTGCTAGTTATCATAAATGACTTGTAATGAATACTTCACCCCTTTCTTGTAGCTGCCTTGGCTAAAAGATACTGTAAGCAAAAGTGCATTATGTGTGGTTTTATCTGTGTCCTGGTAATTTATTTATCTATATTAAATGGGAAGTTGGAAACATGGAGAAACCTCAGTCTGTTTGTCCTGTTTAGCTCAAGAAATAATAAAAATCATAGGGGGTTGTGTAATAAAAGGCACTAACTTTGCCCAGGAGTAGTAACCTATAGCAACCAATCAGCAAGTAGAATTTACTGGTCACCTGTTTAAAAGCAAACATCTTATTTATTGCTATGGGTTACTGATACTGGGCAAATGTAGTGCCTTTTAGTACTTCTTTATTCTGCAGAAGTCCTATTTATTTAACTCATGCTAATAAAAAAGGTACAGTACCCCTTCATTTTTGACTGATTTGCTTTTTGACAATATGATACTCATTTTTTCATCATTTGGTTGTCCAAACACAGATTAATGAACATTAATACATCTGCCCCTTTATGATTCAAAATCTTTAGATGTCCAATATGACTGGAAAGTTTTAATTAGTTGAGCAGTCTTAGAACAGATGGAGAAATAAAGACCTCTCCCTCCCACATCTCCAGCACTGGTCATTGGGACTCTTCCCCATACTGGCTAGTATGTTTGGGGTCAGATATATCTGATGTATAACTTATCCCTGGGACACAAGGAATGGAAACTACCTTAGGGGGTTGACTGGAATAGAAAGTCTAGGATACAGTTACTCATACGTGACATTGTCAACCCCCAATCTCAGAGGAAAAAGCATGGTGTTATTGATAATACTTGAGGTGATGTTGCATACATACTTTCCTTGGAGGAGGGCCAATACGGTAAAGGTTTTTCATGAATGTTGGCCTCTCCTATGCCAAAGTCAGCAAGGTTTCAAAAATGTGGAAAGGAGGAGTTTCCGTACAACAGTTGAAAGATGGCAGGTATGGGGAAAAGTAATTGTGGTAAGATCCTTTAAGTCTTTACATACATGAGCCATATCTTTAATTGTGCCCAGTTCCACAGCCAAGATGAGTGTTTTGGGTTGTCAAAGTCTGGCATCACCACCCCATATGCACTACATACTGCAGTGTGATATAGTATATCCACAGGGCTCAAATCCAAGACCTCCAGCATATATTGGGGCAGTGAGTTTTTCCCAGGAAAATTTGGGACTCATTCACTGAGATTAAGGGCATGACCATTTGAATATAACTAAATATGGATTTGAGGAGAATATAAAATAATTTTGGGGAGGAAAATAATTTGTAAATGATAAATCTTCCGCAAAGTGGGAGTCGCAACCATTTCCGCAGCACTATTTCCACTTTATGGTGCAGAGTTAGAGCCTCTCTTAAAGGAACAGTAACACCAAAAAATGAAAGAGCTTTAAAGTAATAAAAATATAATGCACTGTTGCCCTGCGCTGGTAAAACTGGGTCCTCCGGGAGAAAAGCGCATTACAAATGTTTGTTGTTGTAAAACTGGTGTGTTTGCTACAGTAACACTACTATAATTTATATAATAAGCTGCTGTGTAGCCAGGGGGGCAGCCATTCAAGCTGGAAAAAAGGAGAAAAGGCACAGGTTACATAGCAGATAACAGATAAGCTCTGGAGAATACAATAGTGTTTTATCTGTTATCTACTATGTGCCTTTTCTCCTTTGAATGGCTGCCCCCATGGCTACATAGCAGCTTATTTATATAAATTATAGTAGACTTTCTGAAGTAAACACACAACTTTTACCAGTGCAGGGCAGCAGCACATTATATTTTAGTTACTTTTATACACTTTCATTTTTTGGTGTTACTGTTCCTTTAACCCCCTTGGCAACAAGCCAAGGGTGCTGTCACATCTTTCATGTGATGCAACCTACTCCTAAACAGCAGACACAACAGGACCACGTCTGCTGTTTGGAAGGCCCTATTCAGCCCCCTGCTGTAAAGACTTTGCAATCCTAAATGCAGAAAATTTCAATATTTTTAGATGATTTTTAGAAGTATCATAAATCCAATGACTTTAGCATAGCTTTTTTAGCTTGATAGTTTGGAGTATAACAATATCTTGACCCATTTTGAATGTCAGAATGTGCACTTTTCAAAAATATATGGGTTTTAGGGGTACTGCCTGTGTATTATGTGTTATAAGAACCCCCTTCTTATAACACACAATACACAGGCAGTAGAAGATGAATTAGCAGCTGAGAAAATCCACATGCACTCTTTTAAATTTAGGGTCACCATGCCACATACTATGGTAAGTCTATGCACATTGAGCATCAAACTGTTCAATAGACCCTTGACGTTTATATTTAGGATGTTTTATCTTTATACGTAAGAAACTGTGCAATATAAATTTGGCAAATTGCAATATTTTTTAGGCAATTTTCAGATATGTCATAAAATCCACTGCCTTTAGCAATGCCTCGCAGCTTGGTAGTTTCAAGTTTTAAAAAACTCTTTATTCATTTTGGATTTGTCAGAATGTGTACTTTCTGAAAATATATGAGGTCCACATACTCTTAGGGGCTTTTAGAAAATGTAAAATGCAGCAGCCAAATTGTTAACCATGAAATTTCTTACGTATAATTTTCATTTTTGAATGCCTCCAAACCACACACATTTGCCATCAAATTCTTAGTATAAACAAAAGCTCTAAGGCATTTTTCAAAAATTTCATTAAAACCGCTAACTTTAGCAAAGCTTTGCAGTTTGATAGTGTGGAGTACATAGAGAATCCCACATGGGTAAGTACCCCATTTCATTTCTTTTTTGGAAAAAAAGGTAGGTTGGTGTAGAGAAAGTATGCTATTCTTAGATGAATAATCCGGTTTCCATGCCATCATCTCTAATGATAAAGGTGGCTGACCATACAAAAGTAAGGAAAGTACAGAAGGAAAGCGCAAACCACTTGGAGGTGCCAAATGTTACTATGGTAGGAACAGCTACCCACTGCCTTTACCGAAAATGACTAAGGTTGCCAGTCAGCTTTGGGCCTTATGCCCCTGGCTCCCAGAACATTCAACCCTGGTACTATATGTGCTGGAGAACCATGTGCTCCCTCTCCTGGTACAAACTAGGTACAGGAACTGGCCCCACCATCCCTGAGCCAAATAACTCCCACACGGGTAATAGTTAACATGCTGGTACTTCTGTCTTGAGAAGTAAGAAAATAATGTATTTGCGTCCCCTACAGTCACACCATGAAAAATGAGTAGAGAATTCGTACAGAATACAATACGTACGACCAACCAATAAAAGTAAATGCTTTTACAAGCCTGGAACAAGTATTAACTTATCAGATACAATATCTAGCATGATATAGAAGCTAGTACATTTCCTTGCTTCCTATCTCTAAGCGACACTAATAAAAGCCCCGCCTTCTCAAGGACACGCCTTTGCATGTATTTTGTCGAATCGGCTTCCCTTCCTTATTAGTGGAGTCCCGCCCATCTGTCGCTGGACTTTACCGTTTCACAGGCTTCTTGTCAGCTGATTGGACGAGCGCCTAGAAGCACAACATATTCATTCTCCTGCCGGTGACCCTCATAACGTGAGCTGCTAGTTGCTTGAGGGAGTCACATAAAGTGCTGATATCGCTGGAATGGCGGCTGCTGGGGGGCCGGTGGGGGATGGCTTAATTCGGAGATGTGTAAGGGGAATGGCCCTGCTGTATCTGTGTGTGAAGGGCCCACGGCTCTACCGAGTGTATCGGCAAAACGGAAGGACGGCGGCGATTAGAGGACGGGGCCAGGAGGAGGAAGAGCCCGGGGTTTCCTGGGTGAGGGAATATGAGATGTATTCCTCCATGTTGTTTAGGTAGACCTTTCAATAGGCAGGGCCACTTTAAATGAGAGTTGACATTGGGCCCATTACCTAACAATGAGCCTGTATAATGTTACGGTTCAGTTGTATCCTGCGCATACTGTATGTACCAGGTAGGGGCGCATGTGTACTTATTTCATTGGACTAATATAGAAACTTAGAAAGGTAGCGCAGTATTCAGGCACAGCCAGTCCCTGCAGAGCTGTCACCCAAACCATGTCATGTGGGAGATAATGAGCTGCTGCAGGCCTTTTTAACACCTTATTTCATTTTGTCATTTAGGGTCATATTTATTGAAGCGCGTAAAAGGATTTACGCCGTTTTTTCGTCGTTAAACGCGGTGTAAACCTAAACTTGCGTCATTAATTCCGACGTTCTTCAACCGCGTCTTTTCCCGCCGTTATTCGCCATCGCGGAAAATAGCCTGGCGATCTTATTCATTTCCGCGCGTACGCCAGCGGCGTAAGCAAATTTTATGCCGGTGGCGTACGCAAATTTTACGCTCATTTCAATGGGTGTAATTATCACGTTTTATATAAATTAAATTAATAACGCCGTTTTTAACCAACCAATGAAAACAACTTGCGGAAACTTTAATAAATAACGCCGTTTTTAACCAACCTATAAATGAAAACAATAGCTTGAAATAGAACACGCATGCGCTAAATTACATTCACGCTTTCGCTGTCATTTCCGTAAGAAAGAACTCCGTATACACTGCGGTTTTACGCAATGCAGAAATAGCAGCCAGTACCTAAGTACGCTGAATTTTACACCGTGAACGGCGGCGTAATTTTATGCGTTATAACGCCGTTTTTTAAATATGCCCCTTAGTGTGAAGAGATATTCAGGCCTAAAATAACGAAGGACTGGATCATTATCTCCCTCGTGATCTAGGGTTGGCTGACAGCTCTGGGTTTGGAGATGTGGTATTAGGATATTAAAGGGCTGGTTCACATTTAAGTTAACTTTTAATGTGTTATAAAATAGCCAGTTCCATGCATCTTTTCAGTTGGTCTTCATTTTTTATTGTTTATAGTTTCCGAAATTATGTACCACCTTCTGCCTCTTTCCAGCTTTCAAATGGGGCTCTCTGAGGCTACAATTTTATTTTTATCACTGCTTTTATTACTTATCTTTCTACTCAGCCCCTCTGATATTCATATAGCAGTCACTCTCTCAAACCACTCCCTGGTTACTAAGGTAAATTGGACCCTAGTAACCAGACAACTGCTGAAATTTCAAACTGGAGAGCTGTGGAACAAAAAGTAAAATAATAAAAAAAAACTAGCAGTAATAAAAAATGAAGACCAGTTGCAAGTTGTCTCAGAATAACACTATATATAAAACCAATATATATGCCTTATATATTGCTAGGATGCAAGGCTGATGGCCAGTTAGAGTGAAATTAGGCTAAAAAATTATTTGCTATTTACAACCTATTTTGATGTTATTTAAAGATTCATAATAAATTTCATTTGTAGTCATCTGCCCCAATGGGCTACTTGCATGGACCTTTACTTTGGGCTTGTTCTGTTACGGTATCCTTAGGAGGGAGGATAGGAACCGATTTGTACCTTGCAAATCCTCCATTTTTAATGGCCAGTTTAAAATACAAGGTTATACACATGGAGAATAGTCATTTGCATGGACACTGGGATGGCTCTAGTGACCACATAATACTTACAGTTTCAAGCTGAAGAGGAGTAGAATAGTTTGTATAGTAGAATAGGGTTTGTATAAAACTTTCATCATTACAAGTACTCTGTTTTACATTTAAAATATTTAACCTTTTAAAGAGGATATTAGTGTAGACCTGCAGTAAGCATCACTTTAGAGCTAAATGTTAGCTTTGGCTGGTTGTGTTCAAATCTGACTTTTAGTTATGTATTTGTAATAAATATTTTACTTGGCTGGGTTTAAGAATAAAGTTGAGATTATATTTTGCATTATTTTTTACTGTTAATAGCATATTGTCTTGTATTCCTTACCAATTATTGTTTCTTTAAAGGAGTCTTTTTATCAGCCACGAGCACTGGAGAAACACACAGATAGCATTTTAGCTTGGGTACGTATGGAATTCCTATTGCTGTAGTTGGTTATTGATAGGACTAGATAAAAACACTTTTACATTAAAATAATGGTATTTTATGCTGTTGGGTTTTTTCTATCCCCATTAGGTTTCAGTCTTGTGGACCATTTCCTATTATTCATCCCCTCTTGCTATCTGCTATATGTACAGAAAAGGTATGGAATCTTGTCAACATGCAATCAATACAGTAATTAATATAGTTTGTGTTGTGTTCGCTGCCATAAAGGTGAAAAATTATCCACAAACTTTCTTAGCGTACACATATGGAAGCTGTTATTTGATGATGTGATTATACAATTTGTAATGATGGTGTTACTATTTTGCTGCAGATTTCTACAGAACTGCCACAGACAAAAAAGGTGTTGACTAGCAAAATTGCACAGCTCTTGGTTTTGCTTGGGTATACTGGGACACCATAATGCTTTGGCAGTTATCAGTAATGTGATTTAAATGGGTACCTGGGGTCCAGTGTATTGGTGTTAAATACATTTTTATTTTTTTTTTATTTTTTTTAAAAAGTAGGAAAAAATAATTATTCCATACTGGATACCCCATAATTCTCCAGATAAACAACAACAACAACACAGCAGTGCAACACACAGAATATTTATTGGCTACAGATCAAATTAAAAAAATTCAGTAAAAAATGCATACCATACCAAATGACCATAGTCACTTCCTAGTGCCACATGGCCCCCATGCTCCGCCCTACTTATACGTTTCCCACCATTGGGGGCTTCATCAGAGATATAGTCTGATATAGTGCAAAATGCATGCATATGGAAACAGAGCATAGGGGCCATGAGGCACTAGCAAATATCTTTGGTTTCTTTGGTATTGTAACCAATAAATGTTCTGTGTGTAGCACTGCTATATTAGCTGCTTTAGCGCTAAATTACATACACTGGATGTCTTTTTTTCTGTCTTTAAGTTGATTAATAATGACAGCCAGTTATCCATCCAACAGCTTTTCAAACCATCCTTCAAACAACTAACCATTAACTCTTTCATTGTACAGTCACTGTGAGCTCAGACTGATGTGCATAATGTCCCAAAGTTAATGCAATGTGACATGGAGTTTTTCAGGGGCTTAACCTTTCAGTTGCTGAAAAAAATCCCTACTACAGACTAACATTGCAATTACCTGACAATTGGTTATATCAGCAATTGTCAGGAGATTGTTGCTTATAAAGGGTGCACAGCTACTTTTTCGAACAACTGTCACCTAATAAGCACTGGCAGAAGTGCCTGACTTGTGATTATAGTGTAAGTAAGTGGGGTGTTGTTTTGGGTGCTTTAACACTGTATTTATGCTTGTTTGTATGACTTTCCCAATATTTTCCTTCTTAATACTAATTTTAACCTATTCAGTTGTCTTAACTACTGATTATGCACTCATTTTTTTAATTCTATTGGTACTGCTTTCTTGACATGCCATCTCTTATGTTCAGCTCTTCTGCCTCCTTTTCTGTACTTCCAGTCTTCTGAAAAAACATGTGTATGTAGAATGTTATTTAACTTTTTTGTTTAATTTTTGTTATTTCCCTTTACAAAAATGCCTGATGTAGTTAGATCTGTGCTTTTGATATCTCTGTGCTGACAATCATCTTTTTGGGTTTCAGGTTATCTGAACATGTCCCGATTGGTTCCCCTTGGACAATATGGTCTGACATTTCTACTTCTGCTGGCAGGGGTTGTGTGCTTGAGAGGTAAGGAAAACTATAGGACAAAGCATGATTAAAAAACAGAGCTACGTGTACTTACTATTTTACACACTGCTTTATAAGAATGCTGATCCTGCATTAGCAATTAAATTCTTCCCTTTAATGATGTATAAGACACTTATAGCTAGTTATATATAGATTGGTGGGGTTTAGCAACTTCATTGCTAAGCCTCATGTTTAGTAGTTTTACTAAATTATGACAGTGGATCTTAGTTTGATTTTATCTGCTGATGACCTCTTTATGAGTATGCAGTTCAGATGTGATCTGGCCATCAACATAACTGGACTGATTACGCATAAGGTTCTCATGTGGCCAAATGGCCCCAGTCAGATGATGTGGAAAAATGCAACTTATCACTTTTTACATTGTACTGTCTTTCCCTGCAGGTATTGGCAGATGGAGCAACCCTCATTATATTCAGTTTATTTACATTTTAGAGAGAACCAAGATAGAAAACAACCCAGAGAACAAAGTAAGGTGCTAGAGCATGCCTGTGTTGCATAGGTGCTTTTTCTGCCTGTATGCCATTTAATTACAACTGTAATTTCCAAGTTCCAGGTGCTGTGTTTTTTTAAATATGTGATACATAAGTATTATGGTGTGTGTGATGGGTGGAGACTGCAACTAAAAAAATGGGTTTGCAGTATTAACATAAGTGCCTTGATATTTGAGTAAGCATATCTGAGAGATTATGGTTTATTGTTACATATTTTTAAGAGGGAGTGGCTAATTCCTAAACCTCATTTCAACATAACTTTTTTCATACATTCTCTCTTGTTCTGCCTATGAATTGTGCTTATTAGGTGACAGTTGTTTGAAAAAGCAGTTGTGCAGCTTTTCATGCAACAATGTCCTGACAAGTGCTGTTGGGGGATTTTTCAGCAACTGAAATATTAAGCCCCTGAAAAAGCTCCATGTCACATTGCAAAGATGAAGCAAGGCAGGCATTATACGTTCACTAAGTATGCTAAGATACCAGGAGGGAGCTTCTAGGGCTCTTTACTCGGGTACAGTGGCTTGCAAAAGTATTCGGCCCCCTTGAAATTTTTTACATTTTGTCACATTACAGCCACAAACATGAATCAAATTTATTGGAATTCCACGTGAAAGACCAATACAAAGTGGTGTACACGTGAGAAGTGGAACGAAAATCATACATGATTCCAAACATTTTTTACAAATAAATAACTGCAAAGTGGGGTGTGCGTAATTATTCAGCCCCCTTTGGTCTGAGTGCAGTCAGTTGCCCATAGACATTGCCTGATGAGTGCTAATGACAGTACAAATACAGCTGCTCTGTGACGGCCTCAGAGGTTGTCTAAGAGAATATTGGGAGCAACAACACCATGAAGTCCAAAGAACACACCAGACAGGTCAGGGATAAAGTTATTGAGAAATTTAAAGCAGGCTTAGGCTACAAAAAGATTTCCAAAGCCTTGAACATCCCACGGAGCACTGTTCAAGCGATCATTTAGAAATGAAAGGAGTATGGCACAACTGCAAACCTACCAAGACAAGGCCGTCCACCTAAACTCACAGGCCGAACAAGGAGAGCGTTGATCAGAAATGCAGCCAAGAGGCCCATGGTGACTCTGGACGAGCTGCAGAGATCTACAGCTCAGGTGGGGGAATCTGTCCATAGGACAACTATTAGTCGTGTACTGCACAAAGTTGGCCTTTTATGGAAGAGTGGCAAGAAGAAAGCCATTGTTAACTGAAAACCATAAGAAGTCCCGTTTGCAGTTTGCCACAAGCCATGTGGGGGACACAGTAAACATGTGGAAGAAGGTGCTCTGGTCAGATGAGACCAAAATGGAACTTTTTGGCCAAAATGCAAAACACTATGTGTGGCGGAAAACTAACACTGCACATCACTCTGAACACACCATCCCCACTGTCACATATGGTGGTGGCAGCATCATGATCTGGGGGTGCTTCTCTTCAGCAGGGACAGGGAAGCTGGTCAGAGTTGATGGGAAGATGGATGGAGCCAAATACAGGGCAATCTTGGAAGAAAACCTCTTGGAGTCTGCAAAAGACTTGAGACTGGGGCGGAGGTTCACTTTCCAGCAGGACAACGACCCTAAACATAAAGCCAGGGCAACAATGGAATGGTTTAAAACAAAACATATCCATGTGTTAGAATGGCCCAGTCACAGTCCAGATCTAAATCCAATCGAGAATCTGTGGCAAGATCTGAAAACTGCTGTTCACAAACGTTGTCCATCTAATCTGACTGAGCTGGAGCTGTTTTGCAAAGAAGAATGGGCAAGGATTTCAGTCTCTAGATGTGCAAAGCTGGTAGAGACATACCCTAAAAGACTGGCAGCTGTAATTGCAGCAAAAGGTGGTTCTACAAAGTATTGACTCAGGGGGCTGAATAATTACGCACACCCCACTTTGCAGTTATTTATTTGTAAAAAATGTTTGGAATCGTATGATTTTCGTTCCACTTCTTACGTGTACACCACTTTGTATTGGTCTTTCACGTGGAATTCCAATAAAATTGATTCATGTTTGTGGCTGTAATGTGACAAAATGTGGAAAAGTTCAAGGGGGCCAAATACTTTTGAAAGCCACTGTATGTTAAAGCTTTCTGCAGAATAAATATAGCATTCTAGGTGGCTCTAATGTGGCTAATCTATTGGCAGTAAAATGCCGAAATGACTTTCCTTCTCCTTTTAATCAAGTAATTCAGAAATGTAGAACATGTTTATTTTTTCTTTGTAATAATAAAACAGTAACTTGTACTGTACTTGATTCCAACTAAGATAAAAATAATTCTTATTGAAGGCAAAACAATCCTGTTAAATTCATTTAATGTTTAAATTACCTTTTAGTAGATTTAAAGGACAATGAAAGGTTAATATAAATTAAAGTAAGTCTAAAGGCATTCTTTTTAAGTACTTACTGCATATCTAAATTCCCAGATCCCTGCTTGCTTCTCTGAGATATGGTGCTGGCAGGCTACAGCAGTGTGAAGACTACAGTGAGATCACTGAAATATCTCTGTCCTTCCTGTAGGCTGCCAGCGGCAGCCTTCCTATTCTCTGAGCATGTGTGTAACTTGATCCTGTCTGCTGTTCTGAGCTACACATACCCACCAGCCAATCAGAAGCGGATCTGCCAGAGGGGAGGGGGGGAGGGAATGAAACACATGTGCAGTATGAAGCAAGGAGGGAAAGGAAGGGAGAATACCTTTTTAGAGATGGCTTCCTGTTCTAGAAAATGTGAAGTAAGTGTGACTGAGTAAATATTTGATTAGGTGAGCCAAAAGTGTGGCGTTTTTACTAAGCAATAGGAGGACTATTGGGCAGTATGCTTTTTAAATTTTGACTTGCATTCTTAAATTAGAACTTACAGTCTGTGATGTTTATTCAAGAATGCTGCAATATATCCTTCAGATACTACAATGTTTCCTCTGGTGCTTAGTTGCAAAAGACAAAGCAGAGCATACATAAATACACAGATATACACTAACAAGTAGCCCTTCTCTAGCATATTGCCAGGTACATATAACTGTATGGGGATAACATCCAAAACTGCAGCATTTAACCTTAATAACAAAGTATTTTGTGGTGCATATTTATATACACAAGTATTTTCCCAAAAACTTGGCACAAACACTGTTGTAAAATATACTAGGGCACATTTACTACCTCAACCACAGTTGTCAGTTGCCACAGCAAAAATAAACACGGCCTTGAGTCCTCGCACTTCAGTACATTGGCACAGTACAGTGGTGCTCGATGCCTGTGCTTCTGCCCAGCTTTGTAGGTCGCACTAGCTTTAAGGTTCCCAATAGATGCAGCAGACTTGCACCTAATTATAATAATACATTTTGACAGCAAGTGCCAGAAATTATGACATCCTGACTTAAAATTTTCAGCACAAGTTTGTTTGATTTGCTTTAAAATTTAGGTGCATTTGTACTCATTTTAATGCACCAAGCAGCTGCAAATATGTTGGACTGGTGGGGAAAACCGTGTTCTGTGTGAAAGATATGGCAATTTGTCTGATATTGCACTTTGCACACTGCACTTGTATAAGTAAATGATCTTTGCACATGAATTAATTTATCGTGATCACAGATGTGCATTACAAAGGCCCAGTTTATGCGGTTTATATGGCATACGCGGCGCCGCGATTTGCCAAAGTCGCTGAAGTTTCCTATCCAGCCGACTTCAGTTATGGAAAGTGAAATCAGTATTATACCCACTAACAAGGGAAGGGACTACAGGCAAAAAAACTAAAATTTACTGTCGCTCTAGTGCTGAAAAAATGTCAGACGCAGAAGTACGTGTGTAAGCGCTTATGCATAAAAATACAAGCTAGGTCGCTATGATAAGATTCACCCCCTAGTGTGGTTACAGCACATCCCCCAATCCCAGTGCATTAAGTGGGCTGTTGTGTAAGCATTGCAGAGCTTACAATTGCATTCATTGACTGACAGCTACGTATTGCCTTAATGTTGTTGATGTACCAAGTTCCCAAGCTGCATTAAAAATGAGAGAATCACTGTTATTAATTTTTTACTTGATTGAGGTTTTTCCAAGGCCTTTCTATCTCACACACAATTTCCTATTTTAGTCCTGCAGTTCAGAGTTGCAATCCAGATCAATTAGTATGGTTTATTAAACCATATATTAGAATATTAGTGGCAAATTATGGTCATGATAATCACTTGTCTGCTGTGCTTGGTACCCTTCTGTAGAAATACATATTACTATCATTACATTTTTAGCAATTTTGTGAAATAATATACCCATTTGTTAAATAAGGCCATTTGGGCAAAGAAATGCTTTTGGCAGTTATTGTCTGATATATGGCTGATCAATGAGACAGTGGCACTGTTTTTAAGCTGCAAGATGTTCACTGAGAAATTCCATCTTATTGCCTTAAAAAATAGAAAGGTTTAAGTGCTGAAGAAGTTATTTTAAGTTCACATCATTCTGTTCTCTTTGTTGTGAGGCAGTTGTTTGGTTCAAAGCAAGACATGTTGGTGGCTGCTGTTCTACTGTTTATATGATTAATTTTACATATTTGTGTTCTGGCCTAGGTTAGGGGCCTGTTTGTTGCCACTGGCTTGCCAATACTTTGATATAAATACTGAATTCCCATAGTATGCAATCACAGCAGTAACCACTACTTGCATTATTTTAATCAACAGAAATTGCTCTCCAGCTATAATTTTGACTTTCACAGCTGGCCAGTGGATTTTCAGTGGAATGAAGCAAGCAGGTATGGATTTAGTTATTTGGCATACAGTGGTCCACATCTACAAACTTGTTATGCTAATGCATGGAAAGTATATACACCAAGTTGGACATCTGTTTATAGATGGAGGGCATGTTTACTAACAGGGCTGATGGCAATGCACAAGGGCAAAATGACATGTTTTTTTCTATATGTGCCTGAATTTCTGCATATTTTTTTTTATCCTGCAGCTTGACACAAGTGTCTACAAAATATAAATGTAAAATGAGTTCTTTTCTCTAAATATATGGCTATATTGCACCCTTGTTTTATGGTTATCACTTGAGATGTTCATAGGCATTATCTTGCTCCCTATAAGTGTGTTATTTAGTTGGAAAAAAAGTCTCAAGGCTTTATTTAATGACTGGTCTCTGCAGGTATAGAGTACAGGCTTTCTTTGTGCAAGAAGTGTTGACATAAGGCACAACAAAAAAATAAGAGCTTTCTGTATTTTTACTCTATGCAAATTACATGCACTTTTGTACATAGCACTGCACTGCCCATGGTCTTTTGCTCCCTGAATTTGATATAGACTAAGGTTTTTGAAGAAGCATTTGCAACATTTATTTTATTTGTACAAGCACAGTAACAGAATTTATCCAAAGCGCATATTAAGGGCCCCCTAATATGATTTTTATGTCTACAGCAAAGATCTTAAAAGCACAGGCCCACTTGGGGGAGTTCCTTTACTCAAGCCAGATCCTCGTCCACGTGGGACTACAGACAATGTGTTACAGAGGATTCAAAAATTACCATGTCAGATTACCAGGTAACAGCTTTGCCATTCTTCTAATTAATATGGCACAAAGGAAATCAAATTCTACTATAAAAAGTGTGTGTATGTATATATTTATATAATATATAGTACACAGGGAGGAGCACACCCTATACAAGTCCAAATGCCCTTGGTGCAGGTCAAAAACAAATATATAATAGAAACCAGAGTGGTTTGTCCCTGAGGAAGAGCACTGGTTGTGCTTGAAACGTTGGAATTTTTTCAATAAAAACACTTTTTTCTTTTGTATCAAGTCCCTGTGTGTGAGCGATTTCTTTCTATTTAGATATACATACATATATCTATACATAAGTATTCAGCCAAACACGGAGTGATTTATTAGTTAAGTATATAACAGCTGACAGGGTTCATGTGCCTCCATCCTTTTATATTTTGGTTCTGTACAAATGGAATTACCAAGGAGGGTTTGTAAATAGTTTTTTATATTGGTATAATTCAGGACTGAGATAATAGAGGCCACTCTTTTTTTATTCTGGATTGACCCTTGATACATGCATGTGCACATACAAAGCCAGGCCAACTTATGACCTGTTTAGGTAGTTTAGACACTTGTTTGATGTAACCAGTATTAATCAGCTAAAAACCAGAATGATGTCATAGGGAGACAAAACATTGTCTTATAATGAATTGTTAAGCTATATGTTGGATATAATAACAGTTCTTGGAAACATTAGAAATATTTAGTGACCATATGCAATTTACATCCTTTGAGGAATGCACAGTATAGTATGGAATTCTATGTGCAAATGCTTCTTCTTGTAGTTTTGGTTTCTGCATATGTTTCTTGCTTGATTCAGAGTAGGTAAGTAATCTAATAAATGCAATATTTTAATTATCCCCTTTCCTCTCAGTTATGCAGTAGCTCACTCATTTGGCAGGCGTATGTTGTACCCTGGCTCAGTATACCTATTACAGAAGGCTCTCATGCCCATGTTGTTGCAAGGGCAGGCCCGTCTAGTGGAGGAGGTGAGAGACTACTTTGTATAGCCACTTTCTTTCCATTCCAAATTCTATTTGTGTCATTTTGCCTTTTTACATATGTGCTCCACACAGGTGTGTCTCACATTATCCATGTAACAACCACTACATGGTCATATTTACTCCTTTATCCCTCTTTTTAGTATAATGGAAGGCGAGCCAAGCTGCTGGCATGTGATGGGAATGAGATAGATACAATATTTGTAGACCGCAGGCACTTAGGAGACAACAAAGGAGCTAAGCTGGTAAGAGTTGTTTGTGCTTGCCCAATACCAATGTATATTTCACTTTCTGTTTTAACAATCTCCTACCCAAAAGACTAAGGAGCCCTGGGCATTTTGATAACCAGTTTATATTGATTCCCAGCATTTTTCCCATACTTTTCCTGGGACAAGTAGCCAAAATCAAAACTCCCTTAGTCACACAGTCCTTCTTATGTTTCCAATTTAATATTTGGTTTTTTTATTAAGGTTATATGCTGCGAGGGGAATGCTGGATTCTATGAAATCGGCTGTGTCTCCACACCACTGGAAGGTCAGATTTAAGTTTCTAGTCAAGTATAACATTTACGTTTATTGAATTAGTATGATTTAGATTAAATGCAACTGTTGTTCGTATAATAGGGGAGAGTGTTAGTTCAGAAGATGTTGGCAGAATCATAAACTAATTATTATTGTGCTTGCAAGTACTGGATAGTTCAAATCAGCTCCATCTGACAGAGCAGTCCCTAATACTGCACAAGATTTCTTAAATGTATGCCAGCCTCTCTCCTCCTTATAGCAGGTACTTTTTGCTTACTGATAAGTCTCTTTCTTGTAGGCCTGTAATATTTTCTCCATGTTCAGACATGGTGAGAGGGGTGCAGTGAGCATGGAGGGAGGAGTAAAGATTTTGATTGCTTTGTCCTGACTAAACACACAAGGACTGCTCCTATCTATCTGCACTGTCATCACAGCCTTACAAGAAAAGGATTTGTCTGTAAGTTTACAATCTTACCTTTATTTTGCTATAGCACACATTTAACTGCGTTTGCAGCAATAGTGACTTTCACCGTTGACATTCTTTTCTTTAGTATGTTTGCAAACCTAGCAATCTATGCATTCTCTTCGCAAGCTAATTTTCTTATGTATTTTATTTCTTATGATGAAAGCCATAGCAGAGTACTTACAAATGCTTAAAATAATGAAATATAATTTGTCAGAACTGTATTATATATGCAATTTTCTATATAAATGCTTATATAATGCTTATATATGCTTAACTTGTAATGGCATACTAGCACCAAGATAAAAAAATACTTATTCTAGAGATGCTTGCTCTCTTAAAAGCCGACAGAGAACAATGAAGGGCTGCACTGTTTAACCTAGATAACCACAGCCAACTGCTCAGCACTGGCAAATGCTATCCTACTGTCTGACCTTTTGTTAGTATATTTTAGGAATTTAAAGCTAAATAACCTATAGTATGTTTGTTTGCTTTTTGTATAGTTGATTGGCACAATTTTTAACAGAGAAATTGTTGCTGCAGCATATGAATATGGGCCTGCCTTTTTTGTAATGCTTGGTTTCACTGTTTTGCAGCTGGCTATTCAGTCCTTGGCTGGAATCATCCTGGATTTGCTGGTAGTACAGTAAGTTATGTAATTACTTTGAATCCATACATTTTAAATTGTGAAAAGTAAACAATAACAGGTTGCTAAGTCAGGTTACTTCACTCAAAGGCTCAGCAAGCTAATTCTGGTTATTAGCAAACCAGTTCAGATTATATTAGTTGAATGTTGTGGTGCCCTAGGCATGCCACACTCTTCTACCAAATTGGTGCATGCCTAACACAGTCTATACACAAGTAATTATTGGTTAGGAGTGGGGTTCCCCCACTATCCCTGAGCTCCACTGCCAGCACTGAGCTAAAAAGAATGCTGTTGACCTGGGCCTTCAGGTGCCTGTACAGAACATTCACCCTGATGGTGGATACAGTTTACTGGAATTGTAGCATAGACTGAAAACATGCTTTTGATGAAAAATATGCCTAATGTAGAAGCCTAAAAATATAATGTGAACATTTGGTTATACAGATCATTATACAGATGGGGTTTCATGTGTTCTGCACAAATACATATAGTTCTCAAGGGATTAAAAAAATCATTGTTTTTATAATTATGTTTTATTGGGCGAAAACATTGTTTTTTTGGAGAGTCTGTATTACAGTATTTGGGTGTATAGCATAAAGAGTGGAGGTAATGGAGGTGGTTTGCACCAGTAGATTAGTTGATAGCATAGATGTATGTGTAATCTAGTGATTTATGCACTGGTAAATGATTCTTACTTCTACATATTTAATCTAATATTCTTTTCCTTCTTCAGGGTGTTCCTTTCCCACAGAATGAGGCAAATGCAATGGATGTGGTGATCCAATATGCTCTGTACAAACTTGGATTTCAACTGCAAGATATTATTGTATATGCGTGGTCTATCGGCGGTTTCACAGGTGAGAGAGGGGACATGGTAGCGCAAAGGGTACAAGCGGGAGTACTGTGTATGTATGTGTACGTTTGTACACTCACATTATGTATGTGTAATGTGTCTATGTAAGGTATAGATTTACCTTTTACCCTCACCCTTGTCTTATTTTGGACTGTCCTGTCTTTTACAGCTACCTGGGCTGCCATGTCCTACCCAGATTTAAGTGCTATCGTTCTTGATGCCTCCTTTGATGACCTTGTGCCCCTCGCTCTGAAAGTGATGCCAGAAAGTTGGAGTAAGTATAAGGAAATATACACTTCTGGTTTTTTTTTTTTTCCTTTTGGTTTCTGTTTCTTTCTCTACTTCATATTTACTTCATATTTGTCTCTTTTTAAAAATAATTTCCTGCTCTTTACTTTCCAGGAGGTCTGGTTACCAGAACAGTAAGGAAGTATTTAAACCTAAACAATGCAGAGCAACTTTGCAGGTAAATTCTCATACCACAGGAGGCACAAATATGAGCTATAAGTTTGAACTTCCCCTGCAGATTAACACTTAAAGAACTGTCAATCTGACCTGCATGGTGACCCATAAGTATGTATCGGCTTGTCTGTCCCTTAGTAAATGAACTATGTGTCTTTTGGGGTTAAGAGATGTTGCTTAGTTATATATCCGTGTTATAAGGCAGATCAAAATAATGAAAATGTAAAGCCAGTTTGGTGTAGGTCCAAATATTTCATATAGTTATTGCAGTGTCATCAATAAAAATATATTTCAGTTTATGCTGATCTGTGTAGAAAGTCCTCAGGTATTCAACAGATTTTTCTGTTCACTTGTGTACACCAGGAATAAAGTTTTTCTATTGCTTGCTTTTTTTACTGTTTTTCTTAAATTGAAAACTTTGCTGTTTCTTTCTGTCAAACAACATAGCAATCCAAGCGCAGCCTCTGGACTATTGTAACATTAGTTGGTACATTTCTCAGCATCGTTTGTGGAATGTTAGCAGATATTTTAGCAATTTTAACAGCTGCCTGGGATTATGCTCAGCAGAGATAGAGATAAGAATTTTTTTAAAATAACAGTTTACAGAGGCTGTGACTTCTTCTGTCTTACAGAGCTGCTCCAGGGAGACAGGTGAAGGTGGAGAATGACATTTTTAAACTTCAGTTCTTTGAAAAAAGATAAATAGTAGAAAGCAATTTAAAAATATTTCTGGTTAAGCTATCTGAAACCAACTGAACTGTTAAAATATAAGTGTTCCCAAAATAAAGTAAATGTGAAGGGAGTTTTCCTGTCCATTTTCTTATAATGCTTAAGGGGACTCCTACACTAGCTTTATGCATGCAGTTATATAGTATAGTTCTGTAGGTTCCACAATGCCATGTTCCGATCCCAGTGGTCCATGTTTGAATGTCGGGATCAAGTGCTTGTTTGCTGCATGGGACTGGGAACCTTTCAGAAAATGGTGACACAACACTGGCAGAAATATATCTTGGACAGGTGCAATATGCAGAGTACCCCAGGCTGGGGTTTAAAGGACAGTCCTGCCTGTGTAAGCCTGTATTCTTGATGAAATGTATTCTGAATAATGGTCTGTGTGTGTGTATATGCTGTTTGCAGAAATTTGCACAAATTCCACTGCATCTGATATGTAATCTCTCCTGCCTCCAGGTATCAGGGCCCAGTACTATTAATCAGAAGAACAAAAGATGAAATTATCACAACAACGTAAGTACATTTAAATGGATTCTGGCATGATTTTTATTGTGTACTTTTTATTTCTAAATTACACTGTTTACTTAGCAAATAATTCACTCTACCATTTAAAATGTTATTCTTGAACCAACAAATGTATTTCTTTAGCTGTAATATTGGTGTGTAGGCAGCCATCTCAGTGCATTTTGCCTGAGTCTGAGCTTTCAGAAGGAGCCAGCGCTACATATTAGAACTGCTTTCAGGTAACCGCTTGTTTCTCCTACTCCCATGTAACTGGAGGAGTCCCAAGCTGGACTTGGGTTTCTTGCTATTAAGTGCCATTCTGATATCTACCACTTTTAGCAATACAGGTGTCAGGGCACCTTGCTACCTTCCCATTGTTCTGCTGATCAGCTGCTGCTGGGGGGGGGGGAAAGGGAGGGGGAGATATCGCTCCATCTTGCAGCGTACTGAAGTTTATCAAAACACAAGCTTTGTGGCTGTGGCACCCTAGAAAATGAGGAGCATGGCTAGCCCCATGTGAAATTTCAAAATTAAATATTACAAAAATCTGTTTGCTCTTTTGAAAAACAAATTTCAGTGCAGGATTCTGCTGGAGAAGCTCTATTAACTTGTTTTGCGTTTTGAAAAAAACACGTTTCCCATAACAGTATTCCTTTAAGTGGTTATTGGATCTGAATTTGTTATGAATATTATTATCTAATAAAGTGTCTGCTCCACAGACTCCCAGATGATGTCTCCTCAAATAGAGGCAATGATTTGCTCATGGCTCTACTTCAGCAGCGGTGAGGAACCTTCCATTAAACAGTAAAGGTTGCACTGTCGGCCTTTAGATTTGATCCAAAATCCAGTGTTACAATTGTAGCCCTTGACAATTTTACTGCTGATCTCACATGTTGTGTTTGGTAGTAGGCAAAGAGGCAAATTGACTTGTATTGCATCATAGATAATACACTTCTCACACATTAAATACTGTTGTCTGAAATTTGTTGTCTTTTGTCTTCAGCCAGTCATGCACAGTACCACTGATTTTTATTATCTGAGACAGTTTCTGCCATTTTGCCTCCAAGTAAAAATTCAAGTGCAAGATGCCATTAGCCTCCGTACATATGTATGTATGTATGTATGTATGTATGTATGTATGTATATCTGTATTTATAAAGCGCTACTTATGTACGCAGCGCTGTACAGTAGAATACATTAATACAAACAGGGTTATTAAGGTAATAGATACATACAAAGTATAACAAGATACAGTTGCAATAAGTTAAGAGTCAAAGACACAAGAGGATGGAGGTCCCTGCCCCGTAGAGCTTACAATCTATATGGGAGGGTAGGAATATATATATAATCCTGCTGTAGATATTAGCTTGATTAAGTGCCTTTACACTGTTTATTTTGATGTCTTTTACCCTTTATCCTTTCTTTCTGTGTTCTTTTCCACAGTTACCCCAAAGTAATGTCTGAAGAGGGCAGGAGGGTTGTAAGGGAGTGGCTGGCATGTTCTACACCTGAACAGGAAGGTCTGATTTGAAATGTTATATATTATCTTTTTCTCTTATTCTCTTTAAAGCCATTGTCCAAAAGGATTTCTATTTTTACCTTTAAGAAGTACTTCCAGGGACAAGTAAACATCCTAGTCTTTATGATTGGCAGAAATGCTCATTAAACTACAGAGGGGCAGTAAACAACACCTATGGGTAGTGCCAGATTTGGCAGGCAAGGAAACAGCCCATTGTCTTTCATTCTCTTGTGTTTCTCTGCACTGACAGGCACTGTATCTGTTTTGGTGCAGGCACAGAACAGATTATGGTGTTGAAATGCTCGAGTATCCATTTTAGTGCCAAAATCTTCTCTGTGTGTCTTCAACCAGGCTAGTGCCATGCCTGTCAGTGCAGAGACAAATACGAGTTGGTGGGCTGTATCTCAGCCTGTGGCCGCACATGAAGAAACACTCCAGAGTAAGCACCTATATACACTTTTTTCAGCACAAGCAAAATAAATATGATGTTGAAAATACATTTTTAATTAAAATAATCAACATTTTTACACTTTTTGTTATTATATAGTAGTAAATGTGAATTGTTTTGCTTTTCCACTCACAAACTCCCCTGCAAGCCAAGTAAGTTTAACTAGAGATAAAAAACCCTTTGTTGTGACTGTCCTGTTTTGGCTTACAAAAAAAGTACCATAAGTACCACATTTGGCCATTATGCTGGTGGTTTAGCTGTGCACTCATAATTTGATTATCTACCTGGCTGGAACCAGGAAATTTAACACATAAAGTATTGCTTGACTTGTTTTGATAAAACAATTGGCAAAATATTTGTTCAGCACAAGCCCTATATACTGAACTTACATTAACAAGGGGTATACTCCCCTTTTAATATACTTCCCATCTATTATACGGTTTAGTTTTTCCTTGATTAATTTCTTGGAGGTGCTAGTTACTTTTAAGCTAAATAGCAACCTTAATTCTTAGGTACCACTGGCAACATTTTTCTTATTAAAGACTTTAAAAACCTCTCACCCATTGTTAAATTATTCAATTTTTTGTGTAGCCTCTGTGCAAAGCCATTATGGAGTAGAAGATGACTGGTGTCTCTCTGTCTTGCAATCATATCAAAGTGAACACACAGGCCTTTTCCCATGGAGTGTGGGTAAGTTTTGCAGTTTGGGATGGTTGGAAGGCAAGGCAAGGCAAGGCAAGGCAAGGCAAGACAAGACTTAGGAGTGATGTGTTCATATTTTTTTTCCAGGTGAAGATATGAGCTCAGAAGGAAGAAAACAACTGGCATTGTATCTAGTATGTGATGAGTTTTTCACCTTTTTCTTAGTTTTGTCTCAACCATAAATTCTTTTACATCCTTTACGCAAGTCATGTGTTTCAGTTTTGCTATTCTGCAGTAATTTATAGGACTCTCTATTTTCAAAGTGCAGTTTGTGTCTTTTTGGCCCAAATCTGAATGACCCTAGTTGTGTCCTACTACCCTACAATCATCATTGCTTTTGTCTGTTTCAGAGAACAAGCAATTATTGTACACAAAATATGCAAATAAGTTATATTCATAAGTTATGTCACAGTCCTATACTAGTTTATCTCTTGTGAGCTGTCCACATGCAGCTTAAACAAGGATCCATGTTGGAAATATTTCCTAACATCCAGGAGATCCCCAGAGAGGTTAGTTATCACTTCTGGTATTGTCATTGACAGCACCTGTGGTATCTAGTGGATAGAGGAGGTTTCTCACAAGTGTTTTAATGCCTGATTAGTAGATAGGTTAGAGAATTACATACATTTATGTCACTTACACCCTAAACTTTTGTTTTCCTTATGACAACTTATCTAAGTTACTAATGTATCAAAGTTGCTCCAGTAGTATTGTTGTGGTCTTAAATTCCCAGTCAGTGCCACAGTAATGCACTTTGTGTTTGTTGTTACTCTTGATTTATTTGTTTACTTTTCTCAACAGGCACAGAGGTATCTAAAGAATTTTGAAGCCACACACTGCAGCCCACTTCCAGCCAGCTATTTTCACATGCCATGGAAGTTATAATGTGGGTGTTTCTGTTCTGATTACCACCAGATTGCTAGTAATGACCACTGTAATTTTTCTGCCCCTAATACTGTGCCTGCCACACCCCATAGCTCTTGGCAGCTAAAAGGAAGAAGAATCATGGCTGCCTTCCTGAAGACTTTATACCTCAAATTTTTTTTAAAACTGAACCCCTTAACAAGTGATGACAAGACCACCATCTTAAGTTCGTAGTCGTGGCTATTAAAACGTGAAAAATGCTGTACAAAATGTCTATATGATGCTTCTGGGTGGAATTCCATTCCAATGTTTTTTTTCTGCCTCAAACTTACAAACTACAGAGCTCTTTGCCATACTGCTGCCCATGCAATCTGCAAGACCTAGCAATTTTAAGAAGAGTAGTGCTGCCCTTTAGTTACCTAAAATGGTACCTTACGCTTGAACAATATTTGGGAGTTAGTAAGGGAGTTAGTGTTAATGTATCATTTTAAAACCACAGTAAATTTGTGGGTCATGAGGTACCTTGATATCGGACAGAGAGCTAAAACCTCTTCAGCATACAATACTATGTGTTTGTGCTAGCATAGTTTTATGCACAATAGATTTTAACAGACTAAGCAGAAACCTAGACTCTGGCATGGCAGTGTATGTGATCTATTTAGACTTTGCTAAAGCATTTGATTACAGTACTACACAGAAGCGCTGTCTTGCATAACAAATAGCATTAACTTGAGGGATGAAAATATAATTTTGCCTCTTTATAGGTCTCTGGTAAGGCCTCATCTTGAGTGTGCAGTGTTGGGCTCCAGTCCTTAAGGATATTAATGAGCTGGAAAAAGTGTAGAGACGTGCAACTAAACTGGTAAAGGGGATGAAAGATTTAAATTATAAGGTTAGACTTTCATGGTTGGGGTTGTTTTCTCTTGAGAAAAGGTGCTTGAGAGCAGAAACAATTACTCTACAGGTACATCAGAGGGCATTATAGACAGATAACAGATGATCTGTTTTACATAAATTCCAGTATAGTGCCCCTTTAAGAGTGACTTGGATGATTTCTTGGACAAGCTAAGATATTAGGCTACAAATATGAGCTAATGATCTTAGTTTTAGTTTAGTATAGGTATGTGTGTACAGGTATGGGATCTGTTATCTGAAAGCCTATTATCCAGAAAGCTTCAAATTATGGGAAGGCCATTTCCCATAGACTCTAATAATAATTCACAATTTTAAAAATAATTTCCTTTTCTCTTTAATAATAAAACAGTACCTTGTACTTGATCCCAACTAAGATATAATGAATCCTTATTGGAGGCAAAACAAATGCAAGGTTTATTTAATGTTTAAATAATTTTTTTTAGTAGACAAAGTTTGAAGATCCAAATTACATTAAGGTCCCTTATCCGGAAAACCCCAGGTCCCAAGCATTCTGGATAACAGATTCCATACATGTATACATTTATTTATAGCATATATATGCCCTGGGAGGATTTGAACTTGATGGACATGGCTGGTAATTGTTTAACCTAAATTAACTATGTTACTATGTTTAACCTCTAGGTCATAAATATATCAACAAGACAATATGATTCTGTGTGGAGTTGTTTGTCTTAAGCTCACAGCTTGTTATTCTGTTTTAAGGAGAACTATAGTGTCAGCCTTATCTCCTAGTATTATATTTCTCCTTTCTTTAAATGACAAAGGAAAAAAATGTTTTAAATCATATTTTACCACCTAAAAATGTCATTATATCAAATGTGTCCATTCATACTCTTACAGGAAATAGTAATACCTGAGTGACAAGCAAAACTCTGCAGCAGCCCGTGTCTGTTACCCTCCCTATGAAATTGCAGTTAGTGGAGCTTCTAGTTTTCTCTAAACTGTGTCCTTATTTACTGTTTTATACACTGTGTCCCAGTATCCTGAATCTAAGGTTGAATGGAGTTTTTGCTGGCGGCAGGAGGGTCACAGCAAAGTACTGTATATATAAGACCTATTGCTCTAATGGCACACAATAAAACGTAAGCTTGAGGAACAAGCTGCAGCTTCTTTAACATTGCTGTCACAGTCTTTGTGCTAATGTCATCAGCCTGGGAACAAACCATACACGCACCGGCAGATATTAGCTGCCGATTGAGACCTATTTGGCAGCTTATCTTCCCATGTATAGGGCCCTCTTGACAGGCTTCCTGACCATTATCTGGCCAAAAATTGGGAAGATGTTGATCAGGCAAGCTTGATTATTCCGTTGGCTCAAGGACAGCATAGGCTCATTTTGGCGACCTCGTCAAATGAGTGAATTTTTCAGTGTATGGCTACCTTTAAGGTGTCCATACACAGGCTGATTCTAACTGCCGATATTGGTCCCTTAGACCGATTCAGCAGCTTATCGGCCTGTGTAGGGGCAATAAAGATGGGCCGAATTAGCCTGAATTCGCCCGATAACGCCCACCCGTAGGTGGGAATATCGGAAGAATATCCGCTCGCTTAACGTGTACCTTTAGGATGGGGTGGGTTTGGTCTGCTATTGCTGTGTGGTGCTGGTCACTCATTGACATCACCGGGTTATGCTAATGAGGGAGGAGCAATGGTTCTGACTGCCAGATATTCAAAAGAGGACGTGAAGGAAAGGGGATGTACTGAAGTTGTTTTTTGGAGAAACTGGATGCAAAGGGTATGCTAAAAAGTGAAATCAAGGTACTGTATATAGTGGTGTGAAAAACTATTTGCCCCCTTCCTGATTTCTTATTCTTTTGCATGTTTGTCACACAAAATGTTTCTGATCATCAAACACATTTAACTATTAGTCAATGATAACCCAAGTAAACACAAAATGCAGTTTTTAAATGAGGGTTTTTATTATTTAGGGAGAAAAAAAATCCAAACCTACATGGCCCTGTGTGAAAAAGTAATTGCCCCCTGAACCTAATAACTGGTTGGGCCACCCTTAGCAGCAATAACTGCAATCAAGCGTTTGCGATAACTTGCAACGAGTCTTTTACAGCGCTCTGGATGAATTTTGGCCCACTCATCTTTGCAGAATTGTTGTAATTCAGCTTTATTTGAGGGTTTTCTAGCATGAACCGCCTTTTTAAGGTCATGCCACAACATCTCAATAGGATTCAGGTCAGGACTTTGACTAGGCCACTCCAAAGTCTTCATTTTGTTTTTCTTCAGCCATTCAGAGGTGGATTTGCTGGTGTGTTTTGGGTCATTGTCCTGCTGCAGCACCCAAGATCGCTTCAGCTTGAGTTGACGAACAGATGGCCGGACATTCTCCTTCAGGATTTTTTGGTAGACAGTAGAATTCTTGGTTCCATCTATCACAGCAAACCTTCCAGGTCCTGAAGCAGCAAAACAACCCCAGACCATCACACTACCACCACCATATTTTACTGTTGGTATGATGTTCTTTTTCTGAAATGCTGTGTTACTTTTACGCCAGATGTAACGGGACACGCACCTTCCAAAAAGTTCAACTTTTGTCTCGTCGGTCCACAAGGTATTTTCCCAAAAGTCTTGGCAATCATTCAGATGTTTTTTAGCAAAATTGAGACAAGCCTTAATGTTCTTTTTGCTTAAAAGTGGTTTGCGCCTTGGAAATCTGCCATGCAGGCCGTTTTTGCCCAGTCTCTTTCTTATGGTGGAGTCGTGAACACTGACCTTAATTGAGGCAAGTGAGGCCTGCAGTTCTTTAGATGTTGTCCTGGGGTCTTTTGTGGCCTCTCGGATGAGTTGTCTATGCGCTCTTGGGGTAATTTTGGTCGGCCGGCCACTCCTGGGAAGGTTCACCACTGTTCCATGTTTTTGCCATTTGTGGATAATGGCTCTCACTGTGGTTCGCTGGAGTCCCAAAGCTTTAGAAATGGCTTTATAACCTTTACCAGACTGATAGATCTCAATTACTTTTGTTCTCATTTGTTCCTGAATTTCTTTGGATCTTGGCATGATATCTAGCTTTTGAGGTGCTTTTGGTCTACTTCTCTGTGTCAGGTAGCTCCTATTTAAGTGATTTCTTGATTGAAACAGGTGTGGCAGTAATCAGGCCTGGGGGTGACTACAGAAATTGATATTGAAATTGAAAATTGAAATTGATAAACCACAGTTAAGTTATTTTTTAACAAGGGGGGCAATCACTTTTTCACACAGGGCCATGTAGATTTGGAGTTTTTTTTCTCCCTTAATAACGTAAACCTTCATTTAAAAACTGCATTTTGTGTTCAATTATGTTATCTTTGACTAATAGTTAACGGTTTTTGATGAGCAGAAACATTTAAGTGTGACAAACATGCAAAAGAATAAGAAATCAGGAAGGGGGCAAATAGTTTTTCACACCACTGTATATCCCCTTCAAGGAAATGGCCCATTCCAATTAAGAAATGGTGAGTTTTCTCTTAAACTTATTTAAGTCGTGGCTCTCTGGATTCTGGGACTGTTTTATGTAGCTGCATATTAAACTGCCTGATCCACTGTAATGTAATTTTTATAGTCTTACCCCTTTTGCCAATTTAGAGGGACATTTGATCACAAATAAAATCAATGGAATGGATGAGTGGTACATAACTTCCCTGTAATTTAACACTAGTTTAGTAATAATAAAAAAGAATATACAGATTATTCCTAGAGTCTGTCTGAGCACACCTATATAATAGCTAGAATAAATGACTATAACAATTGGGAAACAAGATGTTGGACTGGAAAATGGAGAGGATGTTGCCTGTACAAATGAGGATTTCATGAAGAGTAACTTAGCCCCACAATAAATCAGTTTTCTTATAACATTTTCGACTTCCAAGAATAATATGTAATTAGGCAATTGATGGTAGCCCAAACCAGCTCTGAACTAAGCCATAGAATGGGACCTGGCGCTCCAGGTACACTCCCATAGACACACACAGGCCCAATAAGTAGTGACTCAATGTCATCTTACAGCACTGGCAGACTGTTTCTCAAACTTTTTAAAGGGGACCCATCACCCTAAGAAATAATTCAAAATTCTTTTCTATTGTGTTTGTTAAGCAAAATAAACGTCACTTACACTATATAAGTAATATAAATCTTGTTTCCTTCAGTCCTGGAATTACACAATCACAGCAAATAGGCAGGTCTTGTCATTTTGTGAACACTGTTATTAAGGCAAGCTTTGTATCACCCCCAAATCTTGTGTATGTGCCAGAATGGGGGACCAAATGCCCAGGCCCATGCACTGGCTACACAATGAGATGGTTAGGAGAGAGGGGGAAAGTGAGAGCTGATTTGAAAGTTAAAGTACTTGTCTGCCCCGAGGCAGGGCAGGTAATATATGATTGACAGCTGGGGTTTTTAAATGCCTTTATAATGGGTTTGGATGTGTTAATATAAAAATGAATTTAGGTTTTTTTTATTATACAACTTTTTATGTCTGGGTGACAGGCCCTCTTTAAGAGTTTCACAATTTTTTTTGCTGAAACAGGACAGATTCGCTCATCACTAATTCAATGCTCCTATGTCTTATCAGTGATTTGGGATGTGTAAGTTACCTAAACATTGGGACATGACAAAAGAAAACAGAATGACAAGTACATTGTGTTGAAAGACCTGTTCTCTGCCAGTGTTTCTACACCTGTGGTGCCCCTAGCCTTAAACTGAATGCCAATGCAAAATAGCTATACTGAAAGAACATATGAAACTGTTTTATTCTGGTATTTGATATCAAAAGGGCATACCAAGTTGTAAAGTGGGGGAGAGTGGAATTTGAATTTGTCTGGGAGATTTCACATACATCACAAACTATATGGCTCATTCTCACTAGGTGCTAAAACTGGAGTTGTATTGCATTCCAATAAGATACTCTACACATGCGCTTGTGTCTGTTTGCACTCAGTGTGGTGGTTCAGGTTTCGGTACTTGGTGGATATGTTGCATCAGAACCCTGTATATAACAACTCCCTTGACCAGGAATCAAGTACAGTGCTCCCTATAAATGTTGGCTGTTGCACTATATGCATCTAAACAGAATTAAAAAGTAAGTGAACAACATTGTGCCACCCCTTCCTTATTTCTATGAGATAAAGTTTGTATTACATTTCTGTTTATGTGATAGTCCCACTTAACTAAATACTAAGGGCAGGAATGTTGTACATTATATTTTTGGTGTCTGTACCAGCCCAAGGCACCCACAACCCTTTTGAAGGGAACATCTGTGCCTCCAAAAATGCCCCAGTAGCTCCCCATCTTCTTTTCTGCTGATTCCCTGTACATGCTCTGTGCTGCTGTCAGTTACTAAGCTTAGTGACTGACTCACAATATAGTTTATATACAGAATATAAATGTCACAATACAAGACTGTTTAGAATTGTGATGAGTGAATCCTGTCCTGTCCTGTTTTGCTTCGCCAAAAAATTAGCGAAACTACGGAAAAATTCCCAAATCGACTTTTTTTGACCCGCTCAACTTTTTTATGCTACCTTTGGCAGTAGTTTTGTGAAACAGTTTGCCAATGCCAAAATATGGAATTTCGCTGCAAATCCATGCCTGATGAAAAAAAATTTGCCCATCGCTAATTAGTAATTAATTCAGATTCTCTTTACTTGGCAGCTCTGAAGCCAGTACAATTAGCATCAGTATTTAGTAATCAGCCCTGTAGCTTCTGCTTCAATGGTTGATGCACTCCATTTTTTGCTTAATAGTTTGCTACAACCCCTAAGTTTAGCTCCCCAACAGCTGCCCAGATAGGGTTACCACCTTTCTTAACAAATAATACTGGATAGAGGAGAGGGACAGGTCAGGTTTGGGTGGGGTTGTAATGTAAATGGCTGGGGTTGTTATGAAGAAGGGGGCAGAGCAATGATGTGACAGGGCGGCTTGGGATGGATCTGACTAATGGTATAGAATATTTGGTGAGTTATACTGGGATTCTATTCAAAAGATTATTGAAAAAATCTTACCAAAAGAATTAGAACTTAACTCTATATCAATTCTCTTATTGTATGATTCAAAAAAAAAAGGACATAATCTCCAATCCTTTGATTAAGTATATTATTACTATAGCTAAAGCAATTATTCCAAGAAAATGGAAGGATACAGAACCACCGACAATAGCTGAATGGTCGCACCTACTTGAAGAGTCTAAAAACATGGAAGAATCTATTGCGTACAGACACGGAAATATACTGAAACATTTTCAAAATTGGAGATTATGGACTGAATACATAGAAAACAGTTAAAGAACGTATGTTATTCCAATCTATGAGTTGCAACTCCAAAGAAAATCAAAATATAGTAGAGATATACAGTGTTATATAAGAAACATCTTTTTTATGTCTGAGTAATATACTATTTACTGTGAAAAATTGTCTCTAAATCCAATTGCAATAACAGTAATATCATGAGAATGCAAAATCACTGTGTTATGTCATGTTATCTATATGTCTTTAAACTGTAATACTTACCTTTACCCTAACCCTCCTTTTCTTTCTGTACCCCCAAAAACCTGAAAAATAATAAAAAGTTATTTGAAAAAAAAAAAAAAAGAATATTTGGTGAGTTGGGTGGGGGAAGAGCAGTATCAGAGAGAACACAGGCAGCCTCAGAGCAAGAATTTGGGGCGAGCAAGGGGCAGAACAAAAGTTGATTACAAATTTATCAGCAAATATGTTGCTGGTGTAGCACTATTATAACAGTATAAGGCCACACCAGTGGTTTTCACTCAGGGCTGGGCTCTCTCTCTCTTTGTAGTGAGAGGATTATCAGAAAGGTTGTGGTGTAAATTAAGATGAAGAGTAATGGCGCCAGGAATTCTTTAGAAAGTATATTTATTTATGCAGCAACTGAAAAGTAACATCTCACTACACTGTTCAAGTATTACAGTGGTGACAGTGAATGCAATAATATAAGCAATCAGGCAAAGTTATATAATAGCAGGAAACAATGCAATATAATATTTTAACAAAGAATATGAGCAATGCTCTATGGTCTCACCCAGCCAGGCCTGCTGACGGACACTGCCGGTAGAATGGGAATCCTCTCTATAAGTAACACCCTCCTTATCACTGAGGCCCCTATTCTGGGTTGCCAGGCATCAACCTGTGTACAACCAGGGAACTAACCCACTGACCTCCTGTTGGAGCTTTGGACTGCTCAGCTACCCTGACTGACACTAAGTGGGTGCTGACCCACTCCTATAACACAGGCTGGCTAACACTTACTAAAACTAAGAGAGGATTCCTTGGGGGTCTTACCCTCTATGCAGGTAAACAATTCTCTCACTCTCCCAACGGCTGTCTGTAACCGACCCTGTAGCTACCAAGACAACCAGGAAGTCAACATCCTCTTCCTCTTCTCTAGAAATCTGGAAGAAACCATTCTTTCCCAAGAAACAGGGGATGTTGGTCTCTCAAACTATTTACAGATAGGATGAACTAAAGATAAAGTGACACCTACTCGTAAGGTGTCAAATAGCTTATAGCAAATAGTTGCAACCCTGAGGGTTACACTGGTAAGTTTGTAATACCAGCTCCAGCCTTGGCTGCTATTTTACCCACCAATTGGTAACCCTATGTCCAGGGCACGCTGAGCATGTGAGTGTCACTGACATTTCTAACAAAATTCAAGATGGGGAGTTCATGTGAAAACTGCAAAGGCCTGGATCATTACTGTAATAGAGATGCAGAACCTTTAGGCTGGCGCAATAAGCTAAGTATATAAAATATGGCATCGTAATGACAGAGCAGCTCCTGCCTGGCGCCCCCCATTCGTTGCGCCCTAGACAGCTGCCTCTTTTGCCTACCCCAAGTTCTGGCCCTGCTTTTGAACTGGACCCATCATCAGAAACTGGGTCCTCACTGCAAGTCTCATACAACAAAGGCTGAGAACTTAGAGATCAACTATACCAGTGATCCCCAACAAATGGCTCACGAACAACATGTTGCTCACCACCCCTTTTGATCCCAGTAGGTGTCCATTTTGAAATTTCTGCCTTAAAGGTAAACCTTGGAAGCGCAGAGACAGTTTTATTCCAATATGAGCCTCCTTCCAGCCAACTGTCCACGTGGGCTACCAAATAGCCAATCAAAGCCCTTATTTGACATCCCCAAAGAACTTCTTTCATGCATGTGTGGCTCCCCAAGACTTTTTAGATCTGAATGTGATTGGGAAACCCTGCTTTATACCATTAGAAATTTTAGCTGAAAAACTACTCGGACTTTAAAAATTGTGGGGTGGGCTAAAAGTGGGGAGAAAGCATGAGAAAACAACAATAACTAAAATCATGTTTTAGTCAGCCCAGGTGCAGTCACAAAGGGGCACATTCATCAAAGTACGATTGAGTCCGAATACAATTTTTTTTTATTTTTTCTAAGCTTTAGAACTGTGTGTATTTTTGCAATTTTTTCGTTAATTTGTGCTACTTTTCCGTATTTCCGACAATTTACGCAACAATTGTATATGTCGAAGAGTACGCAAGTTTCAGATTAATTCAAGCTTCGGTATCGTGACTTTCCTTGGGCCAGGTTGGAGCTGCTAAGTGCCATTGAGTCCTATGGGAGGCTTCCAAAATCATACGTTGAAGGTTCAAAGTCAAAAAGGTTTTCGCACCGTTTCCGATAGTTCGGATATGAAAATTTTGTGACTATCAGAAATGATCGGATTTCGTGATTCGGATTCGTACCTTAGTGAATATGGCCCAAAGTGTCTTGAGTATGCAGTTAAGCACTAAAATCTGCTCCGTGTGCCTGTTTCTGGCCCGAGGCAATGGCTCCGGGTGCAGGCACAACAATAAGCTTTTTGGAGCATGGGGTGGATTCTCTGCCTGTGTTTATCTGCAGGCTCTGAATCCACCCTGTGTGGCAAAATAAGCTACACCCATGGCTGGATCCTATCCCTTATGCAGAATGGCAGCTAGCAGCAACATTAGATTACATTTTGTACATGAAACAAAGAATTCACCTAACCCCATGACAGGAGGTTGATAAAGGCAAATCATACCACACTTACCAAGATTTTCTTTTCCTGGACTATAACATTTCAGTGGGCACCAATGGTGACAGGGAATTAACCTTAGCCCACTGCCAGTTGAAGGCTAGGAAAATACTATTTCCTCTTTACACCCAATGGCAACATTAAAGTTTTAAAAATGCCTACAGCCGTTTCTACAATTGTCGCTGGACTACAACTCAGAAATCTGCAACATATATTAAAAGCCTAATGCATGGTGGTAGTTGTAGTTCACAAACATTTGGGTAGCCAAGCTTAAGAAAAAGGGCTCAATGACTTGGGGTTAAAAGTCATTACATTTTTTTTAACAATGCAGTATGTATGTATGTATGTATAACTTTATTTATAAAGCGCCACAAGGGTACGCAGCACTGTACAGTCTTACAGAATACAAAATTCCATCTGTTATTCCATCTGTTACTTGCATCATATCCTGCCTTGTTGCATCCTCTTTGCTGAATAATGTCCACAGGTGCAAAGGAACTGTAATAAAAAAAACCTGCCTCGTGTTGTTACTTCCAAGGCTTAGCATGTTGCATCTACACAGCTAAATTGCACCTCATTATTCATTGCACTGGAAGTGATGCAATTTAAGCCTATATTGTTACCAGCAAAGTGAAAATACAAATTGTGCACAGTTTTACCTATAGAGACCCAAACAGGGTGAAACCTGAGGCACCTGAAATTATCTGGAAAATCATTCTGTATTGCAGATAAAAAATGCAGATTGCTTACATATTTTGCACCTTGAGCTTCCAACATAGCTTAGTAAAATAGTGCTTCTGTGACTGGCAGAATCACCGTACTTTACCAGCAAACATCCTGTAAATAGTTTATTTTAGATGTTATAGTGCTCGTTCTGACTAACTGCTTGCATATAATATTGGAAGTGAGCACTCAGTTTGTTCTAATTAGTATAATTAACATAGATATTCCCTAAGATATTTTCACCCTCAGCTCCTTGCCGCTGATTCTTAAACAGGCTGTTGCTTATATAGAAAACCTCCTCCACTGTAAGTAATACCCTCCAGTGCCAAGAATATGCACAGACAAGTCTCCATGTGACATTGTTCTAATACAAGAACCCTTCATGATTTTCTCTTTCCTTCCCATCCAGTCCTTAAAGAACAATCAAGATGATTGCATCATGGGTTGAGCCAGCTGAACATAATAATGACTATTCATATTATCTGACTTGGCAAAAGAGCTGGAGGTTACTCCTCTATCTGAGCAAGTGAAGGTCACAGGACTGGTTAATAAGATAGGTCTGTAAAAGGTAAGTGAGTCATTTTAGCAAGATTGAAGTCTCTGTCTTCTGAGCTTTAAACTGCTGCTCCCACATTCCTCAGCTAGACCCATTCATCAAGTTTTTTTTCTGGGTCCATGTAAGGGTATATATTCATGGGCTTTTCAACTTGCATTTGATGGCTGGTGGATTTTCATGTGTTCCACTACAATCCCGCACAATGCAAATGCAGGTGAAATCCCCCATGTGTTGACATTATATGAAACAGAGGCACTGTATACATGATCAGTATTCCGGTCAATTCATACCTGCTTTCCTCTGCATTGGAAAGCACATAAAAACACTGCATGGGAGCACAGTTATGGATGCCCACTTTTAGTTCTTGCATAATTATTTGACTGCTGCCCATGCAATGCTGGTTCCAATTTTGACTGCATTATGTATTTGTTATACTTGCAACCTCTTAAATAAATCCCTTCCCCAGAAATAGGATCAAGATCTTTGGTTTTGTATTGTGCTGTCGCAATAAGCAGGTTAGCTTTTTTTATTGTACCTCTACTTACAGATGGAAAGTCCGGGACTAGAACTGAGCATCTCTTCTTTTGATGACAAGGTGACATTTCTTTGCTTCTTTATCCACGATGTGCATAAATAGTGTGCTTGACCATATGAGTGACTTGGAGCAAACACATACTGTACCAGGTTAAAAATAGTTTTTATGCTTTTTTTTTTTTTTGTATTCAACCTATTAAAGAGAATACAAATTGTGGGGCAGACTGCATCCATACAAAAATATGGAATTGATTTTTTAACTTACTAAAATAAGTCAGTTGCATGTTGCTAATGTTGTAGCAATATTTGGCCATATGTGGGGGCCTAACCCAGCTAGAAGACTGTGATTTCTGGGTACTAAGCTCCTTGCTAATAAGTGCTGCAGAATAGTATGGGAGCTTTTGGGATCAGGGCTGCCTCTTTGTTTGAGCTGTTTTTCTACTAAATACAAACTGAAAATGATAGGCTTTATTATGGTTTTTATTCCAAGAAGTAATTATTAGCAGTTAGTTACCTCCAAATGATGAAATGCAGTGAGACTAATGAAAGCAGAATCTTGATTGAATAGTCAACAATTTAAAATTGAGAAATAAAGCTTCATATAAATATTCTAGTTTGCTGCTAAGAATCCAGTTGTAATGCAATTTCTAGCATAGGTTTGGCCAATAACTTCTCTATGCAGGTATTAAAAAGTCTGTGTATGTGCCTTATCCTTACCAAATATTTATTCTGCAGATGAAAATTCCACAGATGGATGGAACAGAATGTGATGCATCAGATGATAATGAGGTGAATATCTGTATCAGGTGCTAGGCTAATTAGAATCTCCCAAACTATGGGGGAGCAGAGGCAGTGGGACTTAAGAGAATGTCCATTAACTCTCCTAGATAAACCTGAAAGCCCAGCTTGAAGGTCATTTAGGGGGTGATTTGGGGGTGAATATGTATTTGCTGTCCTAGATATTCTTCTTAGGGATTCACCAACCATGTGTATGTTGTACTTAAGAATAGAACATACGTATTCTATTCTATATTTGCAATATGTATTTTATTTATCTTACTAAAGTTGAAAGAATTGCGCTGGTTGCTATGGGTTACAGTACTCCAGAGTAAAATTACATTGGGGGGAATGCACAAAAGTGGAGTAAAACTAAAACTGGAGTATGAAAAATTATTGGAGTTAAACTGGAGTTAAAAGAACATCTCACCCAATTTGTGAATAAAGTTTTATACTTTGTTACGAAACTGCAAGTTTAATTGTTGTTTCACAGTGAATTTGAAATACCAAACTTCGTATTTAGAGTACAACTTACACCAATCTGAGTTATTCACTCCGTTTTGCTGTCGTTAGTGTCCTAGTTGAAAAGATGGAGTTAAACTGATAACTGCTTTAGTTGACAATTTTGTTTTTTTTTAATAATTTTGGAGTTTAAGTGAAGGAAAAAAATGTTTGCAGTTCAGACCATTGCGAGTCTGGGATTTAATGGTGTAAACGGACATTTAACTCCAATTTAACAGCAGATCTTTTGATACACCCCTCTGTCGGTTGCAATCTTATACTGTTTCCCAAGCTATGAACCATGCTTCTGGCTCTGACTTTGTTATATAGCCTTCAAAGTATACAGAAGCTTAAATAGGGCACACAATTATCAACACCAATCAAATACTGGTAATCTGGAAACATTTAACATGGGAAAGTATTCATCACAAACTCTAAAATTGGCAGTATCTGCACATTCAACTTTAAAGACTAGGCTGAATGTACTTTTTGCCTATTGTAAGGGTTTTATTTCTTGCACTCAGACAAAATCTGAAATTGAAAGTAATTATTTGTATACTCCTCGGGGTACAGTCAAACCAAATCAATTGTCCACTGAGAAGCATTTGCACAAATAATGCCCTGCTTATTAGTATCGGTATTTTACAGCACTGGACTGTTTATGCCAAGTCCCCAGTTTCTGTAGTGCACATAATATGTATGGTCTTTGTGTTACACTCCTTTTATCCATATTGACCATCATTCTGGACTGCCAGAACCATCTAGAGTAGAAAAGTCACCCCACCTGGCCCTTAGCTGGGCTTATCTATCCACAGCCATGGGTCCCTTAGAGCAGTGATCCCCAACCAGGGGCTCGTGAGCAACATGTTTCTCCCCAACCCTTTGGATGTTGCTCTCAGTGGCCTTAAAGAGGTGCTTGTTTTTGAATTCTGGGCTTGGTGTCACTTTTTGTTTGTATTAAAACCAGGTGTATTGCTAAACAGAGCCTTCTATAGGCTGCCAGTCAACAAAGGGCTAACAAAATAGCCAATTGCAGCCTTTATTTGGCATCCCCAGGAACTTTTTAAATGCTTGCATTGCTCCCCAAGTCTTTTCACATGTAAATGTGGCTCACAGGTCAAAAAGGTTGGGGATCCCTGCCTTAGAGCTTGACAGATTTGGTTACAAATACTATAAACCATGAATGGTAACTTGTTTTTATTTCTATGCTCTCCAATTATCCACTGATTACTAATCTTTAACAGCACTGCTCTTCAGTTATTTACACTTCTACAATATATTTTGTGTTATAAGGTATCTACAAATAAAAGCCATCACTATCGACTTGGTCCTGATAACCTTGATGACACTCTGGAGTACATGCCCTTGTGTTGTGACCCTGTTCAAGAGCTGGGGTGTGATAATTCCCTAATACCTGCCTCCGGATGAGATTTGGTTGCAGCCACTCATGATCTTTTGTAGATTTTAATACTGTACAATAATGTTAATAAATAAAAGTATGTGGTATTCCTGCATAGTTCACTGACTTATTAAACCAAGTTACCTCTAATACAGAATTTCCCCTGAATAGGCCACAAAGATTCTTTTAGTACTCACCACAGGGAGCTGAACAACACTCCAAAGCAACCTGCCTTCCACTTAAATGACTGAAGCACTTGAGATAAAAACCTTGTGTTGTGTTATATTATTCAGCAGATGTTGGCTAGCTAGTATACACATCAATACATGTCATTCAGTAAGCACAAGAGGCAACTTCTGTATATTTTAATCTGAAAGTGTTAAATGCACAATTATTATATACTGTAATGTTCCTTGATTAGGAAGTAAGAACATATATTGCAGGCTCTCTTAGCATTATCGTTCTGCAGGTCTCTGGTAACCAAGTGGGTAAATGCTCTGCAAATGTTATCACTGTAGTGAGAGAGATGCTCTGAAGTTCTCTAGTCAGTAAATAAAGAAGAGCCATGCATGTTGGTAAATCCATATAGGGCTTCCAGAAAAAAAGAATTCAGGCTATTACTGGGTCTTGAGCTATTGTTTTGTAGTATAATCATATATGTTAATATATTGTGTCACATATCCCTTTGTGCTTTGTGACTTTCATGGACTAGAATGCATTTAGTCCCAGGGGGTTTTGTACAGGTACCTAGTTCAGCTGGTGCTGATGCAAAGTCAGCACCCTCTGAATATCAGACTTGGATCAGTGTTCTGCACCTGTCCGCCCCCACAACATCCATTCTTGTCCTAACTCCTTCAGAGTTAAATTGTTGAACTGCACAAGTCATATAAAAGTTGCTCGTGGTGGATGCCGTTCTTCAAGTTCCCTGTATAAAGCTGTGTTCTCTCTTTGCAGCTTCCATAGTCGTTCGCTCTGCATAGAAAGCTCCTGCATATGAACAAAAGTATTCTCTGCTATTACAGTGCTGATACAAAATCTCCATCCCTAGCTCACATAGACACCACAACCTCTGTAATAAACCCATAGGCAATATCTGGCTCTAACAAATTCTCTGCATTCTACTACCAGTCACTTCATGCATTTAGCTAGAGACTCTGCATTTACCAACTCTTACAGGCATGGATATTAATAACTGTAGTAGCCCTAATGTGCAATTTGCCTTAGTCGCCTCTACTGGAAAAGGATTACACATTATTCATTATTACATGAAAGGCAAACCAAGTTATGCCAGTTTTTCATCATAATTTAAAGTCCTCCATTGCTAAAATGAGCTTTCAATCCCTGACCCATTTTTAATCCACTTATACATTTGAATAATAGTCATAATGACCAGCACGGAACTCTATATTAAAATGCAGAGATTTATTTAGACAACTTACATTACAAAGCGATAGTTCAGACTAACAATGTCTTTCTCAAGTCTTCATCATAATACAATTAACAGGAATAAAGTGATATTTAAAGGTAAAGCATGGCCACGTAACCCTATTGGGTAAAGTCAAATGACTTCCTCTCGACTTGTTTGAATATTTAAAGTACATGTTTAAAGGTAATGTTACTTATTAAAGGGAAATTAAACTCAAACATTCAAGCAAGGCGCAAAGAAGTCCACCACACCATATACTTACCCTGTTGAGAAGCTCATTTTGGTATTTAAGGGTGTTGAGAGTATCACACGTTGTTGTAGTGCAAGAAGGATGTCTTCGTGAAACCTATGGCAGCACAAAGATAAAGGTTTTTTTAATAAGTATTACTACTTCTTATTCGGGCAAGAAATATATCTACAGAAGATGGGAACCAGTATGGGTACACGCTTTGCACCCCAATAAGCCACCTTTTACACCAAGCCTCTGACGTACCTCCGCTACATAGACAACATAATCTGGACACATGGGCGTCCGCAGAAAATTTTCCAAGGGGGGGCAAGTAAGCTAGCATCATCCTGCAACAGATAAATATATATATATTTTTTTTTTTTTTGCAGGATGATACTAGGGGAGGCTAAATATGGCCCATACACAGACTGACCTACAGCTAATGTGACACTTAGTGGATTCACTGCTGACGTAAAAAGTTAACCTCCCAACTACCTCTTGCCGTTCCCACTGACTCCCAGGAATACTGTACAAAAGTGTGGGTGGGGGTGCTTTTTTTTTTTACCCTAAAATGTTTAGTATTAGTAGTAAAAGTATTCATACGCGCACTTCTGTTAGGGGATCTGCAAACATTTGTGTTTGGGATCAGTTAGCTTAAAGGGGTAGTTCGCATTCGAATTCTTAATGGCTTAATTTTTAATGGTTTTTCAGTTATTTAGCTTTTTGTTCAGCAGCTCTCCATTTGGTATTTCAGCAGCTATCTGGTTGCTAGGGTCTTATTTACCCTAGCAACCAGGTAGTGATTTAAACAAGAGATGGGAATATGAATAGTTAAGGGGCCTACTTGGAAAAATAAGTAATACAAAATTATAATAATAATAAAATTGTAGCCTCGCAGAGCAATATTTTTTGGCCCCCATTTGAAATCTGTATAGAGGCAGAAGAGAAAGGCAAATTATTCAAAAAAATTAATTAGGAAGACCAATTGCAAAGTTGCTAGGAATAGGCCATTTTATAACATACTAAAGGTTAACTTAAAAGTGAACCACCCCTTTAGATGTGTTTATGTTAGTTTTATAGCAAGAAAGGCAGTGGGTACTGACTCCCCATTATATACAGTGAGATGCAGTCCGTATTTACAAACCCAGCACATTATATGCCATGAGGAGCAGTGGGTACTGATGGCAGATATTCAGGCCCTGGCACTATAACACTGGCACTGATACACAACATTGGCCCCACTGTAACTTACTATAAATGAACAAAACAATGACAAAAAAAAAAAAAAAATAGTAAGTGCAAAAAACAACAACAAATATATAAACACACAATGAGCTTTTTCAGAGGGAAAGAGTTAACTTACCCTCCATGTGTTAGGGTAGGGGATAGATTATAAATTAAACAATTTAATGTCAGCTAGTGATTCTTTAGAACTGTATAGTACCTGTGGGATGAAAACTGCAGCAAAAGTTGAGAGTTGGTTCTCAGGTAAAGTTACAGGGGCAGATTCATCTTTTCAGTCTTTATTTCTGTTTCCAGTTTGCAAAATCTCCCGATCCCTGTGTGCATCTGTGCTCTGATTGGTCAATTTTACTGTCTGTCAAGGAAGCTGTGCTCTGATTGGTGAATCCACAAGAAGAAAGATCCAATCGGAGCACAGCAAAAACGGGCTTGAGGGGAAAGTGCAGAAACGGAGTAAGGTTTTTGTTTTTTTTGCTACTTTTCCAGGGGGGGGCAAGTGCCCCCTCTTGCCCCCTTCTGTGGACGCCCATGTCTGGACAGGTACTGAACAAGAACTCATTCAGTTTCACAAACAATTTCATGACTTTCACCCAACTATCAATTTAAAACTGAACCACTCCCCTACTCACATTCACTTTCTAGATACAACCATTCATATCAGGGAAAATAGTTTACAAACCACCATATATCGAAAGCCAATGGATAAACTTTCTTATCTCATGTTTGATCGCTTTCACCCTGACCACACTAAACACTCCATCATCTACAGCCAGGCTCTACGTTATAATCGGATATGTTCTGACGCTACTGAAAGGGACCACCACCTAAAGACACTCAAAGCAGACTTCATTAACAGGGGGCTACAACCCAAGAATTGTGGATCAAAACATCCATACAGCCACCAAGATTCCCAGAAGTCAACTTCTGCAATACAAACAAAAAACAGAAACAAATCAAATTCCTCTAGTGGTCACATAAAATCCCCAGCTAAAGATCCTCAGAAAAATAGCCAAGGATCTACAGTGTACACTTCACAAGAATGAGAGGCTCCAAAACATATTCCCAGACCCACCACTTCTGGCATTCAGGCAGCCCAAAAAGACTAATAACAAGAAGTGCCTTGACACAACCCAACAAAAATGGAACTTATCTCTGTGGCAAAAAACAATGCAAAACCTGCCAACACATCTGTACATCAGACAAAATACAGATTCCAGACACATTAGATGAATTCAGCATCCATGGCCAGTACAACCGTTCTTCTTCCAACGTGGTGTACTTAATACAGTGCATTAGATGCCCAACAGGAGGACTGTATATAGGAGAGACTGGTCAAAGCCTGAGAAAGAGAAATACACACCACTGCTTTACCATAACGAATAAAAAACTGGACACACCAGTAGGGAACCATTTTAACAGCCCTCACCACTCCATAAACGATTTAAGAATCTTGGTCTTTAAGAGAAAATTTAAATCAGAGAATGAAAGGAAGTAATGGGAGTAAAAATTAATGAAAACTTTCAACTCTCTGGAGAAGGGACTGAACCTGAGCCTTGGATTTATAGCAAATTGTATAGATTAAGAACTGCCTCCACCAAGCCAGAAATACAAACATCTGTAGAGACACTGGGCCAGTTAATCACATGGAATTCCTTTTAGGGCTCTGGCACACGGGGAGATTAGTCGCCCGCGACAAATCTCCCTGTTCGCGGGCGACTAATCTCCCCGAGTTGCCATCACCTGCTATCCCACCGGCGAAAGTGTAAGTCGCCGGTGGGATGGCACACGCGGCGGCGCGATTCGCCGCCGCGTGTGCCATCCCACCGGCGACTTACACTTTGGCGCGATTCGCCGCCGCGTGTGCCATCCCACCGGCGACTTACACTTTCGCCGTTGGGATGGCAAGTGATGGCAACTCGGGGAGATTAGTCGCCCGCGAACAGGGAGATTTGTTGTGGGCGACTAATCTCCCCGTGTGCCAGAGCCCTTACTTCACACTTCATTAACTTACCCTAATTTATATCAAGCCACTTTAATCCACATTATCTTGTTATCTGTTTGTCCCTTGCAGACCCCCTTTATATGACTTTGTTAACACCTTCCACACAGATATTCCTTTTTTCTGGTTATTTGATCTATGAGCTGAATGTTGTATATATATCAGAGAACACCACAGCTTCATTGTAATCAGCTTGAAAAAGGAACTAAAATGTTCTGAAAGCTGGCTATGATTATCTTAGTTAGCCAATAAAGGTATCACTATCCACTTTTGTTATTTTTTATTTCAAAAGGGTTACCCTGTAAACATTTTGACTGTCTAGCATGGTACATCACCTTTTCCTGCATTAATAAAAAGTATATAATACCATTAGCAGAATATCCAGTTTATCAATTATCCATATAATGTGTTGGAGAGTCAGAGTAAATTTAAGTTGCTTTCACTATGGTAAGTTCATACATCTAGGACATGTGCTCCAGTTACCAAGTCTGTATTCTAACACAAACATGACAAGAAAATGTAATGAAAGAACTAAACCTTTTCTGGGGGAGAAATAAGATAGCTTAGGAATCTGTTGACTTCCTGGATTTGAACCATCAAGGAAGAGCCAAGAAGTGGTGGAGGTGGTACCATAGGTAAGTCCTAAGAAAAAGAATAAAAATAAGACCATACAGAAACAAGATAAAAATATAAAAGCCATTGAGGTACATGCAAAGTTTACAAACAATGCCATAAAAGTGATTATATTAAAGACCAATTTTCCCCTTTATATTTTCGTTACCTTTTTCTTGGTTTCGTTCCAGATAACCACCCATCTATTAACCATATTGCTTAATTATGTTGCTCATTGCCTGCTATTCTCACTGATGCTCTGTGGTTACTCTGTTAAGGAGGGTTTGGCATTGCAACTGCTGCAGGCCGGACTGCTATTTCAAATACACAGAGGCCCAAATAGCCCCCCACCAGCCCAAAAAATAGTGACTGTCTATGGCATTTGCCAAAACCCACAGATTGCCAGTCTGGGTCTGATCTTTAGAGAAAGATACAGCAGAGCTTGCACAAAGTTTTATCAAAGAGCAGTCACCTGGTAATACATTTTCAAAAGGGTGTAAGCAAACATGGCTAAATTGTCTATAAATGAGCACAAGTCTATGTCAGAAGCGTGTGCATTACCATGTCACACTGTAGTTTCTTGTGCTGTTCTGCCTCACGTAGTTTGTCTCTGTACCATTCCCGGGCTTTGTCCACCAATTGCAGCCCATCTAGCAATGCATCTCGCTCCTGCTCTAACTCCTTCATACGACGTAGCTGTAACAAACATTAAAGGTTATCCCTGAGATTCAAAATAGCACAGGGATTCAGACAATTCATCTCTATCGAGATATAATACTAATCTGAATAATAATCAGAAAAAGAGAGAAAAGGGAGAAAAGTGAAATGATGGAGACATTTAGGTAAAGATAGCCACATTAGCAGGGTCTACTGTAAAATCACATTTTATTGGATTATTCCCCTTTAATAGTTGGTTGTTTTTTACTGATTACTTTATGATTAAGGGCACATTAGTTATTTCATTTAGTTATGTTTTACTTGTCATGGTACCAGTTTGCAAGGCAGTGTACCCCTACACCGGAGCATAAAAAGGCTGCTTAAAAGATGGCACTGTTTATACTATTTAGTTAATATGGGTTTCCCATCCCAAGAAAATCCTGCATTTGTTACAGATCATTAGAATTCATTTTTTATTCATTGCAATAAATTTATTCTACAGTTATGTTGTGATCTATATAGTCAGAGCATAGTTTGTCAACTTCAAAAATTATAAGGGGATGTAGTTTTTGGCTTATTTACTAAGGGCAAGGGGACACAGTGTTGGCTCCAAAATGCTTCAGGCAGTTGGCCTTGTTGTAAAGTGGTTGTTCGGCTTTGAGTTAACTTTTACTATGATGCAGAGAGTGATATTCTGAGACACTTTGCAATTGGTCGTCATTTTTTATTATTTGTAGTTTTTTTAGTTATTTCATTTTCAGTTCAGGAGCTCTGTAGTTTGGAGTTTCAGCAGCTATTTGGTTAATAGTGTCCAAGTTTGGATAAGAGACTGGTATATGAATATGAGAGGGCCTGAACTGAAAATAAAGTAACAATAGCAATGAAACTGTAGCCTCACAGAACCATTGAAGAATAAAAGCTGCTCTGAAACAAAGGGAGGGCAATTAATATTAATACCCTTGGTAAGAAAATTAAATATTGGAGAGGTAAGCATACAAAAACTTTTGGCCATATAGTATTTATATGAGTATAGTAAGTACCAGACTTCAATCACAGCATTTGCAAGCTGCTATTTCTTTGCCTACATTGCATCACTCTGCCCCTCCCTGAGGACCCTGCAGCGTATCAGAAGAAAACAAAGTTAACATTTACTTCAAATCCCCTGAGTGTATTGTCTTATTTAACACCGAACTGTTCTTCAGAGAACCCAGCATCCATATCTATTTTCTTATATTAGGGAGTGCATGGCCTTTGGAGTGTTTATATATATATATATTATAGTCCATAGGGTGCACACCATTTGCAGCAACAAAACCTGGGTGCTAGTACAAAAAAAATGCACTGGAACAAACATGTTATGCTTTGTTTTTCACTACAGATGAAGGTTTCTGTGTGAGACTGAAACATCAAGTAATGAACCTTTCTATTTTTGCATTTACATTTTGCTCACAATTCTTTAAATCCTAGGAGTGCTGTCCTTGTTCCAGTATATATATATTTATATAGTTCACTACAGAACATTCAATAGGCAGTGAGGCAAAATGAAGCCACCATTCAACAAATAAATAATATTCATGTAACTAATAATTAAAGCTTTAAAAACAAGTAATATGACCCATGAGATTTGCTCTGGTTTTAGATTCAGTAGTTGTTTTCTGCATTCTTTCTGCACAGTTAACTATTTGTTTTTGGCAGTGCACACTGGGAACATTTACAACAGAAAGGCAGATTTATGCTAGGGTACATATTTAGATACATGCAAGGACAAATCTAGGGGCACAGATTTACTTTTTATTTTCTCACCATCTTTTAGTTCCTGCTTATATGGGTGAATCAGTGCCAAATATGGGCTGTAACCAATGCTTGCTTCCTTCCCAATCCCTGAATTTTTTCTCCATAAAGCACCTAAAGGTGCATTGCCTGTTCATTAAGGATTCTGACAGGAGAAACAAGTAGCTATTAGTAACTGTGTATAGGAAGCAATGTCTGTGGAGTATACATGCTGACTCCATAAAACATGTGTGTTGCAGTTATATAACCTAAAGGTGTAACAGGGAACTTGGATCTTGCTATATGTATCCTCTTGCCCAGTTTTAGTTATTAAGGTGCCTTATTAAAGGAAAACAATACCCCCAAACAATGTAGGTCTTTGCATAAAGCAGCTTATATTTAAAGCCCTTCTTCATCTACATAAACAATTTTCATAAAAATATACTTTTTTAGTAGTATGTGTCTGAGTAACCCTAGATAGAAAATTGCCATTTTAAAGGAAAAGTAACACAAAAAATTTTTAAGTAAAAAAGATATTCTACCCTGCACCAATAACTGCCCTATCCTGCAAACCACTTAGTATTTTAAATGCTTTAATAGAAAATACCTGCTAAAACTTGACTTCCTGTCAATTAAACTACGGTGATACGGCGAAAGAAGGAGCAGCATCCACTATGCGACGATCGATTGATCGAGCCTATCCTGACTCCTTCCTATACAGAAAGAAGGCTAGGCTCGATCAATCGATTGTCACATAGTGGATGCAGCTCCTTCCTTCACCGTATCGCCGTAGTTCAATTGACAGGAAGCCAAGTTTTAGCAGGTATTTTCTATTAAAGCATTTAAAATACTAAGTGGTTTGCAGGATAGGGCAGTTATTGGTGCAAGGTAGAATAGCTTTTTTACTTAAAAAATGTTAGTGTTACTTTTGCTTTAAGTACTAAGGGCTGCCCCATGGGATCATAGTAGTCACAGTGCACACAAACACACCAGGGGCACACATACATGCTAGGCTACATCAGCCTACTAATGGATATAGTCCTGTCTTTTGCTCCCACGCTGAGGGAGCACACAGATGGTGGGTCAAGGGAAAAGGGCAATATTTACTGATATATTCCAGTTTGGTACGATTCTTTAATAGGCCACCTAATATAAATCTGTTGGTTAAGTATTTATTCTGGAGGCCAAGAATCAGCCCATATGCTGGCATCAGCCTTCTTCTTTGCATGGGTGCGGCACACGCGGTATTGGCTCTGAAATGCAAACCCTCATGATTTTGCCCAATAATTTTAAATGTGCTTAGTTTAAAAAATTGAATCCTATAAAAAGTATTAAAATGTATTTAAATTGTATAGGGCTTCAGTAAACTACTGATAGACATTAACTGGGACTTATTTATAAACATTGGGCAAATTTGCACCTGGGTAGTAACCCATAGCTACCAATCAGTGATAAGCTTTATTTAGCCATTTGATTGGTTGCCATAGGTTAATGCGCATGTGCAAATTTGTGCCCAGGGATTATAAATGACCCCAATGCAATATTAAGAAAGAAAACAATAGACAGAGGGATAAAGAAAGCAAACTATGCACTGACAGGATCTAGACATGCTGTATGAGTGAAGAAGGGAGATAACCAATGCAGTTAGCAGATAGATAGTTGCAAAATAAACAGAGACAGAATAATATCTACTTAAGTGTCAATCATTTCTTAGACACTTAAAGTATTTTCTCCAGTTAGGGACTCACCCATAAGTAGAACGTCAAGGCCTCTCTGCTGCTTTGCAGGGGGAGGATGAGGATGGTGTACGCTGCTACAGCCATGGAACATATGAACTGGGAAAATTAGGTATATTTGTGCCTGCATATGATTCAGGGGATGTATTCACTAATGTCTTCTCATTATATAAATGTGTATGTGCCTGTGTTTAAATGTCTCAAGTGAGTGTGTATGTGTGTGTCACCATGTCCCTCAGTGTCTGTAAGTTAGTGCATAAGTGTGTGTACGCACACACAAACACATGTATATGTGTATCAGTAGGTAACTTTTAATCTTAAAGGGATTTTTATCTAATCCATATATCATATATAAAACTTATTATATTAGTGCTATACATATATACACTACAACCTTATGAGCAGGTCACCATCTGACTCTTGGGTGTATATGTGGCTTCCCTGTGGGAATGTATAGGTGTGTCTCATTAGGCATTTACAGTTTATGCTATTCCCACCCTCTTGTCTCCACCCCTCTCTCTGTTCTGTCCCTCTATTTGTCCCAGTCTTTCTCTCACACCCACGTATAGTTTCCAGTTTCTGATAACACTGGCTTTGATTTCAGACCCATTTTTGAACACCTTTCCCTCTTCTCTGCATTTTAAATTTTGCGTTACCTTTCTGTTGTGAAAATACACTCTGTCCTTTTCTTGATACTCTCTCCTTGCCCTTCTCTTCCTTTCTTGCATTTAATATACCCTACCTCTCTGTATAATCCTTCCTCCACCTGTTTTTCTTGATTCCTTTTCTTCTGTTTGTGGTTTGCCTTTAGTGTGTCTCTCCCCGCTTAGGAAAGCCGCACTGACTTGTCTGACTGTTGCTCTCAAACAGCAATCCCATGTGAATAGAGAAGGTATGTGAACTGACACTCCCTCTTCTCTCTCTCTCATTCTATCACCCTCTCCCTCACCCCTCCTTTATTCCTCTCTCTTACTGACGGTCCGAGTCTTCTAACCCACCAAACTATGACTTAATTTATCTATATATTACCCCATTCTCCAGGTGCAGAGAAAAACTGTAGTAAAAGACAAACAGTGAAAGTATGGAAAGGCAAATAAAGTGGGATAATGGAGGAGCAAACAACAAAAAGGCAGTGGCTAGGCAGGTGCCAGGGGAGGGCTGTTTTGTTACTAGCACATTCTGTTAGTGGAAAATATTAAACAGATCCCATCCCTGATGCTTGGGACAAAGACAACATGACCATTAAAAAAGATGACCAATCCAAAATCAAAAGAAAATTGTATGGCAATTATTAAATCCAACGTATTAACGAAATATGCACCAAAAATTTCCTAAAAGTATCTCAAAGAATCATATTTATGGAACTAGAAAAAGAAAGAGCAAGATTTCTGGGACAGAATAATGGATTGTGAATCAAGAACCACAGAAAAAACAAAATTCCCAAAAATGCAGGTATTAGGACCCCCCCCAAAATAAGAGCATCTTTCAAATCACAAATCAAAAAACATTCCCTAGGTACATCTAGTATAAATAAATCTAACGCAACTGGACTTGTTAAGTACTCATTGAAGACGTTTCACTACTCATCCGAGCAGCTTCTTCAGTGACTCAACTGAAGAAGTTGCTCGGATGAATAGTGAAACGTATTCAATGATTACTTAACAAGTCCTGACCTGGATGAATGAAAATCTTCATAGTCATATTCCCTAGGTACATTATTTGGCACTAATCCAGCCTGGAATCTGAACCAAGATAAAATACATAAAAATATACCGCAAATGCAAATATGCAGAAAACAAGCAATCAAGCCATTTCTATTACACTTAATTTAAAGTATATATCAGAGGGTCAGCCTTATACTGCAATGTATAGAAATCCAAAATAATAAATCAATCCATTGCATCAGCAAAACTTAATAGGGGCTAAAGTGCATTGTCCAGACTAATTGCACACTACAGGATCCAATTTCATTGGTAATCCAGGGCAGGAATGATGAAGAGTGCATGACCCAGACAGTACAGTATTACAAATCCAGAGCTAGCTTTATACATACTACAAAATACATAGTAGACAGCCTATAGCATTGCAGGTATTATTACCGTATTATAATCTATGGCACTGGTAAGTGTATGACGCCGTGCGCGTTGCTCTTGACGCATGTGTCGTAGGGTGTTGGTAACATCATTATTGATACTGTGGGACCGCGTGACACCTTTAATACCTAAAACAAGAGGATAAGCACATAATAAACAAGAGGCATGCCAAGTCTTTAATATAATTTATTTAGATAAATAATATGCCAGCCTTTTCTCAATTGTAATCAAAACAATATGGTAGTGAATAAATGGCAACGTGTTGAAATTAATGATCACTTACTAGACAAAAGAATTTTGCCTGTGGGGGCTCTAAACGGCAAATCACTAGCCTCTCAATGGGATTTTCTTACAAAGAGGTTGAGGCATGATACTGTAACCTCTGTGTAATTAATTTTTCACTCTCTCCATCTGCTTCTATTCTAAACCAACAGCTTAATTCTAAAAGTTTGTGTTGGGACTCAGAAGGCATGGCTTTTCACAGTCATTAGTGAAATTCTAGAAATAATGGATGTACAGAACCTACACAGTAAATTAATTCTAAACCAAGTGCCCCAAGGTTGGAGCCGTTTGCCCTTAGAGAAACTGTATAACCCTTAGGAGCTCTTGGGGTTGCACATAGGAAAAATGCACATTGTATGAACATTAGCTCTTATAAAGTTTCCCTCTAGAGATCATTACATTGGGAGGTGTCATGCAAGTCAGTCAGTTTCTTATTTATTTTAATTTAAGGGTTCTACAGACTAAGGGTCATGTTCTAGCAACTGCCTGATAATGGTACAGCATAAAGTTTATTTATTATATGACAAATGATTTTATTTCTCTCTCTTTTATATGCAGCAACATATACATGTTGCTCCCCAACCCCTTGGATGTTGCTCCCAGTGGCCTCAAAGAAGGTGCTTATCTTTAAATTTCTGGCTTGGAGGCAAGTTTTGGCTGCAAAAAAACCCAGTATAATGCCAACCAGAGCCTTCTGTAGGCTGCCAGTCCAAAATACCAAATAGACAATCATAGCTCAACTTGGCACCCACAGAATTTTTTTCATGCTTGTGTTGCTCTCTAGCACATTTGCCATTTTAATGTGGCTCACGTGTATGAAAGGTTGGGGACCCCTGCCATAGAGATTCAAGGCTTCATTTACAAAGCCCCAAGCAAAGCCCTAAGGGGTAGCCTCAGAGCACTGCAGGATTTCTGTGTAGGCTGTACAGGAATTTTGGCTCAAGGTGCTGAGTGCAATTCTATAGGAATGCTGTCAGTACCAGACTGCCTCTTGCACCCTTAACGATGCCCATGCTGGCATGGGGGCTAGGGGATAGCTATATACAGCCCACACCCTCATAAATGCAGTCCTTCTGAATGTATGGAGCTCTGTATTCATGGGAAAGTTGATGTTTTTTGCACTCCATTCTGAAGAGCAAATACCTGCATGTAAGGCACAAGCAGCGAGGCAGGAAGCAAAGTGTAAAAAAACACAATAAGAAAATTATGACTTTTTTAGCACTTAGCTTGCATTCATAGTAAGTTATTGCTTCTTCCAGTGAAAGTGCTCTGTGTTGTACAAGAGTATTAATACTCCTGGCTCCCTCTTTGTTCCTCTACTTGCTAGCATTTATTTCAGCCTGCAGATTACTCACAGACAGATGGTGCAGATTAAAGCTTGTTACAATACAGAGCTGTAAAAAACACTGGCATGTAGGTTAAACAGTTTTAAGAGACAAGAATAGAGTGAGCCACAATGCAACCAAAATGTTTCCACTCAAAAGTGAATTATAGCAAGAAATGTTTGAAAAAGACAATATGTGGACAATGAAGGGTGAGATAATGAAGACAATCTATTAATAGAAGATTGCAGTACAATTTCTCTCTAGATGAGCAAAACCCAAACAGAAATTTCCCCTCAGACTCACCTCTTCTTTTCTTTGTGTCTGTCTCCTGGGATTCTCCTGCCCTTAGTGCCTGTGTAAGACCTCTCACCAACCGAGGGAAGCTTAGATAGCCACCACTACATGCTGTTGCATCCCTTAGAGCCTGGGGGACACAGGAAAGGATGCTGGGGCCTGCCCACAAGTTCTCAATGTCCTGCACATGTACCTGACCACCTCCTTCCTCTTCTAGTATCCGGTACAAAATTCGAAGATTGTGAAGAAATCCCCGAGATGGACAAGAATGCAGAGAAGGATGTGGATCTGAAGTGGCGAAGGAAGAAGGCATAGGAGCGATAGGAGCAGGTGAACAGGGAAGGAGCAGAGAGCTCATAATAACCTTGTTACCTTTTCTGTTTATCTATCTGGATTCCTGTGTCTATCTGCCCTTATTCGGTTTCAGTATTTTGTAAAAATATGTAAAATTCCTTTATGGATAAATCTCTATTGCTGCTAAGCAGTTCATATCAGCATTCTCTCATCTGTTCACATGATGCTATCAGTGACTCTGTTTGCCTCTTACTAACATTATTCTGACCACTCACTAAAGTCTAGATCTCATTTAATCCTACAATTGTCTAACTGATTTCCTCTGAGATATTTCCTATATTACTTAGTTTTGCTATATAGGTACTTCTTACTAGTTTTTAATTTCATTTGGCTAGTTTCTGCTTATTCCTATGGCATACTTTCTGCCCCTCCCCTTTCTGTGTGATATTTATTCTCTCTATAGTTGCACTGTTCACTTTCCTTTTCTCTCATATCTCGCCTCTCGTATCCCTCTCTCCTGTACTGCTGCCTTCCCACTTCTCCCTTTCTCGCTAGTGTCTCACACTGTCCCGCATTCTTCCTTTCTTTTCTTTCCGTCTTTTGGTTTGTGTTCAGCTGTCTCTCTTCCCTCCCTCTGTGTATAATCTCTCTGTGATTCTTGCTAAGTCTCTGCTTCTGTCTCCTCTCAATAGCATGCTTCTCTTCTTTCACTGGTGAGAAAGATTGTCACATCTGTGATGTCTCTTTAGATATAAAGGACTGGGGCAGTCAGAACCAGAGATGTTCTGCTCTCTCGGTCCTTTGTCTCACCACTCCACCCCCAATGTCCCCTCTCCCCTTTGTCTCCCTTGCCCTCCTCCCGCATACATTGCCTTTCCAGTCCTTTCACCTGTCAGTTTTTCAGCAAGCATGCATAACTAATTACTTTTTCTCAAACTGTGCTTATTTTTAGATATAAATGTATTTAGGTGAATATTTAAGCAAATATTCTTATAGTTTGTTACATATACACTGAATCAAAGGAAGTTTCTTATGTACATAAAGTTAAAAATCATAATACAGAATATGCTAGAGACTATCAACCACCACAGAGACAAATAAGTGAGTGATAATAGCTTGTTGCACTAAAGGTCCTGCCCTGTCACCTCATGATTTTTTTCCTTTGACAATAGTATGTGCTTTCCATGTTACGTTACACACAAAATGGTTCACAGTGCTTATAGTAACATGCAAGTGTCAGAGAGAAAGCTCACAAAGCCTATGTGGCAGCTGTCATGGGTCAGGGGTGAAGCTGCTCACTAACAATCTTACCATGGACTCTGCATGCACTGTACTGACTTTATATATAGAATGTAACCAGGCAAGTGTATCATCTTCTGCACTAAACAGTTAAGCATATTTCTGATTGTTACATTTTTATTTTATATACTTACTGGCATCTCTCTTGCACATAAAAGTAGTTCCAATATAGAATTGGGAAGGTTGAACCACTAAATCGCTAATTTAACACAGATTTTATGATACTCCTGCAATCAGTTTGTATCACGTACGTGTTGTGTTGCAGGTTGGGGCTTGCTTACTAGGCAGATAGAATAGCCAGATGAAATAACCAATAGCACTTGTTTATTCATACAATTTGCAAAGAATACACAAAAAAAGAGAAATGTAAAAAACAAAACAGGAGAAAGGTAACATGTAGGTTATCCTGTGTCAGAGTTAATTGTTAGTTCCTTTATCCTTACAGTGTAATGTATTTATGGAGCTGGTTGAATATTTAACTTTAGGTTGTGTCGCTTGTATTTTCTCCACCAAATTAGTAGTGGAAACAATACAATGTGGCACAGCCAGTTATGAGTTTAGTTTAGTTTTACTCAATTTAGTATTATCAGCAAAAAGAGCAGACCCCTAATGTACTTTACTAGCAACACCGGTCCAATTAGAGAATTCTCTATTTACCACCACTTTGTAATCAATACTTCAGTCAATTCTCTATGCAAGAACAAATAGTATTTTCCATACCATAGTATTCGTACTCACTGCACTGTGATTTCCAATTTATTCAAGTATCTTATTGCTCATTGCCCCTTCCAAAACATTCCCCACCAACTATATCAAACTTACAAGCCTATAGTTTTCAGGCTGAGAAAGGGATCCCTTTTCATGTAGTGGTACCACGTAAGCAATTCACCAATCACTCTGCACCATGCTAGACCTTAAGGAATCCTAAAAATTAAGTGAAGAGGTTTGGCAATCACAGACCTCCCTTGACAAAGGCGTTTGAGCCAAAACGTTGGGGTATTCTCTCTTCCAGAGTATCTGCCTTCATATCCTTTTTTTTTTAGTTTTTTCACTGGGTGGTATGTATTGATTTGTTTATTGATGGATATTATATTGTTTAAAATGCAATATTTGGGCTGCATAATGAATTGTTAAAAGACAAGGCAATGCAAAATATAATTTTTTGCCTAATAAAAGAAATCAAAATTCTGAGCAGCTTTGCAATATACATGTATTACAAATTTGTAATGATTTTTGAGTTATTTGTACATATAATTGCTATTAAAAGCAGTGTTTGTCTGTCCTTTTCTATTCTCTGCCCTGGTGGCTCTGACTGTTGACAATGTAACACAAGCAGCAGACTGACTGACCTGCCTTGCTGGAGGAGACTGACAGTTGCAACATTGTTTAAAAAGTAACAACCAGGAGTTCTGAAAATGCTGCTTTCAATAGCAATTACATTTATAAATAACTTTTAAAGCGCTACAAATTTTTAATTATTTCACATTGGAAAATTGCTTAGACATATGGTTTCTTTTATTATGCAAAGTATTATTACTTAAAATTGTATAGTGAAAATGTCACTAGTAACACATCACTCCCTACTCACCTTCACTTGTTTAAATACATGGAGAACTACAAGACTGGGCATCCAGGTATATACACTGGCAATATAAAATGTCTGCAAATCATCAACCTCAAGAAAATGAAACAGTAAAGATGTTTCTATTAAGGCATTTTACTATTAATAGCTTCACTTTTTTATGTTATATTTCCCCTCTGTTATTATATTGTAGAATTAATATTATTTAACAGTGTGTATTGTATTATTATTGTATTTTAGTGTTCAGTTACATAACATTAGTTTAAGAACACTTTATTGTATTTGTATTGCATTATATTACTGCATCCAGCTTGGGGGTGGGAGCTTGAGGATAGTGGGAAGGACGCTGGGGGGGAGCTGGAGGATGTTGTGGGGGGAAGCTGGAAGACGCAGGAGGGGGTAACTGGAGGATGCTGGGGGGTGCTGGCTACCAATGTTTTAGGGGGGCCCTGGCTACCAGTGTTTTGGTGGGGGGAGCCAGAGGAAGTCACTGGGTGGGAGCTAGAGGATGCTGGTGGGAGCAGGGGGGAGCCAGAGGATGCTTGGGGGAGGGTGGGAGCTGAAGGATAGTGGGAAGGACGCTGGGGGGAGCTGGAGGACGCAGGAGGGGGTAACTGGAGGATGCTGGGGGGATGCTGGCTATCAATGTTTTAGGGGGGCCCTGGCTACCAGTGTTTTGGTGGGGGGAGCTGAGGGGAGCCGGAGGAAGTCACTGGGGAGGGAGCCAGAGGAAGTCGCTGGGGGGGAGCTGAGGGGAGCTGGAGGAAGTCACTGGGGGGGGAACTGGAGGATGCTGGGGGATGCTGGCTACCAATGTTTTAGGGGGGGGAGCTGAGGGGAGCCGGAGGAAGTCGCTGGGGGGGAGCTGGAGGAAGCCGCTGGGGGAGTGCCACAGGAGGACGCTGGGGGGGAAGCTGTACAGATGCAGGGGGGAGCCGGGGCACATATCAAGAGGGGGGAGCCACAGGAAGTCGCTGGAGGATGCTGGTGGGAGCAGGGGGAGAGCCAGAGGATGCTTGGGGGTGGGTGGGAGCTGGAGAATAGTGGGAAGGATGCTAGGGGGAGCTGGAGGATGTTGTGGGGGGGAGCTGGAGGACGCAGGAGGAGGGTAACTGGAGGATGCTGGGGGGATGCTGGCTACCAATGTTTTAGGGGTCCTGGCTACCAATGTCTGTGTGTCCTTTGTACTGATGGGAGGGGCCATTGGGGGGCAGGGCGTGTGAGGAGGGGGGACCAGAAAATTTTGTTGTTGAGGCCCCGTACATTTATCAATGTATGATTGGTTACGATTGGTTAAAGAAAATGTATATATAAAAATTTGTAAGTATATTTTCCACGACTTTTTCATTAATTTGCACAACTTTTTCGTACATTGTGACATTTTGTGTGACAAAATCGTATTTGTTCACAGCGAGTATGAAAGTTTTGGTATTCATTCAAGCTTCGATATCGTGACTTTCCTTTGGCCAGGTTGGAGCTGCAGAGTGCCATTGAGTCCTATAGGAGGCTTCCAAAAACATGCACCAAACGTTCAAAGTCAGAAAGTTTTTTGCGCCATTTACGATTGTTCGGATACGAAAATTTCATAACTTTCGGATCGTACCACAATATTTTTGTACAAGCACGACGCGACTTTTCGCAAAATTAACGCACACAAAAATTTTTGTATTTAATTGTCGCAAATTGTACTCGAAATACGGACTTTAATGAATCGGCCCCTATATGTATGTTATTTGTTTACATGATCTGTTTATCAGTTGGGATTGCCGGAGTGGATAGCAGTAAAAGAATGAAACAAAGGCACTCAGCACACTGCAATATGGGATAGGAACCAATCAGTAGCTAGGCTGACTTGAACTCTGTCTTTGCTTGTGTGACTGCAGGGCAGTGATTGGCTATCCACCTCCTACTGTGCTTCTGGCAGGGACCATTAGGACACGCCCACCCCTCTTTTTTAACAGGGATCTGAGAGGATCAATAGGGAGCTCCAATAAACAGATCATTTTTGAGTTTTTTTTAAAACATTCAAGGCCAGATTTAAAAGCTAAATGGTCTGCAAAGCACATCTGTGTTTAATAATGTGGCCATCCGCTGATCAGAAACCCCTTAAAATTGTTTTTAATAGGGGTTATGACCACACCACTCCCAGAGAGTTTTCAACCGCATTATATACCATCTGCCTAGACATTCTTTACATTATTGCTATAACTCCTCCACATCCATATTTTCCAAAATTTTGTAATGAGGTGATTCCCAATCCTGTCTTCATCCCACCCTACCAGTGGATTTTCAAATCGAATGGATCTGCCAGAAGGTCTCAGCCATTAGGTGAACCACTGCACCTTTAGGAATAAGAGGACTGCCCCTCACTGTACAAGCAATAAAGTTGCTATTTTGTCTCAGAGAGGAAAGCGATTAAGGGCTCTGGCAGACGGGGAGATTAGTCGCCCGCGACAAATCGAAATGCAATCCCACCGGGGAGAATGTAAATCGCCGGTGGGATGGCATACACGGCGCTGCAATTTCCCCCGAAATCGCAGAAGTTGCCTTGAGAGGAAACATTCTCGCTTGTGGGATGGCATTTCGGGGAGATTAGTCGCCCGCGACAAGGGAGATTTGTCACGGGTGACTAATCTCCCCGTGTGCCAGAGCCCTAGACTGATTTTTGATTGCTTAAGCAAACAAACATATCTCTTTGTGAAGTGCATAGACAGTTCAGAGCTGTAAATCTGTCACACAATTGGGTATAAAGTGGAACAGCAAAGTCAGCAGTGCTGGGATTAGTTACCATCAGCCAAATGCACTTTTGCTAGGGTAAAGTGTTGATCCTATACAGAAGTGAAGTGAGCTAATAATATTAATATGTGTATTTGTAAAGGATCAGTTACGTAGAAAATGTATGTGTTAAATCATTGGAAAAAAAGAGTAACATGAAAACCATAATAATAATTAACATTTTGTTTACTTTGACATTTCGTGTAATATATTCAAAGATGCAGAAATAATAAGGTTTCATAGTAAATAAAGCCTATAGAACTGATGAAGACAAGGGTAGGACCTCACTGGTCATAAATTTCTCCACATCAAGCTGGGGATCATCAAGGTCCAGACTGAGGAAACGAGAGACCAAATTCTGGCACCTAATAACAGGAAGAAAACTAGATTTATTCCAAACACACACAGAACCAATGAATGAGAGAGTTGAGGCATGCCTAAAAATGGAATAATAAACAAAAAGAAAAGCATATCTATACATATAATTAACACAGTATTCAGAGTACAGGCAGCAGCATGTTGCCATATGCATGCCACAGCAGCATGGCAACTTCTGCTCCCATCTCAGGTAGTCAAGTTCCGTATCACAAAATGAATTTACAGAAAGCAAACATTATATCAGTAATGAGTAAAATTTTACATCAGGTTTTGCCTCAAAAAAAACCGCCATAGACCCCAAAGGTTGCAAGAAAAACATTGCACAGTAAAAAAAAAAAGTTGCCCATTGACTTAAATGCATTTTGTGAATTTTTTCAGAGGTGAAACGTGACAGATTTGCCCATCATTACAAAATATTCATAAGTTATCATATTCCTGCCATGGAGTAAAACAAGAGCATTACAAGCAACATACATTTCTGTACTAACTGGGTGATAAAATATTATGAAATTATAGTAAAATATGATGTACATTATTTTCATACCCGAGACAAATCAGAACTGCACATAATCTGTTTAATTTCTGCATTTATTTCAGTTGCACTAATATTGCAATTAGGCAAAAAACATTACACTATGCACTTTTATTTCACATGAAATTGTTTTTCATTCTGAAAGGGACACTTTCGTCACAATGAAAAAAAAATCTTCATAAAAAATTATTTACTAAATTAGACTATCTATTAAAAAAAGCTCAAGTTATTTAAAAAGAGTAATCCTTTAATGATTGTATATTTATGCCATTATTTGCAATTGTGAAATCTCCTTTCAAGAGACAAAGCAATGTTGCACCCCACTGATTTTTGTCTAATCTTTTATAATTCATACAGCTCCTTTTGTCAACAATGCAGAACATTCACTTTGAGTGATCCTTCAATCTAAAAGGTGTCTTGTACAGAGGAAAACATTTTTCATAAATATGAGTAACAGGCTGGATATTTTTTTATCTAGGCTATCTGGTACATACCATCAGCTTGTGTTGGTGGGTCATATGCATGTCAAGAACAGAGCAGCATACTAAATGGGTATGTGGCTTTTACATATTTACTATTCTGTTTTCATCTTCCATTAGATAATCAGGGAAGCCAGAGCTGTGCAGCATGACTTTGCAATAGAGGCCCTGAAGCCAGATTCATTAGACAATAAAGATTTGATGGACAGTGGTCACAATGCCACTATAAGCCTAATTTTAGGGCTAATTTTAAGAAAATAAAAAAGCTGATGGCAAGTCTAAGTAGTTAAAGTTATCAGCCATATCTTATCTTCTAATCAGGAATATCACTAAAAAAAGGAATGCCAGAGATCATATTCTTACTGATCTGAAAAGTAAAACATTGTACAATAAAACATGGACTAGACAGTGTTTTAGGACAAATAATTAGACAAATCAAGAGCAAAAAATGAATCCTAATCTTTATATCCTCACTTTTCCTTTTTTTTGTCCATCTCTGTTTGATTTAGGCACTGAATGGCTTGTCCGGTCCGGAACAATTCTGACACCTTTAGGGGAGAAAAGGAAAGAATCTAAATATAATATATATTAGGTTAAACACAACAAAATAATTAGGGGCAGATTTACCAAAATGTGAGATTTGAGTTTACCACAAAAAAAAAACACTTTCTATTTATTCTTATGGAATTTTTAAAAGCATCTTTATCAAATAGTGAACTCTAACTTTCACCCATTGATAAATACAATTCCACAAATCCCATAGGAATGAATAGAAAGTGGGTGAGCTTTTCTGCAGAAAAATCTAATCTCACATTTTGATAAATCTGCTCTTAAGTGTCCATTTTACAGTCCCCTAAATGGCATCTGACTTGCTTTGGCCAACAGCCACCCACTGGAAGACTTAATCCTGTAAATGCTTAAACCTTACATTTGTCACATAAAAGTATATTAAGCAGTATTTAATTCTTAATAAGCAATAAAACATGTAGAAGTTTTACTGTGCAAAAGTTGGGGCCCGATGTCAGTCTCACCTCTATTGCTCTTTTGATAATACCTGCAGGCAAACCTGCTAGGGCTGCAACTTTGGCTGCTTGGCTAGCTTCAGATACCCCATCCTTTATCTGGTAAAAGAAAACTATCTCTTCTCCATCCAGACACCACTCTAAAGTCTGCAGAGCAAAAAAGTAATAATATCACTAGCACCAAGAAGGGAGAATTGCCCATGCAGTGGATTAAAATAGTCACCACTAAGATTGTTTTACACAATGGAACCTGAATCTGAATGGAATAGTGTACAAGTTATGGAATAGAAGAGTCAAATATTTTATTTTTAATCTCATTAATACACACAAAGCATGGTCAATTAAATTACTGTCATTATAACTGTATGTAGTGTATATATGTATACAGTTCAGTTGGTACACAATAAGGGACAAGTTCACTAATTAAGAATTTTCCTCCAGCTTAATCACAAAAAAAATCTAACCCAGAGCTCAAGTTTGTTTACATTTCTAAAATGGTGTATTATTTTGTACTATTTCAAGTGCTTTCTTTTATAGGCCAGTGCCAAGATTGTGAAAACCACCCAAGCCAATGGAGATTCCAAATCTGAGATATGCTCAATTTAAATGCAATTTATTTTTACATTGTGAAAGAGAAAAAAAAGATTGCTCAGCATTAGTTAATCAGCCCTTTACAAAGTCAGGTATTTTGTAGTTACTATATATATGTGTGTATATACAAGTAGTACAGCACTAGTTAGTTTGGAGTTTCAAAATGCCTGTTTCTTGTCTCAAAAGTGAAACTTCTGTTTGAGAGAATATAGTAGGTTCTGTGCAGGGCTAATATGATCCTGGTGTTTCACACTTTAAACCAATTCTGAACCATTCAACACTGAATTATCACTTTATTTGCCTTATGATTTGTAATGTGCTCATGGAGAACCACAAGACACAGATAATTAAAGAGGGTTTTACATTTTCACAGAGCTGCCCTCAGTAAAAGCAATCCCCTACTTTCTGTTTCTCATAACCAGATACATTGTGCAGCGTCAGTTGGTGGTGGGATTTTAAAACATACTGCACATATCTTCATGTAAAAGTGACATTATATGGAGAAAAGATATCCATAATAAGATATGTATCCATATACAGAGTATGCTGAGGTGGAATCCTAAATACTATAGTACATTACATTTATATTGTGGAGCAGCATTATGGCTCAGAGGGTAGCACTAAGCTTTGCAGCTGAGTCCTTGCAATATCAGCAAGTAGTTTGTATATTCTCCCCATGCTTGCGTGGATTTCCTCTGGGTACTCCAGTTTCCTCCCACACTCAAAAAACATACCAGCAGGATAATTAGCACGTGATAAATATGACTTAATTGTGTGTAAATGTGATAGAGACCTTAGATAGTAAGCATCACTGAGGCACGAAGTGATGTTAATGATTTATAACCTCTGTACAGCATATGAAAATCTGTTGGCAGTACATGGTAATAAACCAAAAGTGCTGCCAGGTTTGCTTTAATGTGGTAAAATAACTCCTTTCTGGCCCACACTATTCTCTTGTTCAAGTAAACGTAATATGTATTATTAAAAGTGCCTCTGAGAATGAGCAACAGTCAGTTTACTTTTTTTGAATAAATCTTACCTGAAACTGTAATATGGGACTGTCAGGCAGGATTTTGAGCTTTACCAAACTGTGGAAATTGGTGGCCACAAAAATATGAGGACATTGACATCCCATATTTATCCAGTGCCTGAGGACAGCAGCTAAGAGAGAGAGACCATCCACCTAAAACATACAGCAATCCAGTAACACAGACAATAGTTACATTAAAATATTCCTGGTTGCAAAAAAGTAGAATCCAGTCTTCATTATTCATTCTTGTTAAATTGAAGGTAATCTACATGTGCACTGTCCATTCTACCCTGTAGACAAACACAGTACCTAGCAGTACCAATACCTGTATCTGTGCTCTAACATATTGCAATGATAACAGGCCATTTTGTTTTGTTATCTACATATGATTCCCCCCAAGTTCCCTGAAATTTTATATAGTTTGTGCATACAAATAGCTTGCCTTTGTGTTCACTTTTAAAACACGGTGTGCACAAAAAATTAAATCTTGTGGCATATTGTGTCTCAGTAGACATAAGAAAGATGTAGTCATATTGCAATGCCACACCAAAATGGCATTCTGCATTCTATACAATTATGGGAGGTTTGCAAAAATGAGGTTTTCATGATTCAAGAAAATACTTCAGTTGTGTGATAATATGCAATAATAAGTATATATATATATACAATAACTTTAACTGTAGGTACAACTGTATGCACCATTCAACTGCATGCACTAGAGAAGAGTGCAAATGATTACTTACCGTGTTAGTCCCTTTACCAAATTCATCAATCAAAACCAGTGACTTCTCAGTTGCATTATTTACTGCTCTTGCTACCTAGGAATGCAGATACATAGATGCTTGAACAAATACGATTGACGGTAATGACAAACGCTGTAGTAACAGGCACAATGACAATACATTGCAATTCACATAATCAAATGTGCGTAGTCAGTGAGAAACAAAGCCTTTAGCATCTCTGTTGCTAGCAAGTAGACAAGGGATAATTTGGCTACCATACCTTAACCATAAACAGTTTGAAGACTCTATAGTGTGCTGTCTGTCAAGTATATTGCTACCAGAGCCATAAATTATCTGCCTTAAAGGGGAAATATCATGAAAATTAAAATTTAATTTAAGCTTTATTTTTTAGAGGGGTGTATTAGTGCTAACTCAAATAAATGACTCCAGCACAAACAAAATGTAGCAAAACAACTGAATCCGTCACGCATCCTGCATGAAGAGAGATAGGACTGCCTTTCCAGCCAGTTATTTTGAGAGTGAGCTCTTATACATCTTCTAGGCAAAAGGACCAACCTCCGAAACAATCTCCTGCAATAGGAGAGAATGAAGAGACACTGATTGCCGAAAGGGGGCAGTGAAGAGAAACGTGATTATTTCCACGCCCATACATCATTTTTTATTAATTTATATATTTAAAAAGTTTCTTATTTAACTGAGAAAATCTTATATTAAATTTTCATTTTTACAATAGATCCCCTTTTCTTTTTGATTTGTAGCTTGCATCATGTTTTCTGGAAACACATAGTGCAGCAAGATCATAGAGGGTTGTAAGCCAAGGGTTTAAACAGATTTTATATACCTGATTTAAATCTATCATGAAAGTAGATAGCCCAAGGGACACAGACTCAAGACTCTGAATACGGGTAAAGATGCCATCAACTGGTCCAATTTCAGCCTCTGCAGCTGGAACAAAACTTCCAATCATAGACATGAAGACTATGAGTCCAACCTATGAAACATAATTTTAAGTAGGAAATATATGACAGCTAAATAACCGTAGTAAAAACAGGGCTGATGGCTATGGGAAAAGGAACAAATTCAGAAAATATGAAGGGAGATGAATAAGGCAATATAGCAAAGCAGATTCATTTTCTAACACCAAATGATAAAAAATATTTTTTTTATGTATTTACTTATGGTTGGTATCAATTCATCTCCATGGCAAAACATAATAAAACAGCCTCCAGTCAAATATTATAAGCACAAAATTGTGAATTATTTGTTAAAAGTGCCACCCTGTTTCTAGAGAGAATGCCCGCCCAATAATATTACAAGGCAACAACATGAAAATTTCCAGCGTATATCCAAGTTAGTAATTAAATGTTTTCCACAAATCTCATCCTATCTGACTTGAAAGCTGGACTTGCAGGAGTATCTAGAAAGCAAACAGTCATTCCTATTTAATCAAAAGTAAAAGAATTGCTAGGTTTATGAGTCTCTGTATAGATTATAGAATTCTGTTTTTCCCTGCAGCTTGCAAAAATGTGAAAGCAAAGTTTAAGTCATTCACTCTTTTATGATGCTGATCACAAATATATGATGACAAAGATAGTTTTCTATATTCTTTATTCCTCTAAAGATATATTTCCCCATTAAGTTCTATAAATAAAGATGACATGATTAATAAATAATAATAATAATAATAATATGAAAACATGGTACCCCCTAGACAGACAGTGTATGCTAATTTGTAGCACAGAGCAAAGAGGTCTGACACACATCCCACTGATGTAACT